>NC_136722.1:14630000-15185000 GCF_936440315.1 Barbus barbus
AGCTTCTTAGTGCTGTGATGAGTGCAGTCCTGAAGGATGTGGGACTGAGACCCTCTTTATTAGGGGATGTGTGTGTTGGTAAGTCAGATGACAGCTGGCCTGAACAAAACAATATAAGACACACTAAAACACAACTATATGAATGACAATAGTTTGCTCAAAAAAGAGAATCAGCTGAAAAATTACTCAGATGTAGATGAGTTTCTTCATCAGAACACATTTGGAGAAATTCAACATTACTAGTGGATCTTCTGCAGTGAATGGGTGCTGTCAGAATCACAAAAGTCTAAAAGTAACCCACACAACTCCAGTCCCTCAATTAACGTCTTGTGAAGCAAAAAACTGTTTGTGATAAACAAATTTAAGAGCAATTGTTTAAAGTTAATATGCAGTAATGCTGACGTTATTATAAACAAATACGTTGCACAACTTAATTGATGGCCTGGAGTCTTGTGGATTATTGTGATGTTTTTTTTAATAATATATTTGGGCTCTCATTCTGACGGCACCCATTCAGTGCAAAGGATCTACAGGTGAGCAAGTGATGTTTGTTTTTGGCCTTACCGTTAATATACACTTAATGCTGTTTTTCAGGTAATGTGCTACAACCTGGTGCAGGTGCACTGATGGCTCGAGTCGCACATTTTTTGAGGTGAAATGAGTAATTAATTGAATAATAAACATTGCCAAACATGAATTGGCTGCCAAATACAAGACTTTCTTTATCTTACAGTGGCTTTCCTGAGTCTGTACCTGTCTACACTGTAAACAGGCAGTGCTCTTCTGGACTACAAGCACTTTTTAATGTTGCAGGTGAGAATTGCAATTTAACCTGTAAAATGGCCCGTTTGTTAATGCAAGTTTTTGTATAAACCTCCTGCTATTTATTGGAAAGTTTTATGTCCATAAATGTAAATATACTAAATGTAAACCCCACTTTAACATCTTCAAACAAGAACTGAAATTGTATTTAAATACAATTTCAATGTCTGTTAGCAAGAAAGCTATAAAAACAACTAGAATTTGTGCCATGTTTAAGATGTTTCCTTAATATACTTGTATCTTTATTTGACTCCCCTCTTTTCTTTTTTCTTTCATTTATTTATTTACTTATTTTTACTTAATTTCTGTCCATTTCTTAAGAATTTTTATATTATATTGTTTTTTTTTGTTATCTGTTAATCCATAAGTAGTTTATTATTGAAAGGCATTTTGTATGTTTTGTACGTACTGTTATTTTTCTGTTTGTTCTGTACGTACTGTAATCTTTGTTGTTTATTATTGCAATAAAAAATTGGCCTGTTTGGGCCGCACCATAATAAAATAGAGTATTATAGTTAAAAGAGGGTTTTTTCTGTATTTTAAGGTGGAATCAGAGGAGGTTCATATGACATGGGACTTGCCTGTGGGTTAGTATGCTACATTTGTAATTGTTAATTTCGGTAATGGATGTGAAAGTGTAGCATTAATCATTCCATAGGGCAGGGGTTCCCAAGCCACTTGAATCTGAATCTTATACCTAATTTCTTTTTCCTCATTTTCTCTTGGCAGTGTGGAGAGCATGTCTCTTCGTTCACCGAATAACCCAGGAGACCTCAGCCCTCGACTGATGGACAATGAGAAAGCCAGAGACTGTATCATTCCCATGGGGTATGCATGTTATTTCTTTTATACTCTGTTGTAATCTTTACATTCCATTTTTTTCTCTATTTTCTTTCAGAATAACCTCAGAGAATGTTGCTGAGAGATTTGGCATCACTAGGGAAGCACAGGACCGCTTTGCTCTCAGTTCCCAACAAAAGTAGGTACTGCCATGACATTTATGTATAGTTTATACATTCTGGTTGTCGGTATTTAGCAAAAATGCACTCAAAACAACTCGAAGTACTAATTATTTGTGGACTTTTATAACATTAGGGCTGCCATGGCACAGAAAAAGGGCTTGTTTGATCAAGAAATCACACCGGTCACTACTAAATTTGTGGATGAAAACGGCACTGAGCGCACTATTACTGTCACAAAGGATGATGGGATCCGGCCTGGGACTACCTTCGAAGGCCTGGCCAAACTGCGACCAGCGTTCAAGGAAACCGGCAGCACCACAGCTGGTGTGCAGATTTTTTGAAAAAGTAATTTGGATGTTAAATTCCATAACTCAAATCTTTCATTCCCTTTGCAGGTAATGCCAGTCAGGTGAGTGACGGCGCAGCAGCAGTGCTAATTGGGCGGAGATCTACTGTGGAGAAACTAGGACTTCCTGTTTTTGGGGTGCTGAGGGCGAGCGCTGTGGTGGGTGTTCCACCAGATGTAATGGGCATTGGCCCAGCCTATGCAATCCCAGAAGCCCTCAACCAGGCTGGTGAGAGTACAGCTGCTTTAGGTTCATATGAGCCATTTATATTCAAGTAGTAATCATGCTTAAAAATGTATTAAAATAGATTTTCCATTTTCATTATTCCAAAATAATGGTTGTAAATGAGGCGTGTTATTGCATTTGCTTGTGCAGGGCTGACGGTGGATGATATTGATGTGTTTGAGATCAACGAAGCATTCGCCAGTCAGGTGACTGATAGATTTTCTTGGATTTCCCCCAGTTTTTTTCATTACATTCCTGTTATTCATTACAGCAACTTTCACAATATTCCTAGGCTGTGTATTGTGTGGAAAAACTGGGCATTCCTATGGAGAAAGTAAATCCTAATGGAGGAGCCATTGCTTTCGGTCATCCACTGGGCTGCACTGGTGCTCGACAGGTCGTGACTTTGCTCAATGAGCTCAAACGCAGACGCAAGAGGTGAACATACATAATCATGTGATAATATCATACAGAAGGGTCCACTGATGTTACTAATACAGAACACATTACTACAATACATTAATACATTACTGCAAACCTAACTATACAGGCTTTAAATTGAGCAATAAAAAATATTATGATCCATTTTCCTCTTTACAGTATTGTGTTTTTTGTTGCAGAGGGTATGGCGTGGTGTCCATGTGCATTGGGACTGGAATGGGAGCGGCTGCAGTTTTTGAGTATCCTGGCCAGTGATGAAAGGCCTGTCGCAAGATCCCAAGATGCAAATGTCCTGATGACACGCAGAGAAACTAACAGTCACAAATTCTTTTTAATCAAGTTGCAAGAAGTCTAACTGTAAACACAAGCAGAGAGAGCACACTTCTTACATAGTGTGCATCAGTGGGTGTTTGCCTTACTTTTGAGGATGTTCAACATTCAGAACATTCAGATCTCACTTTAAAGTGCCTTGCATTTCAACTGTGATAACAGATCATGAAAACAGTCATGCTTGTATCTGTAAGAGCAATCAGAATAACATCTTTTATCTCTTTGATTTGTGACATTAATCTGATCTGGTCTTTCCTTCTTGTATTGCAGAAGACTCAGAATTAAAAAAAAAAAGAAAAAAAAAAAGTTTTTAACTTGTGTTGAGAACCAGTGTAATTTACAAAGGTTTGTAATGCATCTCATTTGTTAGAATAAAAATGATTTATTATGTATGAAACTTGCGTTTTAAATGCTAGGTATACTACTTTTCAAAAGTTTGGGGTCAGTAAGACTTTTTTTAAAGAAATTAATACATTGATTCAGAAAGGATGCATTAAACTGATCAAATGTGACTGTAAACTAAAGACATTTATAATATTAAAATTTTTGTTCTTTTGAACTTTGTATTAAAGAATGCTGAAAAAATTTCAACACAACTGCTGAAAATTCAGCTATGCCATCACAGGAACACATTATATTTTCAAATATATTAAAACAGAACAGTAGCTAGCTATTTTAAATTGTAATAATATTTCACAACATTACTGTTTTTACTGCATTGGTTAACAAAAGACATTTAAAAACTAAAAAATCTTACTGATCCCAAACTTTTGAACAGTAGTGTATATGTGAAGTAACTATTTAACTACAACTTGACCTTTGATTCTCCATTCGCAAACACACTTTGGGCCATTTAAAATGTGCTTATGTTCTTATGTTGGTCTTTAATATTTATAATTAAAGGAATAAAACTTTCACAAATACAGTATTTGAAGTATACAGAGATCAGGATCTAATCAAACTAATGAATGTCTATACAGAGAGCGAGATATGTTTCAGTTCTTCAGTCTTATATGTGGAACTAAGTGTCAGGTGTCAGATTTTGGAGATACAAAACTCTCATCAAATGATCCACTTCCATTGACCTTCAGAACAAGTGGTGTCTCTCCAAGAACTCCCTGTACTGTGATAATAGTTTGGAACTCTTTCTGATCACTGATGAAGAAAATACAAATTGTATAAAGTTTAATAAAACTGAAAAATTAACTTGCTTAGGCAAATATAGTAGAGTCTCTTGAACTTTGAACTTCAAACTTGACCTGAATCTAAGTTATTAATCTATTGCCGTTAAAGGGATAGTTCACCCAAAATGAACATTCTCTAATTAATTACTCACCCTCATGTGGTACCAAACCTGTAAGACCTTCGTTCATCTTTGGAACACAAATTAAGATATTTTTGATGAAGTCTGAGATCTTTTTGACCCTGCATAGACAGCAACGCAACTGTAATTTTCCCAGGTCCTTAAACGTAGTAGCGTGAAGAGGTACTCTCGATAATGGCGGAATACGTGATTTGGAGGCGAAAATTAAATCATTATTTTGTTTTCTTTGCCCATAAAAAGTATTCTCGCAGCTTCGTAAAATTACAGTTGAACCACTGATGTCACATGGACTGTTTTACCGATGTCCTTACTACCTTTCTGGGCCTGGGAACATTTCAGTTGCGTTTCTGTCTATGGAGGGTCAGAAAGCTCTCAGATTTCATCAAAAATATCTTAATTTGTGTTCCGAAGATGAACGAAGGTCTTACAGGTTTGAAACGACATGAGGGTGAGTAATTAATGACAGAATTTTCATTTTTGGGTGATCTATCCCTTTAAATAACTATATTATCCATTTCTTGAATGAAGTATTTTCTGCAATATGATTTGATTGGTTGTGTGTGTATCAGGTGAGGTGGACTGTACCTTGCAGTGAAGCTGATCTGCAGCAGCTGCTTACAGGATGGTGGATCCCCAAGAGCTTTCAACAGACCAGAGTCTGGACTTACTCTGAACACTTCATTGCCACCTTCAGCATCTAGACATATAACAAAACATGAGTTCTACTAGATACTAAGTATTTACCATGATTGTAAAGATCAAATGATAAAAGACAGGAATACAGCTGCAATCTGTTATTACAGCAACCTTGTCTATGCTAATGCAACTTCATGATCACTCCACTCCACAACTGCTTCACCCAAAGCCAAAGCATTTTACCTGTAAGTGCGGTCCAGAAGCTACAGGAGCCACTTCTGTTGTAGAGGTAGAACTCTTTGATAGTTGTTTGTCCAACAAAGCAGGTGCCAAAATCCACAGTGGAACTGGAAAGGTGCAGTGTCGGTAATGCCAGATTAGCATAAAGGGACACTGTCTGAAATAGTCAAACAGACAATAGTGTTTACAACATGGTTACTTACAGAGGAAATTCAGTTGAGACTTCTGAGACACTGCTAGTTTGGCTACAAAAGCTCAGATATCAAGAAGAAAGCTTGCTTCTGGTTCACAGTTGTTTTGGTTTGGGTTTATATTTAATAGTTTTTGAAGGAAGTATAAAGCTCACTAAGGCTGCATTTATTTGATCAAAAATTTAGTATACAATAATACTGTGAAACTTATTACAATTTAAAATATCTGTTGTCTATTTCAGTATATTTTAAATTGTAATTTACTCCTGTGATGGCCATTATTTCAGTCTGCAGTGTCATGTAATCGTTCTGAAATATTCTAATATGCTGATGCTCAAGAAGCATTTCTTTTTATCAATATTGAAAACTGATGTGCTGCTTAATATTTTTGTGGACAATGTAATACATTTGTTTTCAGAAAGTTAAAAAAACTGAAATCTTTTGTGACAATAGAAATATGTTTACTGTCATATTTTTTTATCAAAGTATTAATTTGAATAAAAGCATTAAAAAAGGGTAATTAAACAGTATTTAAATAGTGTAGCTTATCAGAATTTTTCAAAGTGGGGTCAAGAGTTCAGTTAAGAGAAAGAAAAAAAGTTTAAAGTTAGATTTAAATATAAAATGTGTTCAATTTAATTAGATAAATAATACATTTATTACATTTTAATAAATTGTATTAATTTGTACATTTTTAATTACTTTGTATTCATTATTTAAAAAATAATAAATGAAAAGTTCAAATTTGTCATAATTACTTTTTCCACTGTAAATAATAGTTTGAATGAGGCTATTGTTCCAAGACAATATGATTCCCACAAGATGAGGATGAGATGAGGATTTTTTTTTGCCCATCGTCATCTTCAAATGCAATAGCCTTGAATATTGCCTTGAAATGACAGCTCTATCAATAATACCAGCTTTATGAACCTCAAAAAGTGCATTTTGTTCCGTGACTGGTGTATTTTAGCTATTTAAAGGAGCTACATGTTGTCTGTATACACACATGTACGCTGTTATTGCTGTACTGAATGAAAAGCCACCTTAACCTGCCAATTGAAATGATTATTAAATCACTCCTGTGTCAGATTGAAAAATAGCACAGATTTAACACAGATTCCTACAGGGACAAAGCAAAAAAAAAAAAAAAGCTGAAATCCAAGAGCAAAGAAACAATATGACCTGCATGATTTGTTTAGGCTGTAACAGAAGTGATGTTTGCTCATCTCCTGGTCCAGAGAGTCCTGTTGTGTGTCTGTGAGAGGGTGGGCTGCTGATCAGTTTAAGGCTCTGTCGGGGCAAATTCAAGGCCATATCCGTATTGTTCTTCAGCTGGAACAACCGAGTTATCCTGGATTCCTTCTAGAGTCCAAATGGAAATACAAAAATGTGCAGATAAACCCTCCCACAACCAACAGGAAAGGTCATAATTAACTTGTCTTTGATTTGAATACAAATTGTTTGTTTGAAGTGCACCTGTGTGTGTGATGCTGCATCTAGTGTATCACTGGCAGCTGCTGTGAATTCCAGTACATTTGTATCCTCTGCCATCTGCGCTGACAAACTAAACACACACACTGATTTACAGTTGCTTATATATAATGTATTTATTTACTTGTATGAAATGCTTGTGGTAGAAGCACATTGAAAGATTTTGCAATATACAGATACTTATATTTGCTAAAATGTAAGTATGGCATAACTAAGCGCTTGCTATTTGAATATACCTTATGAATTCATGGGAATTAAATTTGTAACTCACATGGCAGGTTTTACATTAGCCTGCATGTCCAGCCTCAAAGGTTCTAGCTCATAACCCTGAGCTCTCTCCACTTTGCCTGGAGTTAATGATGCAAGCTACAAGATAATTAATAGTGTTATTATTATTATACACTATCTTGACTGTAAAACTTATTCTCTTTTGAAAGTGATGCACATGTAACACAGTCTGTATAAGGTTAGGTGGACATGATTAACATACCTTAGAGTCCAGGTTCATGAAACCCAGAGCATAACCGATGCATCTTTGATTGGTTGAACATGACAGGATCAGAGGAGTAAAAGACACATGAATGGTGCTACTGCCCCCTGCTGGAACTACCTGTAATAAAGTACATATTAAAGGGTTAGTTCATTCAAAAATGAAAATTCTGTCATTAATTACTCACCCTCGTTTCATTCCAAACCTGTAAGACCTTTGTTCATCTTTGAAACACAATTAAATATATTTTTCATGAAATCCAAGAGCTTTCTGTCCCTGCATAGACAGCAACGCAACTGACACATTCAAGGACCAGAAAGGTAGTAAGTACATTGTTAAAATAGTCCATGTGACATCAGTGATTCAACCGTAATTTTATGAAGCTACAAGAATACATTTTGTGTGTTATTTTTGGGTGAACTATCCCTTTAAATACCTTTTTCCCCATCACACATTCCGGTCATTAATGTTCTACATCCAGATATGGAAATAAAACACTGGAACCTGGAACAGTGGTGATTCCCATAACCTACGATTTGCTGTGGAGTGATGCAGTATGGGTAGTCAGAGACATTCCCTTCATGAGACTTCAGAAACACAAAAAACAGCTTCTTCACTGGAGCAAGAGACCTAGAAGGGCCTCTGCCCTCCTCTCCATCACATTTTTCCTCATTCTCTCCAAAATCATCCTACAAAGCAGAAGAAAAAAGTTGGAACTTTCTGTTTGAAGCTGCACCGGAACTACCTGTTTTGGGATGTTACTATGAAAAGTAAGCTTAGACTCACAGATTTGGTCATGAAAGTCAAGCTTGTTCCTTCTCTGCTGGGGGTGTGGCTGTCATCCCATGTGGGCGGGATCATGACGGATGAGTCCAGCCCTCCAAGAACCTCATTGCCATCAGCATCCTTCAGAGGAAAGGGCTCACCACATGCAACCAACAGATCTATCAATTTACTATCGCCAACCTCCAAGTTGTAGGTCAACCAATCCATACGGATATCTGAGAGGTTTCAGAAAGCATGTACTTTTGTAAACTTGATGTATGTACATTTGAACTTGATATGGTGAATGGCTTACCGTATGGACTGGTGTTAATGAGCCGTAAAGAGCGTGACACAGTGTCTCCTCCAGAAACGTGGCTTCCAAACCTGTCAATCATAAATATCAAAGAACAGTCTTTGCATGTAAACTGCAACATCTTAAGCATCCTATAATACACTGACCGTATAATTGGACCCTGGTTCTGGTTGTCAGGCTGTGGTCCAATCATCTGAAAGTAAATTGGGCAGCCCCTCACAGACATCTTGGTAGGAATAGGAGTTGTTTCTAGATCTCCAACCTGAAAAAAAAGTTCAGTTAGGATTCACTGCAACTCAGCTGTTTGATTTGAGAAAGGCAAAATATTTATAATGAAATAAGAAGTTTGATTGTTTTGTGACATACTTTACATATGAGATTGTCTTGATAATTCCCCCACATATTGGTGAAAGCAGTGATATTGATGGTTTGAGTCTCAAATGGTCCGAGCATCCCACTGCTTGGTTCAACAAAGAATGCTGCGCCTCTTCCATGGGAAAGAAGACATTTTACAAATTCTGGAAGTAAAGAAAGAAAATGCTTTATGACTTTGCTGTTTCACTTTCACAGATACTGAAGAGCACAAAAGAACAGGTTCCGCCAACCATCATACGCTTTCGGCTGTATTTTTTTGGCCTGGATGGAATGGAGAGGTGTACTGCTCCTGAAAGGAGAGGCCAAAGGGTCAGGTAAACAGTTTTTTAAAATAGTATTCAATTATAAATAAATAAAATAAAATAAATAATAAAAAATAAAATTACATAATAATAAAATTAAAATACATAATAAAATAAAAAATAAAAAAAATTAAAATAATAATTATTTAAAATATATATTAAATAAAATAAAATTAAAAAAATTAAATAATACAATTAGTGACACTCAAGCTTTAAACAATTTGTAAATCTATAAAAATGATTTTATAATGTTTCACAACATTTAAAATGTTGCAATTTCTATTTCAAATAAATGTTGTTCTATTCATCAAAGAATCTTTAAAAAAAAGTATCAGTTTCCACAAAAAAATAGTATGTAGCACAACTGTTTTCAACATTGATAATAAGAATGTTTTCAAAACAACAAATTAAAATGATTTCTGAAGGATCATGGCCACAGCCATTTCACCCTGCAGCCCAAGACCTGTTGCCCACTGAAGCTAAGCAGGGTTGAGCCTGGTCAGTACCTGGATGGGAGACCTCCTGGGAAAAGTAGGTTGCTGTTGGTAGAGGTGTTAGTGAGGCCAGCAGGGGGTGCTCACCCTGTGGTCTGTGTGGGTCCTAACACCCCAGTATAGTGACGGGGACACTATACTGTAAAAATAGCACCGTCTTTCGGATGAGACGTTAAACTGAGGTCCTGACTCTCTGTGGTCACTAAAAATCCCATGGCACTTCTCATATATAGTAGGGGTGTAACCCCGGTGTCCTGACCAAATTCCCTCCACTGGCCCTTGTCAATCATGGCCTCTCAATAATCCCCATCCACTTGATTGGCTCTATCTCTCTCCTCTCCACCTGTGTGTGGTGAGCGCACTGGCGCCATTGTACTGTGGCTGCTGTAGCATCATCCAAGTGGATGCTGTACACTGCTGGTGGTTGAGGAGAGACCCCCACAAGATTGTAAAGAGCTTTGGGTGTACAACAATACACAATAAAGCGCTATATAAATGCCTCATTCATTCATTCATTCACTGAAGACTGGAATAATGAAGCTGAAAATTCAGCTTTGATGCTATCAAAGTAATAAATTACATGTTAAAATATAAATTAAATTTGAAAATGCATTAAAACAGAAAACAGTTATTTAAGGTTGTAATGATATTTCGTATTACAATAAATGCAGCCTCGGTGGACATAAGAGACTCCTTTCAAAATATTTAAAAAGTCTCACCGACCCCAAATGCAATATTAGGCTAGTAGTTAATTAGAAGTTAATAATTTTTTGTAAATAATATTTTGGTATTAATACAAAAACAATACAGCAGAATCAAGAAACAGGATGATCTGTACCTTTCAGAGTTTTCATCCAATTGTGAAGGACAATATCCAGTAAAGTACTCTGCTTCAACAGTGAACGGAGCAGTAATAGCAGTGTGATTTGTTATCAGCAACTGCCGTTTGATAGATTTTCCAATGACAACCGCCTCGTGCTCAGTGAAGTCCAGTTTGATTGGTTGGTGATCAGCATCCCTTGAATTAGTACAAAATATATAGCAGGAAAAAAAGAGGATGATATTGCAACCATGTCTTGATTTAAAAAAAAAAAAAAAAACTAATAAAATGACTAAACAAAGACAAGGGAAATGTGAATATGAGGTAAATGTGGCTTTACCAATCAGTAGGCAAAGAGTAGGAAACTTTGAGAGGTTTAGCTTTAGAAAAAAATCCCAGCAATAATGGACTCTCCATTCCTTTTACTGCACAAACTGCAGCCGCTTTAGTCAGTTCCTCCTAAAAACATAAAAACCGCATTCACAGTACTGTTTGCACTGGAGCTGTTAATTACTGTTTATTTTAGGCTGTGGGTGTTACAGTACTACAGTAGCAGTACGTACAACAGTGTGAGCAGTGAATGATACAGACACTTCTGTCTTGGCATTGGGCTCCAGAGTGCCTGCAGAGGGGCTAAAGGTTGCAGAGCACAGATGAGCTTGTGCACCTTGGAGCTGAAAGGAAGAGAACACCTTGAGAATTGCTAAACTTATTGGTCCAGCCAATACAATATCACAACATTAAACTACATCATTATTGAATTCTTTTGACTGCTTGACAGCCCCATCTAAAATAAAACAGGTTTTATTGGGCTACTGATAAGTTTTCATCTCATGTAACTGTATATGATTTTAAACTTGTATTTCAGAAGATTTTTTTATGTATAAAACTCTTTTATGAAGAATAATTGCTGACTTTGTTATCTGTGAGTGTGACCACATTACAATTCAATATCATATTCTTTCCAAACTATCAACACTAGCTAGGTTTTTCAAACAAGATAAAACAGTTTGAGATAAACACAATGCAAACTGTCTCACCTTGCTCCAGGTGAAGTGGGCTGGCAGCAGTGTTTGGTTAAACAGGGTAACGCTGCTTGTCTGTGGAACACCTACATATAGATCAGTCAACACCAGCTCACAGCTCAGCAAGCACACCTGAGGAGACTGGATGACTGCTTGTACAGAGATGTGACTGAAGACAAACCAATGCACACCTTCACTCGAATATACGATAAAACCAATAACTGGTAACATTTTCTTAGTATTCTTTTCTTGTAGTTCTGACACAATATGACAAATCATATGTCTTATTTCCTCACCAGCCAGTGCCGTTGAGTACAGTAAGCTGTAGGACTGACTCAAAACGCTGGCAGTACAGGGCTCTGAAGACCACATCCACACTGCAGGACGCCAGGGGAGGCAGCACACCTTTATTTGGATTCATATACACCTGAACACAGATGAATGCAAATAAGGATACAAAAACAGTCCACAAACATCTGTGTGCTGATTTATAATACTAGTAATAATATTTAATAAGAAGCGTATATGGGGTGTTGTACCAGGCCCTTGATTGGCGGCTTGGTGTTGGACAGCTCCTCTAGGCTCCAGTGGGCATCTAGCATGCTGTTGTTGGTGATATCGATGGAAGAGATGCTCTCACTTCCCATTTGCAGCAAACCAAAATCCAGACTAGGCACATTCACTGAGCAATGCGGACCCTGAAGCACCGTATTAAATATAATTAATTTGAATGAGATATAATTTGCTAATGAGAACATTTGTGATGTTCTCCACATAGCATACTGAGTATAAATCATTGGGAAATTTATACAAACACCTTAAACGTGACCTCAATGGTCAGTCCTATAGTTTTAGCATGGTGCTGAATGTGACACTGCACGGTGGAGGTAAAATGACCTGGACTCTTTCCAGTCAGAGCCAATTCCATATCGAAACACTCATTCATCTCTGTAACCAAGCACATGTTAGAAATCATTTATTTTTGTTTTGTTTATTAATGAATAGACTTATACACTAATGTTCAAGTTTGGAGTTTTTTAATGTTTTTGAATTAAGTTTCTTATGCTCACCAAGGATACATTTATTTGATCATAAAATACAGTAAAAACAGCAATATTGTGAAATATTTTTACAATTTACAATAACTGTTTTCTATTTATATATATTTAAAAATGTAATTTATTCCTGTGATGGCAAAGCTGAATTTTTTGTATCATTACAAAAACTAATGCTAACCCTGTAACAACATAAAACTACAAAATTTTGCTTAATCGCAACATATAATCATTGCAGTTAATAGTGTTCACTGTCTGTTTGATTAAGTGTAATTTATAACTAATTGCATGATTCTTACTGTACATTTCTGCCATAGTCACCACTAATAACCTACTCCTAAATATAATGTAGAAACTTTTTCATAAGAAAATTTGCTGTAAAGCTGCTTTGCAACGATTTATATCCTGAAAAGCGCTATACAAATAAACTTGAATTGAAAAATTTAATTGAATTACTCCAGTCTTTATTGTCACATGATCCTTCAGAAATCATTCGAATATGCTGATTTAGTGCTCAAGACACATTTCTTATTATTATCAATGTTGCAAACAGTTGTGCTGATTAAGATTTTTGTTGAAACCATTATACTTTTTTTTTTCACAATTCTTTGATGAATATAACGCTCAAAAGAACAGTACTGATTTTAAATAAAAATCGTTTTTAACACAATGCCTGCATTTACTGTCACTTTTGATCAATTTCATGGTCCTTCACACAAGTATTAATTTCTTTAAGAAAATCTTACTGACTCCAGACTTTTGAATAGTATATCTGTTTACTGATACACTGCAATGCTCTGACCTATTTCTCCTGTTGAAGGCTCCACTTCAATTACATGACTGTCAATAATACGCTCCCATACAAAGTGAATGACTGATTTGCTGTGATTCCACATCTAAAACACACACACACACAAAACATACACATGTCTAGAGCTTCAAAAATATTTAATGATGTAAATTAGGGAATTATGAAAGAAGTTCAGAGTCATTTTGACCTCTGGACTCAGCACTACCTTGAATCTCTTGCGGATTGTGTTGTGTATGTAGGTTTCCCCTGGTATTAAAATGGCATACGGCTCAAGAAGAATCTTATACGGCTCAGCAGAACCTTTCACTTCAACCTCTAAAACGGTCACATCATTTACATGGAGAGCTGTGTTGAGACACGTCCTGCAAATCAACACACAGACGTTTCTACATGGCGTGAACAATCTTACATTAATCCTAAATTAATTTTAAATTCAAATATAAAACAGTAAGCAAAGTTCATTTTACCCATCGTCACTAATTCTGGGTGGATCGGGAACATCCATGATCACCAACCGGCAGACACTGTGGTAGTCTTTCAACTTAGACAGATAGAAATTTACTGTTCAGAGAGTTACAGTATTTTAGTATCATTAATATACTATTATGGTTTTCACTAATACAGTTTTATAGTTTTTTAAATTAGATTATATTTTTATATTTTGCTTTCATTTTCATTTTAGTTAATTCATTGTGTGTTTTTGTCTTTTTTATTAGTCTTTATATTTATATGTCCATAGTTTAATTTTTAGTGAGTGTATGCTGTATGTGTGAGTGCACATACATCCTTTGGACAGTATGTGAGCAGGAACTCATGTTCTTCTGCAGGGCTCAGGATGCCCATGACTGGAGTAATGCTGAACACACTGTCTGTATCAAGATGATGCTGAATGCTGGAGGGGTCTGGAGTCTCTCCAGGCAACAGACATTGAAGGTTGGGTTTCATGATCTGCCAGTGGTACGGGAGCTCCAAGTGTCTACACATAAATGAAAAAATGATTAACACACCAGTAAGTATCTGCTGTACATACTATTCTGTGTTGACGCACAGGTAGCTCACGCATTGTTTTTCACGACAACCATCTTCTGTGAGGTGGAATGTGGATTGGTTGGGTTGAATCTGACATAATGGTCAGCTGTGATATCACACAACTCCCCCAATTCAGGCTGATCCTCTCCGCCTGATATTGAAACCAGCTCCTCATTACACAGAATGTTCCTGCACTCAGTCCTTCATTCCGACATAAAACCTCCATAAACTTCACCCCTCCCACCAGGCAGTAACCGCAGTCCATGACAGCAGGCACTGGCACACGGAAAGAGGAGAGGCAATGATTCAACTCTGAATCCCTTATTACTGATCAATATCAAAACAAGCCAAATTAAGATATTTTTTGAAAGACAGACAACATTGGACCCCATTGACTTTCATTGTTATTTTCATTTTTAGGTGAACTATCCCTTTAAGATCAAAATGCTGAAAGAGTTAAGTTTATTTTGACTCACAACTGAGTATTGGAGGGGGTCTGCGGGCCTCTATCGGTATAATGAGAGGATATGGTAACTGCATCTCCACAACCAGAACATCCTCATAGTCAGCCAGAGAGTCTGGAGCAAAACGCACCATATACTGGCAACTCATTCCAGGAGCGACAATCCCTCCCTCAGCAGGGAACCTGCCTATGAAACAAAGATTTGTTACACAGTTTCTTATCTTGATCTCAAAGCAGAAATTTATTGGTCGTAATTATTTCACATTTTTAACAGTAGATGTCACTGTTTCCCTATTCTGCTTCCTCGAGCTGCAGGGTAAATACCAAAGTATTATTAAGCAATTCCTCAGAATCCTGTGATGTTCAGATAATAGTTCACCCAGAAATGAATTGTGTCATTCATTACTCACCCTCATGTTGTTCCAAAATTGTATGAGTTTCTTTCTTCTGTTGAACAGAAATGAAGACATTTGCTGGTAGCCTTTGACTTCCATTGTATTTTTTCAGAATCAGAATGAGCTTTATTGGCCAAGTATGTTTACACATACAAGGAATTTGTTGTAGTGACAGAAGCTTCACAGTGCAACAGAAAGACAGCAACAGGACAGGACACAGATAATAAAAGAATAATATACAAATATCCAAATAGGCAATGTACAAAGCAGCAAAAACACAATATATAAAATAGACAACTACTACGTATGTACAGGTCAAGTATGTGCAAATTAGAAATGAGAAAATACAAATAAAATGTGTGGTGAATGGATAATGTATTAAAGTTGTGTGTTCCACGTTTATTGTTGTGTGTTCATGAGATGGATTGCCTGAGGGAAGAAACTGTTCCTGTGTCTGGTCGTTCTGGTGCTCAGAGCTCTGTAGCGTCGACCAGACGGTAGCAGTCCAAAGAGGGAGTGTGCTGGATGTGAGGGGTCCAGAGTGATTTTACCAGCCCTTTTGCTCATTCTGGATAAGTACAGCTCTTGGAGAGTGGGGAGGGTTGTACCAATGATTCGCTCAGCAGTCCGGACTACTCTCCGTAGTCTTCTGAGGTTAGATTTGATAGCTGAGCTGAACCAGACAGTTATTGAAGTGCAGAGGATGGATTCAATTATGGCGGAGTAGAACTGCTTCAGCAGCTCCCGTGGCAGGTTGAACTTCCTCAGCTGGCGAAGAAAGTACAACCTCTGCTGGGCCTTTTTCACAATGGAGTCAATGTGAATATCCCACTTCAGGTCCTGGGAGATGGTGGTGCCCAGGAATCTGAATGACTCCACTGCAGTCACAGTGCTGTTCATGATGGTGAGTGGGGAGAGAGCAGGGGGGTTTCTCCTGAAGTCCACAATCATCTCCACAGTTTTGAGCATGTTAAGCTCCGGGTTGTTAAGACTGCATCAGACAGCCAGCTCCTTAACCTCCTGTCTGTAAGCAGACTCGTCACCGTCCTGGATGAGGCTGATCAGTTTGGTGTCATCTGCAAACGTCAGGAGCTTGACAGAGGGGTCTTTAGAGGTGCAGTTGTTGGTGTAGAGGGAGAAGAGCAGTGGGGAGAGTACGCAGCCCTGAGGAGCTCCAGTGCTGGATGTGAATTGACCAAGCTTTACTAACTGCTGTCTGTCTGTCAGGAAGCTGTTGATCCACTGACAGACAGAGGTGGGGATGGAGAGCTGGGTTAGTTTATTCTGAAGGGTTTCCGTGATGATGGTGTTAAAAGCGGAGCTGAAGTCCACAAACAGGATCCTTACATAAGTCCCTGGTCTGTCCAGGTGTTGCAGTATGTAATGCAGTCCCATGTTGACTGCATCATCCACAGACCTGTTTGCTCTGTAGGCAAACTGCAGGGGGTCCAGTAAGGGACCAGTGATGTCCTTCAGATAAGCCAAAACCAGTCTTTCAAATGATTTCATGGCTACAGACGTTAGGGCCACAGGTCTGTAGTCATTAAGTCCAGTAATTTTGGGTTTCTTTGGGACGGGGATGATGGTGGAGCGTTTGAAGCATGAGGGGACTTCACACAGCTCCAGTGATCTGTTGAAGATCTGTGTGAAGATGGGGGCCAGCTGGTCAGCACAGATTTTTAGGCAGGCTGGTGACACACCATCTGGACCAGGTGCTTTCCTTCTTTTGTTCTTCCTGAAGATCTGGCACACATCTTCTTCGCTGATTTGAATTGTAGGTGTGGGGGAGAGGAGGGTTGCAGGAGGTGTTAATGGTTGTGTGGAGAGGTGTTCAGGGCGGGTGTGGAGTTATTTTTCAAAACGACAATAAAACTTGTTCAAGTCCTCTGCCAGTTGTTGATTCTCCAGAGTGCTGGGGGATGGTGTCTTGTAACTGGTGATATCCTTCATTCCTTTCCATACTGAAGCAGGATCACTGGAAGCTAATTTTTATTTTTTTTTCCATACTATGGAAATCAATGTCTACCAGCAACAATCTTCTTTTGTGTTCAGCAAAAGAAGGAAACTCATACAGTTTTGGAACAACTTCAAGGTGAGTAAATGATAACAGAATATTCATTTTTGGGTAAAAAAAGTTTTTTATGGCTTTAGTTTTAGTTAACGTTAATATCCCTGCCATTTCCTCTAGTACTGCTACGAAACATATGAAACGTGCAACAAACAGCTTTAATGTAAACTATGCAGAGAGAACTTCTGGCAACATAAATGAGTCTTTCATGAGGTCGGCAGGTACTTTTTTCTTTAGACTCACCCAAACCAACAGAGAAGTGTGGGGAGGTTGGAGGAATCATTCGAATGTGACGGCTGGTCGCAGTTATGTTTTTGAGCTCCACCGCAGTCTACAGAAAACAGAAGGCACTATTAAGAACTGAAAACATACTGAACTGGAAAGACATCATTCAGAAGTGGCTCAGTAGGGAAAATCTAACATTTACACTCGGGGTTATGTAGTAAAAAGTAAAAACCTCACATTACTGATTTAGTCAATAAAAAAAATGCAGTGCACAGTTTATAATTGAATACATTTCATTTTGTATGAATATAATTATTCATTCAAATGGACCAACATTTATTAAATATAAGGTGCTTTTATACCTCATAGACTTGTCCTATTCTGTAGTCAGTGAAGAAGATCACAGGTGGATTCGCAGTGAAGATGGAAGCGGGACCAGGACTAGGACTTAAGATAGAAAGGGAATTTTGTGACAATAATTTGCCACGTATGCCCAAATAAATAAATAAAATAATTATTCTACTATGTATAAGATAACATGCCTTGATCATTAAATAAATTCTGTATAAAATGCAGAAGTTTTGTCCTATAACTGTCCATCAGTTTATGTGCAGTAAACTAGAATCATTTGTTAATTGACAGAATACATCTCTGCACTTAGAAATTAACCACATGAAAAGGTGTTTAAAAAACCAGTCACAGCAACTAAAATATATATACTTTCCCATGTATAGTCAAATATTTGAACCTAAACTCTTGGTGGAAATGCTTTCTATCAACTGCCCAGCCACACTTTATGAAGTATCTCATTCAAACAAAATCGCGTTTGGTCTCGTACTGTATCGTGTATCTTGTCAGTGTGTGCACTTGCTTGGCCATTTGTAGTTGATAAACAGGAAAGTGGGTTCAAGCGCCAGCAGAAGGCAGTGTAATGGAAGTGGTCTTTAAGAGAAGCAGTCTATCAGCGGAAGTTTAAAATCAGCTCGTAAGTGTATTTACTTGACTCAGTGTTTAGCGCATTTGCCGTTGCTAGGAAACGCTTATTTTGTTTACTAGGATGAGAGTTGCTGAAATCGCGTTTGGTCTCGTACTGTATCGTGTATCTTGTCAGTGTGTGCACTTGCTTGGCCATTTGTAGTTGATAAACAGGAAAGTGGGTCCAGCTGAATTGAAATGATCATTTGTTAGATTGGTATGATAAAGGTTATTATACCGCGGCAGCGGTCGCGGCAGTCGTCGTGTGAAGCCCTCTTAGTGTGAAGACCAAAGAGTGTAAAGACCATCGACTCTACCGTGCGACTCCACCCGGGCAGGGACACCGGAAAGGGATAGTAGTAGCTTTTTATTTAATTTTTTCATTGATATGTTTATTATTGAAATGTTGTTGTTATATGCATGTGTTAATTTTATTTAATTTCTTTATTTTCTTAAATATGTGGGTAGATAGTATTTATAGAGTTGTAACTTTTTAGTTTTAGTTACTTTTTCTTATTTGTAAGTCGCTTTGGAAAAAAGCGTCTGCTAAATGACAAAAGTAAAAAAGTAAAGAGTGTAAAGACCATCGACTCTACCGTGCGACTCCACCCGGGCAGGGACACCGGCAAGGGATAGTAGTAGCTTTTTATTTAATTTTTTCATTGATATGTTTATTATTGAAATGTTGTTGTTATATGCATGTGTTAATTTTATTTAATTTCTTTATTTTCTTAAATATGTGGGTAGATAGTATTTATAGAGTTGTAACTTTTTAGTTTTAGTTACTTTTTCTTATTTGTAAGTCGCTTTGGACAAAAGCGTCTGCTAAATGACAAAAGTAAAGTAAGTAAAGTAAACAGTACAACGCAAAAACCAGGAACTGCACAGAGCTCATTGACTCAAAATGTAGAAAGAGTCAGCAGAGGTATTTTGATAGTCTTGTGATTCTTTTGGCCGCTATGAAGGGAAAAACCTCATTTAAATGGCCAAAGACATTTCAGTTGGGCCAGACAAGTGAAACAGGCAATGGAGTGATTCCAATTTCAATTAGCACCACCTGGCATGCTAATAAAGGACAATAAATAAAAAAAACTTATATAGGCATGGCTGATTATACTTGTAGAGTAATCCATTCTGCTGGTTTGCAATTGCATGTCATGCTATTCAGATGTCTACATGAACCATATGAAGAAATATATTACAATACATTCAGGTAAGCATTTATAATACATGGCAGAAAAAAGGGTGTGATCTGTTTCTAGAGTGTTCATGTGTATCATATTTCCCCTACCCAAGCTGCACAAATATTATGGCAATAATGGTTGAATAAAGCTGACCAAAATGCAAACAATGCAACAACAAAGGACAGGGCTTATAGGGATTATAAGAAAATTCATAAAGCTGCCTATTTGCTTTGAATTTAATAGGATCTTGATTAATTAAAGGCACTGTGTAATGTTTTGTTGACCAATAATTAATTAATTAATATACTATTTATACTAGCTAATTATAGAGGTTATAGAAATTATGATCAAATAAATCAATATCGAGTGTCTTTCTAAGAATGATCTTCCCAAAGAAAAAACACATATTAAATCAAAAGCACAGGCACACCTCTCTCTGCCAGTGTTTTTCCTGTCCTTTCTCACATTCTCCGGCCTCTTCCCTGGCATGATGAGAGACTTTCCCCCACGCTGAGCATTTGGGAGCAGGAAGCGAGGGTTGCGCAGGAACTTGTGTCGGTCTTTGTGTTTCTGCAGGGAAGCCCTGTCTTCTGCCTGACTCTGAGCGCTAGGCTTCTCCATCCAAGAGGCCTTATGCACCAAACCTAGCTTTTGAGTTGAAAAATTGGAAAAATAAAAAAAACTTTTAATCACCTTTTTGTCTGTACTAGATCAATTTAAATTATCCTGCAGTGTGACAAATTAATTTAAAAATGAAGTATTTTTAATAGGGCTGTCAAATCGATTAATCGCAAATAATCACATCCAAAATAAAAATTTATGTTTACATAATGTGTGTGTGCACTGTACACACACACACACACACACATATATATATATATATATATATATATATATATATACACAGTATCTCACAGAAGTGAGTACACCCCTCACATTTTTGTAAATATTTTATAATAACTTTTCATGTGACAACATTTAAGAAATGACACTTTGCTACAATGTAAAGTAGTGAGTGTACAGCTTGTATAACAGTGTAAATTTGCTGTCCCCTCAAAATAACTGAACACACAGCCATTAATGTCTAAACCGCTGGCCACAAAAGTGAGTACACCCCTAAGAGAAAATGTCAAAATTGGGCCCAATTAGCCCTTTTCTCTCCCCGGTGTCATGTGACTCGTTAGTGTTACAAGGTCTCAGGTGTGAATGGGGAGCAGGTATGTTAAATTTGATGTTATCGCTCTCACTCTCTCATACTGCTCACTGGAAGTTCAACATGGCACCTCATGGCAAAGAACTCTCTGAGGATCTGAAAAAAAGAATTGTTGCTCTACATAAAGATGGCATAGGCTATAAGAAGATTGCCGAGACCCTGAAACCGAGCTGCAGCACGGAGACCAAGACTAATACTGCGGTTTAACAGGACATGTTCCACTCAGAACAGGCCTCGCCATGGTCGACCAAAGAAGTTGTGTGCACGTGCTCAGCATAATATCCAGAGGTTGGGTTTAGACATATGAGTGCTGCCAGCATTGCTGCAGAGGTTGAAGGGGTGGGGGGTCACCCTGTTAGTGCTCAGACCATACGCTGCACACTGCATCAAATTGGTCTACATGGCTGTCGCCCCATAAGGAAGCCTCTTCTAAAGATGATGCCCAAGAAAGCCCGCAAACAGTTTGCTGAAGACAAGCAGACTAAGGACATGGATTACTGGAACCATGTCCTGTGGTCAGATGAGACCAAGATAAACTTTGATAAACAGATGTTGTCAAGCATGTGTGGCGCCAACCAGGTGAGGAGTACAAAGGCAAGTGTGTCTTGCCTACAGTCAAGTATGGTGGTGAGAGTGTCATGGTCTGGGGCTTCATGAATTCTGCCGGCACTGGGGAGCTACAGTTCATTGAGCGAACCATGAATACCAACATGTACTGTGACATACTGCAGCAGAGACTGGGCCGCAGGGCAGTATTCCAACATGATAACGACCCCAAACACACCTCCAAGATGACCACTGCCTTGCTAAAGAAGCTGAGGGTAAAGGTGATGGACTGGCCAAGCATGTCTCCAGACCTAAACCCTATTGAGCATCTGTAGGGCATCCTCAAACGGAAGTTGGAGGAGCGCAAGGTCTCTAACATCCACCAGCTCCGTGATATCGCCATGGAGGAGTGGAAGAGGACTCCTGTGGCAACCTGTGAAGCTCTGGTGAACTCCATGCCCAAGAGGGTGAAGGCAGTGCTGGAAAAGAATGGTGGCCACACAAAATATTGACACATTAGGCCCAATTTGAACATTTTTACTTAGGGGTGTACTCACTTTTGTGGCCAGCAGTTTAGACATTAATGGCTGTGTGTTGAGTTATTTTGAGGGGACAGCAAATTTACACTGTTATACAAGCTGTACACTCACTACTTGTAGCAAAGTGTCATTTCTTCAGTGTTAACACATTAAAAGATATAATAAAATATTTACAAAAATGTGAGGGGTGTACTCACTTCTGTGAGATACTGTGTATATTTATTTATATATATATATATATATATATATATATATATATATATATATATATATATATATATATACATACACATAAATCATGTATAAATCTAAATATATATGTATACGTATGTATGTATATTTGTATATACAGTGAACACACAAATATTACGTAAACATAATTTTATTTTGGATGCGATTAATTGAGATTAATCGATTTGACAGCCCTAAATATAAAGTATATATATATATATTCTATGTATAATATTTATAATAGTACAAATGTAAAAGTCCAACTATTCCATATATTTATTCAAATAATTAGTAATATTAAAACTACAAGTAAAGTAATCATAAAAAAATATAATCTATAGGAGTATAGCTTGCTATATCTTGGGACATGTGAACTACCCGTAAATACTGCTTATCATGTGATCTGGGGCTAGAGTGTTAATTTGAAAGAAGGAAGTGGTGTAATAAAAAATATAAAGGTCATTCTACTCTCTTTGATATGAGGAAAATGGAATAACGTTCAGAGGCAAACCTCGGTGCCCTTGATGGAGCAGGACTCTGGAGAGGAAGGGAGCGTGAGTGTCTCCTCTGATTGTTCCAACAGGCTCTGGGCCGTATGCGCAGGTGGGGGGAGAGGAGTATAACCATCATCCTGTGGTTCGGTGCAAATGTGCATATTATAAGAGACAGTTGGCTGGGCAAAGCCTGGAGTGAACGTGCCTGCAAAATATGGGGAAATGATTATAATACGTAATCTTATTGTTTGAGTATGTTTTTACTTTATAGGTCAGTGAAATAATACCTTTTGGGGTTTTAACAACTGGGGTGTGCACTGTTGTATAGTCCAGTGGACAAATCAAGTTGTTGCTCCTGAGAAGCTCACTGTCCACACACCACTTGAAAGCTGATTTAACTTTGGAGACACAGAGGATTCTTCAGGGTTTTGATGCCATAAGACTACTAACTCACTAACCGACACACTGTGGATAGTAAAAACAATGGTTGTTTAAATAAACATAACTAGAGAAACCTACCTGGAGGAAGACCCAGTTGACGGTAGGCCTCACCCACTTCTTCCATGATTCTGTTGTGATCGTGCTCCTCCTTTGCAGCAGCATGCAGTCGGGCCTGTATGTGTGTCTCCAGCATGTCAGCGTTCTGAATCTGTCTGTTGTATTCAGAATGCACCTGATAAAAATCATAAAAATTCTATATAAAAAACATAATGTAGATAATACAAATCCCAAAAAAAGAAGAATTGAATAAGAATTAAAGAGCCAACACTAGGGAGGTCAGTAAGATTTTTTATATGAATAAATTTTTTGAGCAAAGGACTAAAATGATCAAAAGTGACGGCAAAAACATTTACAGTGTTACAAAAGGTTTCTATTGTAAAGAAATGCTGTTCTTTTGAACTTTCTACACATAAACAATCCTAAATTTCTGTTTCAAAAACATTTAAAACTTTTTAAAAATATATAAATCACATTTTATAAGACAGACTTTGCTCAGATGTGAAGAGAGGCACCTGCTGTAGCGCTTCCACAAAATGTTCATGGTAGTTGTTGCTTCCTCTGCGTGATTTACTAAGATTAGAAACAGTGTCCTTCCTAATCACCTCTATGGTGTAAAGGTCGTTGAATATGCTGGCCAGTAGATGAGAAATGTCCTGTACACACGAGACCCAAAAATTTAAAACATTTCCTGTAACATAACATCTCATTTTGGGTTCAACGGAATACAGTTCTACAGTTTGAGTAAACACTAGGGTGATAAATGGACTGTTAAAATAACCATCAGTTGCAGTGTTCAGCAGTCATTCTCTTACCCGAGTTGTATTTGATGCTGGTTTGTGTCGGTTCATGGAGGGTTCAGAGCTCTTTAGTGCTTTTGGTTCAGTTTCATTCGCGTAATTTAAACGTAATTTTATATTTTAAGCTCCGGCATGTGTGGTACGTAGCGAAGGAGGTTTATGGTGATATTTTTTTTTTGGAAACGTGCCATAAATGCTCATATTTCTCAATATAAAACGTGAAGGCAGAAATAATAAATACACAAAAAATACACTAAATGGCACCATGTAGAAGTTTCCTTTACTACATTGACCGCCATGTTTGTTTCGGGTAGTAACAGATGGAGCCTACCAAAAACTCCGTAACCAAAGCGATCCTAAATTATCAGAGCCTTAGAAAACGGCAAATAAAACATTTGGACATTTAAACCTCAAAAATGTATACTACTTTTAGGTGGTCAATATTTTTTTTATTTAATAAGAATGCATGTAGCCTAATTGATCAAAAGTTGATCAAAGCTGTCACACAAATAAAAGAATTTAAAAATATATTAATATAAAAACTGTTATTTAAAATTATAATAATTTAACTATATATAGAGAGAGAGAGAGAGAGAGAGGGGGGAACCTAATGGTAAAGCTAAGTGGTGGTAGTGGTGGCAAGTTACTGTGATGGTACACATGCAACATAACCAAAAATTAATGACGTAACATGTTACCCAATCCAAAAA
Organism: Barbus barbus; assembly: GCF_936440315.1. Lineage (NCBI taxonomy): Eukaryota > Metazoa > Chordata > Actinopteri > Cypriniformes > Cyprinidae > Barbus > Barbus barbus. The sequence goes on from NC_136722.1 coordinate 14,654,830, forward strand.
TAACATGCACACTTCTACATACCTGAAGATTATAAATGGCTAGGCAGTTTTAAAGGGTGTGCTAAAACTTGCCAGGCAGGATATTTTCAAAATCCCCATCATCACAAAGCAAAGAGCCTCTGAGCTTTATGCTATTGGACTTTGCTTCACACCCTACTTCTACGACAAAATTAGACTTTGGTTATTGTGAAGACAGATTGAATTTGGAAGTGTTCTGATTTTGTCCCATCTGGCCCCGGATGCAACACAGTCAATAAATCACTGATATGTAACTTTTAATACAACCTTAATTATGCAAAGTCCCATATTCAGATGAATCCATCCAGAAGTGGAACATAAAAACAAAACAAGGAAATAGCATGAAGTCTCACAGACCCTCACAGATGTTTTAACATTTAATCACTTGCATTGAAATGAAGACTTTTTTTTTCTTAACATGGTTCAATCTGAAAATACAATGTAAATCAAAAACTACTGACTTTTATGTCCTTACTCCTAAATGATAAGATGATGTTGTGCTTATGAAACAGGTGGAGGGTCAGATTAAGAATGCAGCACTTAGGTTTTGTTCATGTTCATGTTCAAGAAAGCAGACACGTTTCTGAATTAGGCTACACTTTAGTCGTTCATAATGGGTGGAAACAAATGAAACTTTTCAGGTCATCATTGAGAGAGACTTGAAAGACCGGTGCTGTGGGTGTTGGTGAATTCTCGATACTGCACTATAGTAATAGGCGGGTTCCACACAACAGTGCATTGAACTTTCCTGTCAGTGGATGGTTTAGGACACGAGCTGTACTCATCCCAGTCAGTATCTGGGCGGCTTTGGGACGCTAAAGGTATTTTTCCAACTGAAATATACAACAACTGAAAGCAAACGCTAAATAAAACAACAGAATTATGGAAGCCAATGGAAATACCAGCAGATTCGGTAAGTTTTACAGTGATGTCATGATTATTCCGCGCGAGAAGTGAATACATTTGATTTAAAGAGTCAACAGGCTATTCATAATGCCTGTGAACACCATAATGTGACCATTTATACAAAGCTATTTGCTCTGAAACACAATTTGTAAGATATTTTACCTTGTTTTTTTTATTTCGCGAGGTTCTTTTAAGTCACGCGACGTGTAATGACCATCTTGTTTATTGTTGCACACTCAAAACTGCTATTAAATGTAGAGGTGCCTCGTATTTAGTGACCTCAGAACATTTTCCATCACTTCAGGAGTTTGCTGACTTAAAGGATCTTTAATATACAGATGCATGAGTTCACAAATAAAACCGTGTAATTTATGAGCATTGCAGCTTACAAACAAACAGGCTACACTGAGCTAATGTAGCTTATGGATATATAACATGTTCTGTTCGTGCACCTTCTCTTGCACCAACACACACGTTCCCTAAGACGACGTTAACTAATGTCACGCGATGATTCGACTAGAAGAAGACGCCCAATGCCAAATTACTTTTGAGCTAGTGATTCATCAAAGTGACTCGGTTCACTCAAATATTTTATTTATTTTTTTAAATATATGCTTTATTATCAACAGGTAGCATGTACAGTGCCATATCTCAATATATAACAAAAAAAATTTTTTCACAAAAAACAATTCACATGCCTCAACAAGTAGGAACAAGGGAGAAAGAGAAAAGAAAGAAAAAAAAAGAGAACGAGAGGGTACATAAGCATCAGTTTACAGACAGATATCCATTATACATATATTAACAATTCCATAGAATATTACAATACAATACAGACAGTATACTTTGCTGGACAGCACCATTCATTTTATTTTTTATATTATGTGAAAATGTTAAAGGAGGAGCATATATTAATCGTTTTAATTGCTTTACTATTTTTAGATTTTGATATCACATCTACATACATTTCAATCTCCTTTTCAAGCACCATAAAAAGAGGTCTGCTTTTTGTAAACTTGCACTTATGAATGTGAAATTTACATAAAAATAAAATAAAATTTATAATAAAACCAACATCCTTTAAAGAGCGAACCTTGATATAATAACCCATAATTACATGTTTATAAGATAAAGAAAATGTTTTTAAAATGTTATCAGCAATGAAAACCTCCACATCATTCCAAAAATACTGGGCGTGTTGGCAGGACCAAAACAAATGAAAAATTTTTCAGTGGAGCATTCACAGAAAGAGCATTTCAAATCAATATCAATTTTAAATTTTTTGTAGTTCACTCAAATATTCATTTAGATTCGCTAAATATAAATTTATGTTTATGAATTTAATAAAGTTTAAGAATACAGGAATAACTAAAAACGAATAACTGTTTATCAATGTTCACTCTTTGTTAAAGAGTTTAACTCACAAGCTGAACTGAAAAACATGTCGCATCTTCAGCTGGTCAGCAGATATCCCGTTTATTTAGTTTGTCTCATTAATACCGCTACGAGTTCAGTGAAGGGGCGGTTCGTTCAGCAGGTCCAGCCAATTAAATGCTCCATCGCAACCCGCCTGGAATGCTATTGGTTCGCATTTTGGTCAGCAATCCTGCGCTTTAAACGAGAGAAACCTCAGCAAATTAAATAGGAGTCAAACCAGACCGACTCTTCCATTTAAACGGTCACTGTCCCGTATACGGGACGCCTAATAATGTAATCATGGCAAACTATATATCATTGGAAAGGTCTAAGTCTCCTAAATAGATATTTTACCATTTTTTGTAGTTACAAATTATGTAGGAACAGTAATAGATTAATTTATGACAAGAGTGCACCAAGAGTCTGCTAAATGACTAAACGTAAAAAGTAAAGAGTGTAACGGCCATCGAGTCCAGGACACCGGCAAAGGATATTAGTATCTCTTTTTATTTAATTTATTTATGTTTTTCCTTTCTATGTTTACTATTGAAATGTTGTTGTTGTATGCATTTGTCAATTTGATTTAATTTCTGTATTTTCTTAAATGAGTGTGTATAGAGTATTTACAGAGTGTTAACTTTTAGTTTTAGTTACTTTTTCTTATTTGTAAGTCGCTTTGGATAAAAGCGTCTGCTAAATGACTACAAGTAAAGTAAAGTAAAAGTAAGTCTGTGATAAATCTACATCATAACAGGAGTTCTGACCGTTGTCACAAAAAGTATTTATTTCCTTGCCTTTTTCCCTATCACATGTTTTAGCAATCATCATGTTATATACCATTTGAAAGCTTAAAATCTCATCCTGTGAAAACCATTTTGAAATTAGACATTGCCTTACCATAGAAATGGTACTTCAAAATATTTTAGCGGTCTCCTCCCCTTAGTGGGGGTGTCCTATTACAAAATGTATTATGGTCTTTTAGAATCAAAACTTTTTATAATCTTGACAAAATACATATCGTTGGAAAGGTCTGAGTCTCAAGATTCCATATTTCCATATTTATTTTGTTATAGATGTAATATTGAGAGAGAAATTTATAGATTTGTGACAGAAATGCATCAACAAAAAATTCAATGGTGTTTGAATGGCACCCGGTGGCTGTTTTTGGTATAACGCCTAAACAAAATTGCATATGAACCTCAATTTTTTTTATATAAACTTCAAATTTGGAACACAACTTATGTACACATGTGGATTTAATTTTATAGCAATTTTAGATTTTTTTTAAACTATTTTTTTAAATATTTATTTTATATAAAATACAATAAAAACAATATAATACATTTGTTTTACAGTAAATATAAACTTCTATAACGTTTTAATACTTTAATTGTATTAAATGATTTCACCTCTGTAATAATCTGCTAATTGTCTTTTTTAAAAAGAGACCAACCTTAGGTCTGTATTCAAGCGTTCATGAATTAAAATAATTTAAGTTTGCATAGTGCACATTTTCAAAAATGGGGATGACAGATAAGGGGTTAAAGGATTTGTTCAAAGATTATGCGAAATGCCTAAAAGGAGAAGCCACGTTTGTAGACAACAGGTAAAATGTATAGGTTACACGGAAACCTCTATCAGGAGGACGTAAAATGGGTTTGTGTTTAAGCAGGCCGAGAAAACGCTACCAACAGACAAAAATATTACGTTACACATGTTGTTATTACATCTAAATACCACAGAGCATGCCATAACGACGTATAGATGCGAAAACCTGAGATACACAGAGCAAGTGGATCATAAAAACACAATACGATGATTAGAACCCGCCCATAGAAAGAGACCCGCAAACGTCATGGTTTTCTCGCCTCGTGTTATTTTTCTAGACAAACTAACGTTAAACCGATTACAGTCGATCTCGTGGAGGAATTTCGGCCATGTCTTGTGTGCGGAAGCTTCGCAAAAGGACGAAATCCCAGGAGTTAGTTTACCAAGAGCAGTGTAAGATCGTGGCACAAGAGAATGGGAAACGCATAGGTGGGTGTTGCATTTGTGTCGGGCGGTCGTGCATTAAATAGCCCTCCGTGGACTAAACTGCATGAAAGTTGTTTAGTCCCAGAAAGTGAAGTTTCCACCAAAACCGCAGTTATAGTTTTATTACTATTACTGTAAACCCATAAAAATGGGGTCTCATTTCAACTGCAAAAAGTAAGAGAAGAGCTCGTACTCAATGTAAATGTTGTAAACAATGTAAACATTTAAGTGACACTGCAAGGTTTTATAAAATAACATTAACCGCTCGTGCTGAATTTGAAATAGCACAAAGTTTGGTTTATGAAACGTGCACGCTGATTATTTGATAAATACTGTAAATGTGTCAACCAATCTCTGCTACATCTTCCTGCACAAGTCAGATCAAGAATCTGCACTCTAAATATGAAGGATTAAAATGATTTAAACATTAAGATCATTCACAAAATACCACGATGAAAAGGATGTTTATTTGCATGTCACAAACATCCATGACTGTTTATTTCATAAAAGTGTATGATACACTTTTTTAATATTTGGGATGAGGAAGGGGATTTTTTTGATGTTTTGCTGTGTGTTAAATGACATTCCAGCCAAATACAGCAGAGAAGATCTGTTTTGTTCATGTTTTACTGAAAAACGGAAGGTAGGATTACAAAACATTTCCAGGGAAAGAATTAACGGTTGATTTATCACAGTTTAATCTCTGGCTACGTTCCACTGATGGAAAATCAAGGTTAAATTAAGACTTCTCATTAACATTTCTATCTTTCCTGAAGAATAGCTTTGGATAAAAACGTCTGCTAAATGACTAAATGTAAATGTAATGTAAATGTAAGAAAATAGTGGCACTCAGGGCTTCTTAAATGGAAATTCCAGTTAAATGGAAAAATTTTACAACAGCAGCATCAAAACACAATGAATAGCATTATCATTGTCATTTATTTTCCCACTTTGTTACAGTGTCCTGAAACTGAATGGATTTAAATGCTTCAGTTGCTATGTTTACATGCACTTTAATAATCAAAATAAAGTGCTTTCATGCTAATTTTAATTAAATTGAGGTTGATCCAGAAAATAAATTACATGTTGCGCAGATTTTAAGCATTCTGTTGATAATGCCATATAAACATTTGAATCTGACTAGTCACTGTAAGACTAAAAAATATTTAATGTACACATGTAATACTATTATGCAGTGATGTCTAGTTATTGGAAGCTAAAATGGCAAAATGATGATGGCTAAATTGGGGCACAAAGTGGATGGGGGCTGTAAAACTCCAAAATTACACACACAAAAAAAAGCACCATAAAAGCTTCGGTACAACTTTTGCGCTATATTGCAAGTCTTTTAAAGTCATATGTTAGCTTTGTCTGAGGATCAGACCAAAAAGTTTGTATTTGCTTGCTTTGAAAATCTCTCTTGACAGCTGTGGTCACCATTCACTTTTATTGTACAGGAAAGGGCAGTGAGCACATTATGCTTAAAATAACCTTTTTGTGTTCAATGGACAAATTCAATTTCATGCAGGTTTCAATTCAAGCTAGAAAGATAAGAAAAAGGCTCTTTTTTTAGTTACACATGCTGAGTTGCATAACATCTTAATCAGCTGTCTTTGACATGACTCACAAATTTCTTGGCGTCCTGATTTTAAATACATGTATAACCAGAAAATTCTGAATTTGTTGCCATAATGAATTGATACAGTTTACCAATAATCTGTGCATGATAGTACAGTCTGTGAAAGTCAACTTTGTGTTTTACCAAGGGTCAAAAAGGTGCCCTGTGTATCATCAACTTAAGAGCTTTGTTCATCTTCAGAACACAAATTAAGATATTTTTGATGAAATCTGAGAGCTTTCTGAACCTGCGATTGAACAGGTTCAGGTATTTTAACAGTGTCCTTTCTACCTTTCTGGGCCTTGAATGTGGCAGTTCCATTGTTGTCTATGGAGTGTCGGAAAGCTCTCAGGTATTTTAAGGTATTTTAACAGTGTCCTTTCTACCTTTCTGGGCCTTGAATGTGGCAGTTCCATTGTTGTCTATGGAGTGTCGGAAAGCTCTCAGATTTCATTAAAATAAATCTTAATTTGTGTTCCGAAGATGAACAAAGGTTTTAAAGTGATGATAGTAATTAATGACAGAATTTAAATTTTTGGGTGAACCATCTCTTTAAATATTTCACTATAATATACTTAATAATTTACTAATGCCCTGGTATATTTTGGACAGCCTTTAAAAATTTTAATTAATTTTTTTCCCCTGTTTGCTGCCTTTAAATTGCTGCTGAGGTGAATGGGAATGCTTTCGAATAGCTTTATCCAGGTATTAGTGATCTCTCTCGCTGGCTTTTATTCCAGCAATGGCACAGGCCTTGTTTCTATAATTTCTTTGAAGTTCACAGCAATTAGAACTAGAAGTCAGAAGAGTATTTGAACTTGCCGACATCTACATTTGCATTCTGAATACCTCTGTAGCATGATTTGAATGAGATAAAAAGTCTGATACACATTTTCCTAAATGTTAAATACCTCACCCTTTTCAAAAATGCTATAACACTAGTATCAGTCATCAAAATAAAACCTTAGCACAGAGTTTTCAGAGTAAACATAAGCAACCACTCCAGCACAGAAAGTGTTTTCAGCCCCATTTCAAAGGCCTTTCTGAAATCAGCTAAACTTTTTCACCATTTCTCCGCCTTCTGCTCGAGTGCAGCCAGAGCCTCATAAACAGCGTCTGTGGCAACAGCTCGTGAAAAAATGCCTGCAATGTTGTGGTTGTGCCCACACCCTTGGGTCAGAGAAGCTGGAGATATTCATAATTCAACTGCTGGGCCAATTAAGCCCATCACGACAGAGTTCAACCAGGTTATCACTCTGATATCAGCACTATGATAGCTGGGGGTCAACGGCTTTGCTTCTCATCAGGATGTTTCAGGCGTAAACTGCAATATTTTATCGTTCCAAATTTAGCCTCTCCTGAAAAGGAAGTGAAAGCAATTTATGGAAAGACTGATCTTTTATTGCAACATTGACATGAGTTGACTACAAACACCACCCATGCACATACACATTTTTCCATATTGCAGTAATATTGTGGTTATCTTTGGCTTGCTTTATAGATGCAATAATCCTAGCGTAATTGTTTGAAAATTCATCCTAAAATTTATAATACAGAGCATATGGCTATTTGGAAAGTGAACTCAGTATATTAAGCGAACTGGGTGTATTATTCATATATATATGCTGATTTGCTCAAGAAACAGTTCCGCTGCTTCATATTTTTGTTGAAACTGACACTTTTTTTTCAGGATTCATTGTATATCTTCTTTGGATATTTGTGTGTGTTTGTATGACTATTTCAAAGCCATAACTCAAAAAACAAGTATAATGTTCTGCTTATGGATATCTTTTTGTATATATATTTAAATATATTTTTAATCATACAATCTCTATATATTCACACAAGAATCTCTGTGAGTGATGTAAATAATTTTATTGCTAATCTTTACTATCAGCATTGTGGGTTTGTGGTTTCAGCAAGAAAAAATAACCATAATATGATTGCAATATGGAAAAATGCTGTGTGGGTGGATGTATGTGGTCAATACGTGTCAGTGTTATCTTTCAGACTATGAGAAGTATTTATGATACTTTAATAAAGAATAAAAAATCAATACAATACTTTATAAACTGAATATAATAATGATATACTGTATAGTGTTTATATTGTTCAAACTTAAAAACTAGAAACTAGTTACTGAAAGGGAGCGATTCTAGGAATTTACCAACAGTTGGAATGGTTAAGCAATTTATTTTCATGAAAGTAAAAACTCGATTTGGACTTTATACTGTGTAGATATACAGCACGAAAGAGTATCAAAGAAAATCTTGGTGCATTTACAGTAACCTTTACCATACTTAAAGCTCACCTAGCAGGTTTTGACCTTGAGCAAAGCTGTGTAAATTCTGCAAGTTCATTTCTGCTTTTGTCTGGAGAGAGGCATTAGAATGAATAAAACCATGGCCTTGACCTTTACGTGACTCAGCATTGACCCCATGTATTTTTGACTTTGTTTCTAGATTTAGACTTCCAAAGTTCTCATAAATTTTGAACTCATAAAAAAGAAACTTTTTTTGACTGTGGACTTTGAACATTTTGTGACCTTTGTGAAATCCATTCGCACTGATGCATGAACTTGACATTTTCTTGACCTTTAGGTCTGGAGGGAGACTCAGACCTGCAGTTTTTGCTGAAAGGTGGAGACCTACTAAAGGTGAAGTCAAGGTCATGGAGGAAGACCCGCTATTTTCGGCTGAATGAAGACTGCAAGACTGTGTGGCAACAGACCACCAAGAGTTTCAAGAGGGACTCCAGCTGTAAGTGTCTCTGCTGTCCCTTTATTCAGTGTCTGTTTGAGAGAGAGGAGGAGAAGAGGATTTGGTCATATCATGAAGGATCAGATTTTACTTGAAATAATAGATTTTGATATAATAAGCAAAACACTGTAAAATATGTGAATACAACTTAGCTGCCAAAACAACTCGTTTTGTATTGGCTATTTTGATCAGTAAACATATGAATGTTCAGGGTTACAAAACGATGATGCCATAAATAGATACTATTAAACACACTTATATAGTCCAGGTAATATGTGAAAATAATGTTCACTTTTTCATAAAAGCATGAAACTTGGTACACTTGTATAGTTTGTGGCCCTAAACATTTTGAGAAATGGAGCCATCACAAAAACACCTTGTGGTTGCCATGGCGACCATTTTACTTTCCGCCATAACCAAATTATGTATTTTGTGTCATATCTCCTGAACCAAACATAATAACACGGAAAACAAGATGTCTACCCCTATGTTGTGATGGTCAAGGATTACAATGATACCATGCACAACAACATAAACTGTTCAGGTAAAGAGTTAATGGTGAAATCAGCAATGTGAGAAGGATCTGAATGCCACAGCAGTCCATATTATATTATACATTTTTTCTTTCTTTGATAATTAACTAATATTTTATTCAGTAATACATGAAAAGATTATTTTCAAGAATACTATCATATGTTTCAGAGATACAAAAAAATAATCTCAGTTAAGTGTATTTTTCCTTACCTCTCAGGCGGAGTCATGTAGGCGGTAGTGTGTTTCCAATACATTCTTGTTCTCTACGCACTAACATCACACACAGATGGCAACACAATCAGATGAACAGTTAATGGTGAATTCAGTGACTTTATCAGAAGGATTACAATGAAATCTCAGAAGCAGCAGAATGAAATTTCAAACATATTTCATGTAAACTTAATTTACAATCACTCTCTGGGGCCAAAGTTGTCTATTATGTTGTCCACAAGGGGGAAGCCAGAGTCCTGCATGCGAGCGGGTACACACAGGTGAACCCCTAATATTTGATGTAACGGGTGGAATAATATTTATGTGTAGGTGTGGTGTGGTGTGGGTGCGGGCCGGACAGTGACAAGCACAGGCGGGTTACGGGTCCAGTAACCAAGACTATTTCGACTCTGTCCAGTACACGCCGAACAATGTAGCCAATCGCGCTGCCACTGATTGACAGCTGTAGTGATGATCTTAAAGGGAGAGCTATTCGCTTGCATTCTGTATTTAATCTACTCATAATTTGAATAAACATTTTAAAGGGGTCTTATTATGCTTTTTCACTTTTTGAATTTTAGTCAGTGTGTAGTGTGTATGTTTGGGCATAAAAAGCGGGCCTTCATCAAACCCGGAACTAATCGAGTCGTTTGTGTCAGACTTGGGAGAGAGGTATTGTAATGATGTAAATTATGTGAAAAATGAGAGCATGTTCCTTTGTGTTCAGCAGAACAAAGACATTCATACAGGTTTGGAACTACTTGAGGGTGAGTAAGTGATGATAGAATTTTTTTTTTTGGGTGAACTATCCCTTTAAGATTGTTTGAAGGAAGACATGCTAACATTGCTATTAAAGAACTGATACATTACCATCTTCAATAAATTCTTCTCCCCACAAAAATTTTGGTCAAGCCTACTTAATTTTTTGTATTAGAGAAATCTAGTACATTGGTGAGCCACCCAAAAGACGGCTCATCAAAAATACAGTAAAGATGATGATACATGGTGCAACTTTTTAGGTTAGAAGGAGTAGTATGCACTTGCCTGTCTAGACAGATATTGTCTTGACAAGAAGTTAAAGTGGACCATAAAGTGTCAGTTGCTGTATTTACATCCAGAGATGAAAAATGGATGGGTGAGGAAATAGAGGATGACACTACAGAGGGAAGATGGAGGGGTGAAAGAGAGCGTAGGTTTTGCCTAAAAGTAACTGGTAGAGGAAATGGTGGCACACAGATAGTAACATGTAGGTTAAATGTAATAAATAAATGATCAGAGATGTCTAGAGGTTTTACCAAATGTTGTCTGTGATATAATTGCATGTGCAAATTAAGTCAAGCTGGTTTCCTGATTTGTTAGTGCTTGTGGTGGTAAGTAGGGATGTTCATTTTAACCGTTTAACCGACCAATAAGAATTTTGACCGATTAATACAATCAGTTAAACGGTTTATTTTTTTATTTTTCAGTAATTTATGAAAATATTTTAAAAGGTTTGCTGCATGGTTAAAATAAGATACGCATTTAATGCTTCCGTATTCACGATCATATTTAGTAAGAAATTCCTAGCTTTGCTATCAGAAATATAAATTATGATTTAAAATATTTTAAAATAGAAAACAGTATTTCTATTCTTACTGTATTTTGGTCATACACACAATATGTGTGTGTGTATGTTTGTGTGTGTGTGTTTGTGAATGCAGTTATCATATATCTTAATACAAATATCTTATAAAAACATGTTTCTTGATACACTGTAATCAAATTACCTTGTACAATTTCCTTTCGATAAATGATCTCATGCTGACATCAGCAAGCCTCACATCAAATGGCTTTCTTGTAAACCCATTGTTTTAGTCTGGAGCTGTAAACAAATGTAACCCTGTCTGTGAAATCCAGGGTAAAGTGTCAAAACCTGATTAAGAGATAAGCATCAAAGTTTGATTTCAACCATTCATTTTAAAATGATTTAAATCTTTGACATGGCCTTACTCAGTCAGTGTTAAAGATATCAAGGTTACATTTTCACAGAATGTTCTTTACCTTATGAAGGATGATTTTATGTAGAAGACAGTAAAGACAGCTGGGTTTTCACAGTCAGGGTCACAAACAGTTTGACCTGTCCTTCACTTTCCTCCACAAACATTTTTACCACCTGCAAGGCCATAAAAGGCTTTGAGTTGAGCGGAAAGGAAACGTCTCTGACAAAATGACCAGAGAGGAGGGGAACGAATTTTGTGGTGATATTAAATCTTTTTCCCACATGTTGTCCAGAGGCCTCTGCTCCCTTAGCTTCCGGCCTGGTTCCTCCTAGCCAAAGGCCTCAGATCAGACCTCTTTATCTGCTGTCTGCCAGACTGTGGCTGCCTCCTCTTTGTCTTGCATGTGTGTGATTAAGGAAACCAGGACCAAACTAAATCAAAGGATTCTAGTGAAAACACCAAATATCAGCAGGGGAAACCTCTGGTCCTGTCACCCATTAGTTGGGTGTTTTGACAGGCTTTTATCTCCCATTGGCCAGGAATGATGATTAGATGGATTGCACATGTAGTCGAAGCATTTTGGCCTCTTATTATTTTCTCAAAACAATGACATAAATGGTGGAAAATGTACCTCCAAAACAAATAGCATCTTTCTAAGTATTGAAAAGTTACAGGTTGATTCAGAGACTTGCCATTGGAGCTATATTTAAATCTATAAAATATTGGCTAGTTAAATGCGAGAAGGGGATCATGTTATGCACAGGAAGTGAGGTTTTTATTATCTTATAGTGATGGTGCCAAGTTTATCTCAAGTTAAATGGACTTGAAAGGGTGGGAAACAAACTGAGGAAACATAACAGATTGTTTTTTATCAAACACTAGTGCTGATGCAGTAAAACTGTCCAGAAAAATGACCATTTTTCATCTGTTAAACCCTGTTGGACAGAGACAGTTTGAATAAAACATCAACCTCAGTCCTGTGTGATGCCCCGTTTCATAGTTTGACGCTATTATCTGTACAACAATGAACAGATTTTGCCCCTGTTTAGGGTGTTTGTCATGAGTTTATTATTCCCGCCTCCAGCAGAACACAATGAAAGGTCACATGGTCAGCATCCCACTACTGTAACATACAACAGAGGTCATATGAGGCAAAATCAGAGCCCTGATATTTGTTTAAAAGCTCTTGCTAGCACACCACAGCTGCTATTTTTTATTTTACACTAAGTATTGAGCTTTACTGCCTACAATAGTTCTTCCGTGACATCAATTATATCTCAAATAGGGCGGCTCGGAGGATCTGAGAAAAAGCACCTCACAGGATGTGGTTTCAAAACCAGACGTATTTTTGAAATGAGCAATCATTTTTAAAGGTGAAGTGCGCAATTATTAACATAAAAGTCACTGTTTTCATCTTGAAATAGTATTTCAGACACTGTATTTTATATAACACATTCAACGTAACAATAATTATCTGACAAAATCAGAAAACAGAGGTCAGAATTTGGCCAGGCACAATGTTTCCTTTCTGTCAGCTTGTTTGAGTGGAATCTGAAGGATGCTAAACTTGCTTTTGACACTGCTTTCTTTCACCAGTTCACTTGAGATTGGGTGTTATCCAAATAGTTCTCCTACAGTCCCCATATTTGCCTTTGTGAGCGTGTGCTACGTCTAAAACAGCAAATTATCTCCAGCTGTGCTTTTTCGACATTTTCCACAAATACTGTACAAATAAGTGTGTGAAGCAGGGGCGTTGCACTGGGGCACAGGCCCCCATTACTTTTTCTTTCACTTTTTTCTTGAAAGCCTGCTGCGTGCAAGAAGTGTGCAGCACAATGCACTGTACAAACCTCCGTTGCAACCACTATTCTTACACAATACTGAGGAAGGTAAACATGAACATGTACATTGTTTAAGGCATAAATGGCATACACTGTATGGAAATAATAAAAGCAGAAAGAATTTTGTCTTGCACATCTGCAATTTTCTACATTACACAATGATAATGAATATTTACATACTGATCCCTAAAATCTTTAAAAAGGATGGACCCTCTTGCACTTCTGTGTCTTTTGGTGGTTTGGAAGATTTTAGATGTCAAAATATACTCTTTAAATAATGCGCCACTGCATGTACAGACCTGCGTATCAAATAAGCCTAGAAATAATGTGTCTCTTTGACTTCAGGCTGTTTTGTTGTAAATCACTGTTGAGATGTTTCTCCCGCCAACAGATTTCTTGTGAAAGGCAGATGTATTCACAAAAAGTTCAAAATGCAGTCAGTTAAGTGAGTTAAAACTCTAAAATGAGTAATAATAAAAAAATCTCTTGCCTCTTTTACAGTCAGTCTCGAGGACATTGATTCGGTGCGGTATGGCCGTCAGACTGAAGGGCTGCAGAAGTACACTGACTCCTCGGCAGATGACCGCTGCTTCTCCATTGTCTTCAAAGGTCGACGAAAGAACCTGGACTTGATCGCCTCATCCAAAGAGGAGGCCAAGAGATGGGTCAGTGGTCTGGAGAAGGTCATGACTGGTATTTACAGCCTCAACCGACAGCAGAACAGCGAACAGTATCCTTGAACGTCCATTTCTCAAAGCCTGCTCTCTGAGCACATTTGTCAGCACTGTTGCAATTAAAGGAAAATATTGATTTAACATAATTAGGTTACACATCATTTCAAAGTGACATGTATTTAATATAAGGTTAAGGTTAGGTTTTGGTTTAAAGTTGGTTGCTTATAGTTAATAATATATTTTTATACATAATTCACTGTTATTCTCATAATAAGTACATGTAATATGTGTGACTGTCACCTTATAGTGTTACTCCAATTTATACTTTTTTGCACTAAAAGTACTGTGTAAAATGTGTAATAAGCATTGATATAAATCTTTTTTATATAAGTAGATAAGATCTAGCTACAAAACTGTAATATTCAGTCCTTACATCAGCCAAAAAGCTGGATCTATAATTGCATGCGCAAGGCAGACAAGAACGCAGACAACAAAATGTCCTTGAAGGAGTTGAAGCATTTCCTACGTCAGATCAATATTCAGGTGGATGACAGTTACGCTGAGATGCTTTTCATGGTGAGAGGCAAATCATATAAATCTATTGTTTTCATTTTAACTTGTTTTTCTGTTTAAATTACTGCCGTTCAGGATTATGTATGAGTCTACAAGTTATCTACACAATACTAAATAAAACATGTTTAAATTGCTTTTGAGCTCGCTGAAATTTTCAAAGAAAGTTGTTGGAATCTCCTGTTGATGGTCCTCAAGAATTGTTTAATTTTTATTTTTTGCTATTTAATATTGCAGAAATGTGACACATCAAACTCAGGCACTCTGGAGGGATCTGAGGTCAAACACTTCTACGATTTACTGACTTATCGTGAGGAAGTTGATGTGATCTATGGGAAGTACGCTAGTACTAATGGACAGATGAGCTCCGGCGACCTGTTGAACTTTCTCCAAATTGAGCAGAGGGAGCCAGTGTCTTTGGATTATGCAAAGCAGCTTATTGAGAAATATGAGGTGGATGAGACAGGTAAGCACACTTAAAATTACCAGAGGAATACATCAGGTAACTCTTATAGTTAATAGCTGCATTAATAGGATGCATTAAACTGATCAAAAGTGATTTATGCTATTTTTAAAACTTTCTATTTATCAAAGCATCATGGTTTCTACAAAAATATTAAGCAGAACAGCCATTTTAAATATTAATAAAAATCCTACTGTCAAACGATTAATCAAACGAGGAGACGAAGGAGCGCTGAGACATGGGAGATTCACAGTCACAGTCTTTATTTGACAAGATAGCCAGGCGCGCACACAGGTAGAGCGGGGTGTGTAGACAATTCAATACCAGACAAATAAGACAAGAACACACAGGGCTTAAGAACACTAGGTAATTACTAAAACACTAGGTAATTACTAAAACATTACTAGACCAAATAAGGGCATAAGGGAGCACAAGGGGAACAAAACACAAGCCTGACAATATATGTGTGTATCTATATATACATAATAAATAAACACAGCACACACATATAGTATGCAAACAAAAACTTGTATTTTGGACATGATTAATCATGATTAATCGTTTGACAGCGCTAATAAAAATAATTTCTTGAGCATCAAATCAGCATATTAGAATGATTTCTGAAGGATCATGTGACACTGAAGACCGGAGTAATGATGCTGAAAATTCAGCTTTGCATCACAGGAATAAACTAAAATGTAGTAAAATAAAAAAACAAACAGTTGTTTTGGAACATTTCACATATAATATAATTTGGATAATAGAAGATAAACATTATTACATTATAACATTATTATGAATATAACTAACTATAAATACACAATAATGAAATAAACTGAATTACCCAATCAAAATAGCAGGTGTATCATGTAACAAAATATAAGTAACATGTATTTTTACAATACATTTTAGTGTAATAGAGTGTTTTTACATTTACCCAGCCAAACAGAACAAGAACATGAGCAAAGATGGTTTCCTGATGTACCTGAACCATGAAGAAGGCTCCATCTTTAACCCGGCCCACAAACCTATATACCAAGACATGCATCAGCCGCTCAATCATTACTTCATTTCCTCTTCCCACAACACCTATCTGATGGAGGACCAGCTGAAGGGGCCTAGCAGCATAGAAGCCTATATCAAGTACGAACATGTCTGCTTTCACTAGAAGTCTCAACAGCTATGCATTAACACATTAAGCATTCATCCATAAGCAATGTGAGAAAATGATTGTTGTCTTTTAGAGCGCTGATGAAGAGCTGTCGCTGTGTGGAGCTGGATTGCTGGGACGGTGCAAACGGAGAGCCGGTCATTTACCACGGCCATACACTCACATCCAAAGTGCTCTTCAAAGATGTCATCAAGGCTATCAAAGAATATGCTTTCAAAGTGAGTGAAAAAGGTGGTTAAGTAATAATACCCACCACTTTTCAAGGTGTGAGTTTTCTATCTATGCAAATTACTTCAAGTGTTTATCATCACACAAAAATTTTATTGTACAAGCTTGTGTATCATTAACACACAGGACAAATGGGTAACTAATGCATTGCAGATGCAGAAAGAAGTAAATTATGTTTCTTTAAAATAAAGTTAGCTTTAGCTGCATGTCACATTATTTATTACTTAACAGAGCATAGAGATGTTTCACACCAGAATCCATTCAGGATGCTTCAGTTTTTCAAATAAAACCACAGATTCTCCACAGATGCACTTATCCAAGTATCTTGAATGAATCCCAAACTCCCATTACTTAATCAAGAAAACAATACATTATTTAACTGAGAAAATATCACAAAACAGTGAATGAAGGCCATTATCATAAAGAATGATGAGTCTGATCAAACCCTTGCATTTTGATATTACTGGCTGATTTGAGAAATGAAACGAACAAAACTCCTAGTATCTAGTTTTCCAAAAGACCTTTTCTTTTGGAAAACTAGGTATTAGGAGTTTTGTTCGTTTCATTTCTTAAATGATTAATAATTAATTAATCAAAATGCAATGTTTTGTATGTGTCCAACAGTTCATTGAGCTTTAAAGCTTGACAGACAATTTGATTGGTTATTTTTGGGCTGTAAGTCATTGATCTGTCATAAGGTCAATTGGATGTTGTGATGACTGATAATAGCAGCTTTGTGGGTTATGAAAACCTTGTGTTTTTTGCTACACTAGACCTCACAGTATCCAGTGATCCTGTCTTTGGAGAACCATTGCTCCATAGAGCAGCAGCAGATCATGGCCCGCCACTTAACCACCATCCTGGGCAGCGCTTTGCTCACTCAACCCCTGGGGCATCAAATGCCCAACACTTTTCCAGGACCTGAGGTTAGTCCGCTAAAAATAACATACTTGGATGTTGCTGAACCACTGCACTGTAAAAATATATGCTTTTTTTTTTTTTTTCTCTCGTTTTTCTACTTCAAAATTCATGCTCAATTCATTGTTATTTGTCATTTCTTTGTAATTGCTTGTGAAGTTTCTACACCAAATTTTTGTTCTATTGTAAAGAAATGTGTGCAACTGGACAGCTGATTCTACATATCGCCACCTGGTGGATAACAGAGACAGCTCTCTAAAACTAAACCAGCCACATGACCTCTTAAAATCTCTTTTCACCACACCCCACTTTCCTCAGATGACTTCCCTCATCATCCCTGCAATCTTCCTGTTTACTTCTGTATGCATGAATTCAAATAGCTGAAGACTGAGGAAGTGATTATTAGTAGAGCTACGATTACATGGAGAAACTTTTTTATCGTAACCATTTATCGCTTCCTGATGATTCACCAAAACACTCACCAAGCTTTTGAGTTGCCGTCTGAAAGTCAAATGACAAGACGGCACAAGTTCAGACGGGCAGGATTCGAAGTGCTTGTTTTGGTTGTGAGGTGGGAGGGGCTTCTGAATGATGTCACATTGGAATCCATGCTGCTGGATCGGTTTTGAATCTTTTCCTTACGATGACCTATTTGAATTGAGTTTCAGCCCTGAGCTTTGTCTTGTACTGAGAAGTTCTGCCAGTTTCTCTGAATGACACTATGGTAGGATGATAATCAAAGGGGATTCTAGTTTTACAGCCTGAGGGCGGTTCAGCCATGAACTCCCATCCTCACATAAACACAATAAGAAGAGAAACAATAGTAAAGCATCATCTTTCAGTTCCATTTGTAATATGTGAGAGGTATCTAGAATTTCTCTCACAAAACCTCTATCAAACAAGTCTCTTATGCTCATCAAGGCTGTATTTATAACAGTTTAGAATAAAATAACTTTCTATTTTAAAATATAATTTTTAATCCTGTGATGATGAAGCTGAATTTTTAGTAGCTATTATTCCAGTCTTCAGTGTCACATCATGATCCTTCAGAAATCATTTGGAAACACTTCTTATTATCAGTTATGCTGCTTAATATTTTTGTGGATTTAATTTTGATGAATAGAAAGCATTTATTTGAAATGGAAAGTCTTTACTATAACTTTTGATAAATTTTACGTATCCTCGCTGTATAAATGTATTAAAATACTTCACAAAGAGTGCTGAACAGTAGTGTATATAACATTTCAATGCATTATCAGATTTAATTTTCTACAAAAAGTGAACATATATTTGTGTCATCTGTTTATGTTTGTAGGAGCTGAAGGGACGTTTCTTGATTAAGGGCAAGCGTTTGAACAAACTGGATGCAGCATTCAACAACAACACCACAGAGGATGTAGACAGTGTGTCAGAGGAAGATGAGGCTGCTGAACTCAAAGAGGTTGAACAGAAACCAAAGGAAAAGGTGTGTAGAAGCCATACAGTCATTCAGAGACCAACAACCAAACAGCAGCTGGCATGAGTTTAAAGGAACACGCCACTTTTTTTGGAAATAGGCTCATTTTCCAAGTCCCCAAGAGTTAAACAGTTGAGTTTTACTATTTTCGAATCCATTCAGCCGATCTCTGGGTCTGGCGGTAGCACTTTTAGCTTAGTTTAGGCTATATGGCTAGGAACTATAATCTCACTCCGGCGTAATAATCAAGGAACTTTTCTGCCGTACCATGGGTGCAGCAGGTGCAATGATATTACGCAGCGCCTGAAAGTAGTCCCTAGCTGTCCCTAGAAACCATAGCTAGAAACTAACTACAGAAGAGTCAAGTTTTAAATAGGAAAAATATCTAAACTCTTTGGTCATTTTTGAGCGAGATGGTAATGGTCTAATCCAGGGCTGACCAAACTCGGTCCTGGAGGGCCGGTGTCCTGCAGAGTTTAGCTCCAATTTGCCTCAACACACCTGCATGGAAGTTTCTAGCATGCCTAGTAAAAGCTTGATTAGCTGCATCAGGTGTGTTTAATTAGGGTTGGAGCTAAACTCTGCAGGACACCGGCCCTCCAGGACCGAGTTTGGACAGCCCTGGTCTAATCCGATTCAATGATCTATGCTAAACTAAGATAACTCTTGGGGACTTGGAAAATGCCAAATTTCCAAAAAAAGTGGAGTGTTCCTTTAAGCTGTATTAAACATTATCATGAATGTAATCTAATGTACCAGTGAAAACAAAAACAGCTCATAATAACATTTCTGTCTGTCAAGTGCTACAAAATTAACAATCACCAAACACCACATATACTGTATGAGTAAAATTGGATGAAAAGCGGATTTTATTTGTTAGTGCAACAAAGTATGGTTTAAATCGAATTAATAAAAAGTTTAAAATCAAAAGTCTATTCTGATCCTGGCTGAAGTTTTTTTTCCAGACCACTGCATTTTCTTTTAAATGTAAACTGGAAAACAAATTTTCCACAAAGCACACTTGGGGCCATGGAGTTTATTTGCATACACAAAGCTGCGGTAGATAAGGTTGAGTTCAAATCGGCACACTCAGCTGTCACAGACATTCCCACAAAAACCCCATTCAAATCATGAGACAGATATCAGATTTGTTCTGCTTATTTGGCATCCCTTTGTCATTGCATGTGTGAAGTTGTGCCCAACTGTAATTAAACTATTTTTTAATACTTTGTAGACTTCCAAAAAGTTCAAGCTGGCTAAGGAGCTGTCAGACCTGGTCATCTACTGCAAAAGTGTCCATTTCAGCAACTTCGAGCATTCAAGAGATAACCACGATTTCTATGAAATGGCCTCCTTCAAGGAGAGCAAAGCAATGAACCTGGCAGAAAACTCAGGTAAACCAGGGTGTTTCTAACTTCCAGGTTGGCCTACAAAAATATGTCCTATGTCAAATATGGCCAAAAAAATGAAAGGCCTAAAATATGAGTGATGTTGCCAGGTATCCTCTAATATCAAATTTTTTGGTGATTTCTTGAAGCTACGGCATATATTCATCACAACATGGATAAGCTGAGCAGAATCTACCCAGCCGGCTCCAGAACCGATTCATCCAACTACAATCCGGTCCCACTGTGGAACGCCGGCTGTCAAATAGGTGCAAAGCCCTCGCGATATGACATAATACGAGTCTGATGCAGTTCAGAAAGTCTGTTTATAATCTACATGTGCTTCCATACTCCACTTAATATGTTTTTATCCCTCAAATTGTCTATAGTGGCTCTAAACTTCCAGACTCCTGGTAAGGAGATGGATCTGAATGAGGCCCTCTTTCTACCTAATGGCAAGTGTGGCTACATACTTAAGCCAGAGTTTCAGAGGGACCCGGCCTCACAGTTTGACCCCAAGAACCTCCGTGTAGGCCCCTGGCTGAAGAAAAAGAGCTTGCATGTCATGGTGAGATAATAATAAAAAAAATAGGGATGAATATATATTAAAATTCTGCCTGATAAAATAAATAAAAAAGAAATTAATTAGTACATTAATTATTTAATTTTTTTTAATAAAAAAACAAAATCACTAAATCTAAAATCCATTCATTTTAAATGCTACAAGTGAATTTAGGCATTCTGAAAAATAAATATTCATTTTGAGGTTTGCTAATGATTATATTTAACAGTGTTATTCTGGCTGATACAATAAATGAAATAAATTAATGAGTACATTAAAAAGAAAATCTTTTAATTAAATATTAATCAGTAAAAGCTGAAATCCAATTGTTTTTAAAGTGAATTTAGGCATCACAACATTATAATATTGAATATAATAAACATAAGAAAAATAAATATTCATTTTGAGATTTGATAAAGACATTTAACGGTGTTATTGAATTATGGCACTGATATATCATTCATCCCTAAACCAAATGCAAATCTATCTAAACCCTCAAAAAATCTTCAAACACAGCGACCAATTCTTGTATATGTCTGTTCAGATCATATCAGCCCAGCAGCTGCCTAAGATCAACAAAGACAAGCAGAAGTCCATCGTGGACCCTCAGGTCAGGGTGGAGATCTACGGTGTGCCCGACGACAACAACAGCAAACAGACACATCACATTGACAATAATGGCAAGTGTCAACAGTCCATTTACACTTATGCATTTAACAAATGCTTTTTACCAAAGTATAGGTCACTGAAGTGTTTTTGTTACAGGTTTCAATCCTATGTGGAACATAAAATTCCAGTTCACTATTCACGTGCCAGAACTGGCTTTAGTGCGGTTTGTGGTGGAGGACTACGACGCTGCTTCCCATAATGACCTGGTTGGCCTGTACACTCTGCCCTTCACCAGCATACAGAATGGTGAGCTTGTGAAAATAAGTGAGAAATTGTTGTGCAGTTATTATGTATTTGCTCAACATAAGTCCTATCTTCCTGTCTTCAGGGTACCGCCATGTGCCTCTGCTCACAAAGAGAGGAAACCTCATTCCTTCAGCGGGACTGTTTGTACACATCATGGCTCTTGATGCCTAATAAACTCCAACATTCCCCTCAGTCATCACAATGTCAAAGTGTGCAGATCACTGAACAAGACAATCAACTAAACTGTCCTCTGCAAACACTTTCAGTATAAGATTCGGACCTTTGCCTTGTGCTTTTCTGGTTGTCCTTACCATTTGAGTACAGAAGTGTACCTTAAAATACTTCATGGGGTTAGTACATGCGGTTCAGTTTCAAAAAACAGGTGGGGTGGGGTGAAAAAAACTAAAGACACAAGAAAAAAATGTCAATTCAAATAATGCTCAAAATTCTACACATTCTTTGTCTTTGATTTTTTTTTTCCATAGCGTGCAAATTTGATAAATTTAAACAAATATGGTTTAAATAAAAAAAATAATAATAATAATAACAAAAAAAAAAAAAAAAAATATATATATATATATATATATATATATATATATATATATATATATATATATATAAATTAATAAAATATATTTTATTTTAAGTTAATTTAAATTTTAAGATTTTAAGTAATATTTTTATATTTTTTTGGCTACCAGTTAGAGTAGTACTTACTAGTGTTGTCAAATCGATTAATTGCGATTAAACATATCCAAAATAAAAGTTGGTGTTTACCAGTGTTGGGGGTAATGCATTACAAGTAACCCAAGTTATGTAATCAGATTACTTTTTTTTTCCCAGTTACTAATAAAGTAACGCATTACTTTTAAATTTACAAGAAATTTGAGTTACTTCTGCAAATAAGTAACGCTAGTTACTTTGTTTCGCAATTTATTCACGGACACCTCTATTATTCCTGTGTTGAGAAAAACTTGGAGTGAGGTTCAGAGGCACTTCCTTCAGTCTGAGGCTTATTAATTTCACTTTTGGTGTGAAAGGGTTTTTACAGTTGCCAGAAATATAACTTTTGGGTTTTTTGTTATTAATAAACAAATAAGCAAGCTTAGCCCAGGTGACAAAAAGTAACGTAACGCATTACTTTCCATAAAGAGTAACGCACAGTTAATTATTTATTTAGTAAAATATACATGTATGTGTATTTATATACATATAAATATACACAGTACACACACATATATTATATAAACACTAACTTTTAATTTGGATGTGATTAATCGTGATTAATCGATATGACAGCACTAGTAATTTCAGAAAACACATTTTACCACACTGAAGTCCATTTGAAGAATTCCATCGTCATTCCTGTCTGAATCAGTTTAGATTTGTAATTAGAGAATGTTTTACCTAACAGTTTTCTAGTTTAATATAAAAAAAAATATACTACACTGATCCCTTTTTACATTAACAGAGTATTCAAACAGTGTTTGTATATAATTTCTGATTGTCAATGAAAGTGTTTTTGTCATCTTAGTCGCAGTTATATCTTGGTTAAACAGGAGATTTAATCTTAACAATACCATCCTTTTGTTCAGTGTTGTGTGAGATGAGTTGAACTGGAGTAATATTGTTTGATATTTGTTAGTTACAATGACTTGCGTTGGCTTATGCTCAGTTGTTCTTTATATGAACTCAGGATACAAATGAACCGTTTACCCCATATTACCAATACTGTACATGCTACCCATTATTTTTTGATAAACATGTTCAGCTATCAATAATAATCACATTATATAAGAATCTGAGTTATCTTGTCAGAGTGGTAAAAGTGTTGCACTACAAATGTGTATGACGTAAAAGAAAGGAAAAGTTATACATTTACAAACAGTAGCTGTACTTTATAGTTTTAAGGTGTTTGTTTTGTACTCGTTGTTGGTATAAGGTATTGCTGCTTTGATCTGCTCCTCTTCTAGAAATATTTCTATTTTTATGTTGTTCTTAACTTATCTAATGTGCCTTAAAGGAAAGTTGTTACACAAGCGGTTACCGTCTACTTCAGCAAAATGAAGTCATAACAACATCTATTTCTGATGTCCTGTTCTGACGTCCTCCGAACAGGAAAGAACTGGCTTTACTGACACTAAAATGCTGTGACATTCAACTAGTGCATTCATTAAAAATTTCAGAAACATTTCTTGGCATACATTGTGTTTTTATTAGCACTAAAAGTCATTAAGACATGTTCTACTGTATGTGACTGATATAGTTATTTTGGTGGGATAATTTTGATGTTCTATGCAAGATATTTACAAAGCATTTCTATTAGGTCATGTTAGCTTTTGAGTCGAAACATAAATCAAAAACATTTTATAGGTGACCATCTTCTATCCCAGAATACATATAAAGCACAATAATCAGGTCTGAAGATCAGACTGTATCTCTTTATAGCAAAACCAACTCAAAACAGTCCTGCCTTCTTTTTAAGGTCGTTCTGACGCCATTTAGGCAGCCGCTGGAAATTGTCACGGGTGCAGCCGAGGATATTCTCAAATTCTGCATCAGTCAAATATTCCTGAAATAAAGTCAGCGTAAGAAACAATTATTAGATAATAACCTTAAAAATATATTTTGAGCTCTGATTTTTTTAAGACCAAGTCCAAAAAATATGGAAGCTTGTTTCTTCCACAGGATTAAAAAATAAAAAAAACGTTAATTGCAACTTTTATCTCACAACTCTGACTTTTAGTCTCACAATTGTGATATTTATTCTTGCAATTCTGAGTTAATATCTCACAATCCTGCGAAAAACGGTCAGAATTGCAAGATATAAACTCACAATTCTGACTTTAATATAAACTATTGAGAGAAAAATAGTCAGATAAAAAAAAAAAAAGTTAAATAATTCTCTCAGAATTGTGAGCTATAAATTAGCTACAAATCGAGTCACAATTACCTTTTTTATTTTTTATCCCATCACAGAAAGAGGCTTCCATACTAAAGGTCTCAGTACCCACCTCTTGTTTTTCAGGGTCCACTCCTTGAGGCAGCTGATGTTGAGGAGTTCTATCTAGCTTCTCGGAATGAAGCATCCCAGAAGGCTTTGCTCCGCTGGGAGACTGATCTACATATGCATTGGAGATGGAGGAGGACATCCTCTTATTATGAGACTTTATATTTCCTGGACCTCCAGGAGCGCTGTAGCTCCCGCCACCTCCTCCTGTCTTCTTATTCAGGTTTGTGTTGTTGACATTCTACAGGAAATGAGGTTGATATCATGTTTAGATTTGCACACAGGTGTGTAAATCATATTGACATCTAAATGTAATTAGATAATCAATTTGATCACATTCGAATAATCAATTTAAATGAATCAGGTCAAGCATTTAATTGGTATGATGAAAGCTTTTTACCACAGTGATTTGCGAAATATCAGCCAGCTTGCTTTTCATCTCCTCATATGAAAGGCCTCCCTAGAATATACAGTAGAGTGAAACTGAAAAAGTGTCTCTCGTGTAACATTCATTCTTTATGTGGTGTGGTCGAGGACAAAAAGTATTTAAAGTCAGGATGAGATGGCACTGGTGACAAGCTTTACTTTCATGATATTGAATATTAAATTAGAAAAAAAGTAGGAGGGACCTGATTCTTTGCATCAGGGAAAAATGGGCATGGTCTGAATATGAATATGAGGCTGAATGTGAGATCAGTTTACATTTGTTCAACCTCATTTTTTTGTGACCAGAGGATAAAAAATAAAGGTACTGCAAGATGAAAAGTCAGAATTCAAAGAAAATAAAGTCAGAATTGTGAGGTATAAACTGAATTGCGAGGAAGTAATTCAGAATTCTGACTTTGTATCTTGCAGTTCTAATTTTATATCTCAGAATTACAACAAAAATCTAAATTCTGAGATATACATTTATAATGTTAAAACTGAAATGTATGAGAAAACTTGCAATGACCCCCCCCCCCCCCCCCCCCCCCCATGAAGTAAACAAGCTCCCATAATTTTTTTGTCAATATTTTAGAGAAAATCTGTATTATTATTATGCTTTCGAGAAGAAATTGAAGAAAGAAGAAATTTAAACTTACAAATATTTAAACTTATAAATTAATAATATTAATAATAAATAAATATTTAAACTTACAAATAATAAAATACTGAATAAAATATTTAAACTTACAAATAAATAATAATTTAAATTTATAAATATTTTTTTTTTTTTTGGAAAAACACAATGAAAAATCATGCAAAATAAGATCACGAAAATGTGTTAAGAAAGCAAAAATGGTCCATTTTGCTTTCACGTTAAGGATGTATTATTAGATGAGAATCAACAAATGATTATGTGGACTGAACTTCTCAAGATTCAGTTAGTTTGTTAGTGAATTGGTTGTGCATTACTGCCCCCTGCTGGACAAATGCAACCTGTTTGACTCACACTCCACTTATGAGCATCCCAAGCATTAAACCAGCCAGTGAAGGTGGGCGGCTCATAGCCTTGTTTAACAGTGGTGATGGGTGCCCCAGAGTCCCGTCCGGCTGGGTGGGTTTTAAGATATTCCACTGCACTGCTATAGGACTCCTGCGTCTCGTATTGGTTGGCTGAGTTGCCAATCCAAAGGAAAACCTGAGGGAGGAGGAAGAAGAGGGGTTTAAGAGATTGACATAAGATTGATATAAAAGCAGGAGCTTTCTAACTTTTGAATGCCACAAACCTTCTTTGCAAAGGGCCCCTCCCACATTCTTTATATTTTTCTTTGTAATTTATTTTCCTGGTCAACAGTTTGAAAACCCCAGGGTTTGAGTAACTTAACATGTAAAACAACCAGCAGAATTGTTGTTTGACGCTAATTTCTCTCTGCATATTTTGCAAAACCCAGAACGACACCGCCATTTCTCAGCAGACTCATGCAAAAGAAGCCGACAGCATAACCTCACGCAGCCCACCTCCTCCCAGGTGTCTAGAAGCATGACATCATCCTCGTCCAGGTCATCCTGAGTGAAGTCAGCCACTTCTGTCATAAGGAATCGGCCCGTCTGATTGGAGCATTCAAACAGACGAGGTTCGTGAAGTGCCACTTCTTTCTCCAGTCTGGTGGCGATACAGAGGAAGTCAGTGGAAATGATTGACTGTCCTCTAGATTTGAAGTATGAGCTCATCTTTATCTGTTTTTATGGTTGTACCTCTTGTCACTGGCGTATGGACCTTTCCCTCCCAAAGCCACCCAGAAGGTAGCTGGTTCCTGTCCTTCCATCACAATCTGCTTGTCCTGCTCAGAAAGCAAATCAGCTACAGCTTTTCCCATCTCCCTCTCGTCTCCACTGCAGCCCTGTGAGAAACAGAAACAAACACAAATACAAAGAGAGAGAAAGAGATGTAAAAATATAACAAAGTATATTTTTTATGATTAATAAATTAATAAACTACTTTTTTTATTGAAATCTCTTATGCTCACTTGCTCAGTGATTTGGTGCTCTAGAAACATTTATTATTATCAATGTTGAAACCATTTTGCCATAAGTAAGATAAAAAAAAAAAGAACACTTTTAAACAGTAAAGATGTACAAATGACTGTAAAGATGTGTATAATATTAAGTAAAGATTTCTAGTTCAAATAAATACTGTTCACTTATCAAAAAAACATTTTTCGCAAAGTAGCAAAAACTGTTTCCAGCTTTGATAATAATAAAAACCATTATTAATAATTGAGCACCAATAATAAGTGATAATTTAGCAAAAACTCTGCATATTAGAATGATTTCTAAAGGATCATGTGACACTGAAGACTGGAGTAATAATTGCTGAAAATTCAGCTTTGTCGTCACAGAAATAAATTAGAATTTTTTTAATTGTAATAATATTTCATAATGATATGATTATAAATATTTACTGTCTTTTTGATCAAATAATTGCAGCCTTTATGATCATAAGACACTTCTTTTTAAAAACAAAAATCTAAACTTTTTACCAGTAGTGTATATTTATTATAACACATTTTAACCAAAGTATAATTGTTATGTTTAGCTTATATTTTAATGTTATACATTTTAGTTTTAGTCTATATTTATTCAATTCAACCAATTATATATGCATTTATTCCAATACGTTTATGATTCATAGATTTAATTATTATATTTAATTAATTAGCGTGTATTTTTATATATACTTATACTTGCCTTGCCATACCACAGGAAGACATTCTGATGAGTTTTGAGCAGAAAGACGTCATTTGTGTTGAGAGAGGCGGCTCGGCCGGGCACCTCTGTTGCTTTGGTGTTCATCTCATGTGTCCCTCTGACCTGGAAGAGCCTGGCACCAGGATCAGGGTTCACAACACCCGGTCTACCTGTCCCGCCCTAAGAAACAATCAACATGTCAACGAAAAGCTAAAGCACTTTAGTATTTATTAATACATACTTAAAGAAAAAGTAGACTCATATAATACTCCAAAGAGGCAAGACATCATATTAATATATTCTATGACAATGTAAGTAAATAAATAAATATTTGGTTACCTGAAGGTGGCAAATAATTCAGATAATAAAATAATTTAGAGTTATATGTTTCATAGGAATGAAGGCACAATCACCTCAAAAATGATGAGTCTGCCCTTAAAGATGGCCAGGAAGTGTCTGGGCTCTTTTCCCATGACTACTCTGACCTGTGTTGGGGCTCCATTGTATTTGTTATCCAAATTCACCGCCTGATAAGCACATGCCGTCACCTCATCCTGTGTAGCATTGCGACCCTGGAAAACACATGCTTCATGTCATAGGATCTCCAATGTGTACATCCAGATTATTGTGTATTTATAGCTTTTCTGCTCAATACGTGTGAATTTTTCTACACAATATTTGTGTAGAGTTCAAATATTAGAAATGCTGCATTGTTTATTTTGCACTGTAGCCTTATACTCTAGCTATATAATGCATTTTATATACAGTGGCTCCACTTATGTCACACTTAAATGAATGTCATTATATAACAAATATTACAGTGACATTTATTTTAAATAAATACAGCACAAACAGTGTGGGGTAATGCATTACAAGTAGCGCGCGTTACGTAATTAATTACTTTTTTCAATTAACTATTAAAGTAATGCATTAAATTTACAACAAAATATCTGATTTACTTTCTTTTTTTAAAGTAACGCAAGTTACTTTGATTTTTCATTTATTCACTTACACCTCTGCTGTTCCTGTTTTGAGAGAAATCAGGAGTGAGGTGCAAAGGCTGAGGCACTTTCTTTGGCCTGAGTCTTATTAATTCCACTTTTGATGTGAAAGGGCCTTAACAGTTACCAAAAAATATAACTTTTGAGGGTTTTTTTTTTGTGTGTGTGTGTGTGTTCTTAATAAACAAATAAGCAAACCCAGCCTAGGTGACAAAAGGTAACGCAAAAGTAACAATGCATTACTTTTCATAAAAAGTAACTAACACAATTAGTTACTTTTTTATGGAGTAATGCAATATCGTAATGCATTACTTTTAAAAGTAACTTTCCCCAACATTGAGCACAAACAATTTCATAGCAAACCATTTTCTCAAAAAACAAAAAAACAAGCTTTTTGTGGAGAACATCCAAACTTCAAGGCCACTGTAAAATAACTCTAAGAAGTGAAGGTAGCTTAGCTTTGAGAAAATATCTAGAATTATTTGTTTGTGGTTGACACTTTTGTGGTTGATATTTTGTTATCTAGTAGAATTAAATTAATTTGTGTGAATTTATTATGTAAATAAATACTTACTTTGGGCCACTGGATCTGTAACTCTGCAGACTATTACATGATTTTTTCCACATATTATGACATGAAATGAATTTAATTTCAGTGTATATTGGGTTGGAGATAGAGTTTGCATGTTATGCTCCTCACCTGCCACATGTAAAGGATGTACTGTGGTTTGTTGGCTCTGTTGTAGGTGTACAGAACTAGATAACAGTCTCCTCCATAGAACTGTCCATATGTGCTTGGGTTTACCTCCTTCAGTTCAAGATCCTCAATGCGCCAAACCTGAACACAAAAGAGAGCAGACATTTGTCTGTTGTGGTGTGGTAACAATGCCAAACTTTTGAGTTCAGGTATTATTTTATCAGACCTGAATATGTCCTGAGGCGTCGTCCACCATCCGCTCCTGAGCAGCCAGCTTTGGCTGAGCGTGAAGCTCCATGACGTCAAACTTCACCTGATCCACTTTAGCTGCAATAACAGGTGTGTATAACAATCAATCACCACTCTGATACAATCAAATATGCAAATATGCATATACTAACATAACAATGCTGAAACATCTACACTCTCACATGAGAAATAATGCTGAATGATGAGTCACCTATCTTTCCTACTGAGTGCGTCTTTCCCAGTCCTCGAGTTTCACCTTTTTCTTTCCAGGACTTGAAGAGATGTTTAAACATGGCAGATTCTCCTCCTTCACTCATAACCTCCACTTTCGTGTTGGATGGGTAGTTCTTCGCTTTTATAAAGCCCTGAGGGATGAATATTTGTGTGCACCAATTATGACACAATAGAGAAGTGATATTAAATAAATATACTACTTGTAATAATACTATGCAAACACCGATACTTACAACCGCCCGACTCAGTGCTGAGTGTCTCTCTTCATCTGATGCTGCTTTTCCTTTCCAGACCAGTACTGAGCTGCCACCTTGATCTAAAATATAGCAATCCTGCAAACAAAACATAGTTCAAAGAATAATCCACAGATAGCTCTGCATCATATAATGATACTTTGGGTGTTTACGTAGACATCATGTCTCTCACAGTGGATCTCAGCAAATCCTGGGTCAGTGGACTGGTAGCCACTTCCTGTACCAACAGCTGACCACTAGCATCAGACACACTGAGAATGACAGAATGCTAATTAGGGACGTTTTATTCTATGTTAGTTCTGAATTATCAGTTATCAACATCATCATTAGAAACATCAAATAGTCATGAAAGAGTGAGAGATATAGCTAGATAGCACAGACAGACACAATAAAAAGACGCACAATACGGACGGACGGACGAACAGACAGACGGACAGATAGATAATGTCATCCTGAATAAGACTTTTTAATGCCAAACAGATTAAAGTGTTCATACTGGTACAGTTTGACGTTGGAGGTCTGGTTTTGGTCTGGTTTATCATCAGGGATTGGCTCTTTCAGGTATCCAGTCCTCTGACCTAAAACAGACAACATGATCTTCATCAGCTCAGGAGAGACTTCCTCCTGCCCACCCTCAATCACACCAATCTGAGCCCGGCCTCCACGCTCCCGGTCCCTGATGTCCTGAGCCATCAGAATGGCCTACGAAAGACAGGAGAGGACAGGAACTCAATAGAAATCCATACATCATTTTATTATATATCCAGCACAGTATCTTCCCCCGTTTCTTCAATTACCTTTACTTTTTCTTGTCTGTTGCTATGAGGACCGTTCCATTGTATTATTGCTTTTCCCAAGTCCAGCAAGAATATGTCCCCTAGATTAAAACTGCTCCAGGAAACCTCCACCTGCAGACACACACACAGCCTTGCTGAAATTTAAGAGTTCTAGGTAGAAATCAGACATTACTGAAAAAGGCCTGTTCATTCTTGACAGTAATCTTGAATAATTTGTGGGGTGTGCAATATTTAACTTCCTGATTCTTTCAAGGACCCAGGCCATGTAATAGAGAAACATAAGAGGATATGAGGACAGCAGTGAAGCAGAGACAAGATTCTTGACCTTCTTGCACATTAAATTCAATAATTTACAGTCTGACAGCTTCATTTACTGATCCTCTTAATGTTGGCCCTTCGCCTGCAATATAAATATCTGTTCACACAAAGTGAATTGCATTGCAAATCTTCTAATGTGCACTGACCACATTTATAATCTAACTCTAGCATAAGTTTGTCTGTCTGTGTTCTGTGAAAACAAGAGGTTTCAATTTGGGGTCTTTATATAAAAAAACAAAACAAAAAAAAACAGACCGCACAGTATTTGTATTATCAAGGCAACTATAATTATAATATTAATTATTGAATTAATAATAATAAATTAACCAATATATATATATATAAACAATCGTGGTCAGATTTTATTGGCACCCTTGGTAAATATGATTAAAGAAGGCTGTGAAAATTAATCTGCATTGTTAATCCTTTTGATCTTTTATTTTAAAAATGCACAAAAATCAAACCTTTCATTGGATGATAAGAATTTAAAATGGGGGGAAATATCATTATGAAATAAATGCTTTTCTCTAATACACATTGGCCACAATTAACGGCACCCTTTTATTCAATACTTTTTGAAACCTCCATTTGCCAGTTTAACAGCTCTAGATTTTCTCCTATAATGCCTGATGAGGTTAGAGAACACCTGACAAGAGATCAGAGACCATTCCTTCATCCAGAATCACTCCAGATCCTTTAGATTCCCAGCTCCATGACACTGCTTCTTCTCTTCAGTTCACCTCACTCATTTTCTACAGGGTTCAGGTCAGAGGACTGGGAATGGCCATAGCAGAAGCATGGTTTTGTGCCCAGTGACCCATTTTTTGTGTTGTTTTTGAGGTTTGTTTTTGGATTATTGTACGGTTAAAAGATCCAAACATGGCCTATTATAAGATTTCTAACAGAGTCAGTCACTTATTGATGTTTTATCTGTTGGTATTTGATAGAATCCATGATGCCATGTGTCTAAACAAGATGTCCAGGACATCCAGCAGAAATATAGGCCCACAACATCAAAAATACAGCCGTATATTTTATTGTACACATGGGGTACTTTTTATCCCTGTGTTCACCAAACCCATCTTGAGTGTTTGCTGCTAAAAAGCACAGTTTTTAGTTTCATCTGACAATAGAAGCCAGTCCCATTTGAAGTTCCAGTCGTGTCTGATAACTGAATATGCTGGAGTTTTTTTTAAAGGTTTTCTGACCCCAAGACTCAACTATTTTCTGCAATTCTCCAGCTGTGGTGCTTGGAGAGTCTTTAGCCACTCAAACTCTCCTTCTCACCGTGCATTAGGACGATATAGACACGCGTCCTCTTCCAGGCAGTTTTGTAACATTTTATGTTGATTGGAAATTCTTAATTATTGCGCTGATGGTGGAAATGGGAATTTTCACTGCTCTAGCTCTTTTCTAAAAGCCACTTCACTAATTTGTGAAGCTCAATTATCTTTTGCTGCGCATCATAAATATATTCTTTGGTTTTTCTCATTGTGATGGATGATTAAGGGAATTTGGGCTTTGTTTTCCTGTGAAACAGGAAGCCATGGCTGGGTAATTTCATGTTCATAATCACCCTGGAGTGCTCACAATTGTGAATATGAATGGAAATATACTTCAGAGATATTTTACTCATAAGAATTTCTAGGGGTGCCAATAATTGTGTCCAACGTGTATTTGAGAAAAACATTTATTTCATAATGAGATTTCCCCCCATTTTCAATTGTTTTAGTTCAATGAAAGGTTAGATTTTTGTGATTCTTTTAAATAAAAGATCAAAAGGATTAATAATCACATTTACCAAGGGTGCCAATAATTCTGACCACGACTGTATGTATATGTATATGTATATGTATATATATATATATATATAATATAATCTTAATATATACATATCAAGAGATATGACACAAAATAAATAATTTGTTTATGGCAGAAGACATCTTGTTTTCCGTGTTATTATGTTTGGTTCAGGAGATATGACACAAAATACATAATTTGGTTATGACGGAAAGTAAAATGGTCGCCATGGCAACCACGAGGTGTTTTTGCAATGGCTCCATTAATGAAACTGTTTAGGGCCACAAACTATAGAAGTGTACCAAGTTTCATGCTTTTATGGAAAAGTGAACATTATTTTCACATATCACCTGGACTAATTAATATTAATTAGGGTTGGTTATTCTATGCTCCTGTAAGATTACCAAGCAAGTATCAACTAATTAATATTCATGAAGTGAGCCTTCACTATTGTAGTATTGTGATTGGAGGTGTCTGGTGCAGCAGTTCACCTCTCTTGCAGTCACATGTTTGGTTCCTTTGACATGGAGCAGGCGATGAATGTTATACACATTGGTCTCCACATGTGTGAATCCTGATCCCACACCTCCTTTTTTATATCTACAGAAAACAGGAAAGTGTAGACATAATCAAACCTTCATGGAATTGGTAGGAGCAAGCCAAAATGTTTTTATTTCACTCACATGAGGCCATTCTTGAAGTAGCTTTTGAATTTAGCTGATTCACTTCCCTGGACCTCCCGATGTTGAACTGGACTGCTGCCGAGACACTCATCCAGTTGGGTCACATAGATGGCTGATGCTCCCTGCTCATCCTGAGAGGATGCGTTGCCTATCCAGTAGTGAATATGAGTGGATTGTGTGGCGCTGTTGCTCACCTGAATGACACATGACAAGATGCATGAGGACAGACCAAACATTATTCAGACAACTGTTAGCAATGCAATTGTTCAGTCTGTGGTGTAAAAATGTTGCATTAGCAATTAAAGAAAGAACACTTAAGCAATACAAGGTCAGATCAAAGTGTCTGAATAATTTTTGGTCCCAAATTGTTATTACTTTTACTGGTAGTCCACTGTATTAAGAATTTTTGGGTATAATATGTCACAGTTTACTCCCTTGAAATATAGTGTCCTGTAACCACTAGTAAAAAAAATATCAAAAATTATATCTGGTGTCTGAATAATTTTTGGTTTGACTGTACGTATCATTAGTAATAATAAATTAATAATTAAAAAAATATAGAATATTAATATAGATAAAAAAATATAAAATGATAAATGAAATAAACTAATTATAATTCATTAATATAATTGAAATACATTTATTTTATTTATAATTAGCTATTTTTATTAATATTTCATAATAATTAAAAAATACAAATCTATTTTTAATAATATTTTTTAAATAAATGAGAAAAAAAAATCACCACTGATTATGATTGGATAAAGAGCAACATTAAAACTTCCATAATGTTAACTTCCTTTGTGTTCCAAAGGACATAAATTCTAGTAATTTATTGTCAACTGGAGCACTTCCACCTCCAGTTTCAGAGAAAAGGCTTAAGCCTAGTCCCAGACTAAAATGTAAGTCTGAGCGGTTTCAACTGAAAGAAACTTGCACTGATTGATCTTGAAACATGTCAGTGCCCTTGTTTTGTCTCGAGATGCACACCAGTAATGTTTTTTTCTAAGGCATGTTTCTAAAAATTACTTTAATGTCCTAATTGAACTATGGCTTAGTCATAAATCCTGTCTGTGAAAAAAAAGGGAAAGGGAAGTGGTGTGTGGCTAAGTATGGTGACCCATACTCGAAATTTGTGCTCTGCATTTAACCCATCCAAGTGTACACACAGTAATGAACATACACCCGGAGCAGTGGGCAGCCAATGCTGCGGCGCCCGGGGAGCAGTTGGGGGTTCAGTGCCTTGCTCAAGGGTCTCACCTCAGTCGTGGTATTGAGGGTGGAGAGAGTGTTGGTTATTCACCAAAAGTGCTTAGTTATAGTAATTCTTTCTAAAAGCACTATTTAAAATGACCGAAAGAGTATCATGTGAATTAGACTGTATACCAGATTACTTACATTAAGAATAATGTAGCAGTCACCTTCAAAAAAATTCCCGTACGCTTGCTCTGGGACAGGGACCATTTTCATTTTCTGAAGAAACAAAACAGAATAATACATTAATATAATATAACATATTATACTACATTATGTATGCATGTATGTATATATGTGTGTGTGTGCGTGCGTGCATATATATATATATGTGAAGAGTTTATTTGCCAAAAAAAATCATGTTTTTCATTATGCTGTCATGTTTTTATTGTTTTATTGTGTTAGTTAGCCAGTATATATAGTAGTTTGCTATCATTTTATATATATATATATGTATATATATTTATATGTATCATTGTGATGTACAATGATATCGCAATATATCATTAAAAATATTAAATCTGACTCTCAAAAACGGCCTAATTTGAGAAAATAAAAGTGATTTCTTACACTGATGGTCCAGATCTGCAGGCCAGGTTTTCGCTGGATGCTTTTTAACACATCCTGGGCTTCCGTCATTCTGCTGTATTCTGAGAAGAAATCTCAATGCTAAAACTATCTGAATAAAAACCATAACCACAGCATGATGCATCACAACTGACAATAAAACTTCAGGTATGCTGAAGCATATTTTGACACTGTGAATCTAAATTTGACCTGAATTCATGCTTGCATTATAAAGTATAATATAATGAAATTATTTTTCATTATATTTACTTTTGCAGAAAAAACAACACCATTGGACTATAATGTAAATGTGTACATGTGACACACTTATGAACACATTCTATATAGCATAATAAAAATGATAAACATTAGCACATTATAATAGCACAATGTGTTTCACATTTCAGTTTTTATTAAATATTATGACAGATTTGTGCAATTCTATCTTTTGTACAAAAATGAGATTTTTTTTTAAAGGTGCTTCATCACTCCTAACACTGAGTGACAGAGAACAGATGGTTTATGAAAGGATGATGAAGAGAATATGTGGAAATTGTGCTTCCTCTAGAGAATCTGTACTACTAAACAGCGCTGGCCAGTACTATGGCAACAAAGGGATTTCACTTCCAAGAATCTGCTCAGTAAACACAAAAACTACTTAGCAACAGAAATGTGCATTAAAAAAACTAATTTAAAACAGAATGTATTCACATTACAAATTATGTGGAAATATTTCACAATTCTTGAGTCATACAATGGCCAAAATGTCTTTGAGATGTTTCATCATCCATGTCCAGCTAACGACTTTGCTTCAGAATACATATAAAATGCAGATTCAGACAAGCTGTGAATCTTATTAGGACAAATAGCCTGCAAATAAGTAGCATAGTGCAACCAAACAACAACTACACATCAGCAACCAGTCCTCTCTCATAAAACTCAATGCTAGCAGTGAAAAGAAATGCTGACCTTTCATAATCACAGCACAGCTGTTGCTAAGAAACTGGGGTGCGAGAATATTGACTGAAATATAGTGTTGAGAGTGGAGCATGAACACAAATATCACACAGAACAATCTTAGCAGGTTGTAAAAGACAGCACCCCCCAGATAAAAACTAAAAAATCTACTAAAACACCAATTCAACATAAACAGAAATATGGAATCAGATAATGGTATTTAATGAGAAAATAGGCAAACTAAAGCACAGCTGGTCATACTGTGTATATATATATGATACAGCCTCAATAGTATTTAATCTTTCGAGTGATCATGTTACATTAATAACATTCATGATTGCTCTCTGACAAAACAGCTACTGTACAAACACTTCATATTTAATAGTTTTGTGTGCTTTCTGTCCTGAATGACTGGTTTTCCTGTCTATTGACAAAGCTTTTTTAATAATAGTCGGCATAGGCTTTTCCATAAATCCTAATCAATGACATGGATTAGTCTCATATTTCCCTGTGCGAGTTTAAAGATGTAGGATCTTTTCATTCGATACGACAAATTCATACATTTCTGTTCCAAATAATATCTAATCTGGAATATAATTGAGTAAAATTTCCATCAACGAATCATTAAGAAAATTTGTTTGCATTGCAAAGAAGTAAAATACACATTAAGATACTGTAAACAGCTTTTTTTGGTTATAAGTAAAAGTCAATTTTAAAAATGTAAAACTTTGGCAAATACTGTCTCATAATTATGATTATATAACATGTTCTTCAAGGACTGTATATGTACGTGATCAACTGAAAGATTAAATAAGGTTTTTCTTACCTGTATGCCTTGCACAGAGGTATTGTTCGGTGTAGTAATGTATTAATGAGTTATGACGAATCTCTGAGTGGTTTCCTCTCCCTCTGTATGTGCTGTGCTGATCAGGGAAGGGCTTGTTATCCAGCCCTACAGGTGAGAACACACCTTAATACCCACACAAGACTTTATATGGACAAGAACAGGAGTTCCTTTTGACCTCTTACGTACATAACCCTACATAAATAAACCTTTAGAAACAAACCAACACAAAAGCCAATAACTGAAGGCTAAAACTACATGTTTGTCTGTTGTGTAATTCCAAAACAATCCTATAAGAAAATAAATCAATACATTTTAGAATTTAGAATCTATACATTTATTTACTATTTCAGAAACTAAAGGAAAAAATACTTTTATTTAGAAAGGATGCATTGATTAAAAATGAAAGAAAAGACATTTATAATGTTAAAAGTTACATTTATTTATTATTATTTATAAAATTACTTAACTTTCAATTCATCAAAGAATCCTGAAAAAAAGTCAAATATGGCAGCACAATGGTTTTCAACACTGATAATAATAATAATTAAAAAAAATGTTTTGTAAACACCAAGTCAGCATATTAAGAGTGATTTATGAAGGATTATGAGACACTCAAAACTGAAGTAATGACTGCTGAAATACAGCTTTTGCCATCACAGGAATACATTAAACTTTAAAATATATTAAAATAGAAGTTATTTTAAATTGTAATAATATTTCACAATATTGTTTGACTGTATTTTCATCAAACAAATGCAGCCTTGTCAGATCTTTTCAATAAATTATTATATTCAGGTGTGAACGATTCCGCTGCAGCAGCTGTATGTGCGTTTTTTACATTTTAATATCACCTCTAAAATCATTCTGACGGACATTTAATAAGGCAAATGGCTTCACTTACTTAACTGTAGGGGGCTCCAAAGTCGAAAATACACAAAACTTCTTACAGCTGCTTTAACAGCTCACTGAATTGGAAGATTATTCATAAATAATAATGCCTTAATTTTGTGTTATCTATCATATGGCTTATAGTGCATGAGTCATATGGACTACTTTTATGGAGCTTTTTGCATGCTTATTGAAGCTTGAAAGCATCAGTTAACATTAACATGAAAAAAGGGACCATTATTGATATTTTCTAATTTTGTGTTTCACAGAAGAAAGAATGGTACATGTGTTTGGAACAACACGAGAGTGAGTAAACAGTAACTGATAGTTCATAAACTTCACCATGAATTAGGAATCTGCTTCATTGTCACATATTCTCTCAGTTATATAAAACAAGCTCGTTTGAAGTTGGTGGAGGTCAGACAGGCTCGTGCGTCTCTCTCCTGCTCTGGATTCCCCTCACATCAGCTCTGCGTCTCAGCTCTTTCACACTCAGATCACAAGGAACGCTTCAGACGGGAACGCTACACAGACACTCAGGAGAGCCGGAGAAGGAGACAGTGATTAATCTCTTCCACTCCAGCAGATGGGGAGAAAGAGTGAACGAATCCCCTGCGAGAGGCTCTTGGACAGATATCAGAGGCTTCCTATGGCAAACAGCCCATCAGCCACTAACAAATAAAGATAAGCGGCAAAATGGTGCTTCATTAAGGTTTAGAGGCTGAATGCCACTCTGAGGGAGACGGAGAGAGGAGGGCAAACAAACTCTCAAAGTATTGTGTGTGCAGAAAAGCAGAACATTACAAGAATAAAAGTGTAAAGGCATTTATTACAAGGAACAAAAACTTCTTTCCTGAGTAATAACAGCAGATCAAGATCTACTGTATATCCACCTGTATGTCTATCCATCTACAGTTTCTGTATATATACATCTATGTCCATCAGTCTGTATGTCTGTTATTTAACTACCCATCTATACATCTTTCCATCTGTCTATCCGTACGTCACGTATCTACTTACCTTCTGTCTCTTTCTATATAATCCATTCATTTATCCATCTACCAACCTATTTATAATGTACATCTACTGTATTTATCTAACTCTATCCTAGTCTAGTCTAGTAGTCTATCAACCCACTAAATATCTGTCTATCCATCCATCCATCTACTGACTTATATAGCCATCTATCTACCTGTCTCTTCACCTCTCTATATAACTATCCATCAATCCTTCTCTCTATTCTTCTACCTACCTACACAGCAAAATCCCCAGAGTTAAATCAACTCTGCTCAGAGTACATATTGTCCCAATCTACAGAGTGTTAAAGTAACACTGAAGTAGAGTTACCACTGTTGAGGATTATGAGATAAATTTTCATGTCTAAAAGCCAGAGCAGTAGTTGTTCATCTTCAACATTGTTAACAACGGGTTTTCTTTTCTAATGCTCACTCATCACTTAATGAATCGCTTAATTATCCCATTAACTTTAACTCTGCTTCAGTGTTACTTTAACACTCTGTAGATTGGGACAATATGTACTCTGAGCAGAGTTGATTTAACTCTGGGGATTTTGCTGTGTACCTATACATCTGTCTACCTACTTTTCTGCTGTATCTATCCATCATATGTCTCTGTCTATAGCTCTATCCATCTGTGTCAGTCCATTTGTCTGTCTTTTGATCTGTCTACCGATCCATCTTTAAACTACCATCTGCTATAGGTTAAATATAATGAATATATCAGCAATAATTATAGAAAATACTGAACTTAGAATACACTCATGTAATATATGGCTATGTTTTTTAATGTAATCGGTAAAGATTGTGATTATTTTTTTCTTGATTGTCCACCTCTACCTACAAAATCAATATAATTCACTTTTTTTCCTCTCAAGGGTCTGTTGAAATGGAACAAGACAATTTCTTTTATTTTCTGCAAAAACTTTTTCTCTCTTCAATGTCAAGACATTCAAATTCAAAGAATAAAAGGCATTTGAGTCCTAATGCGAAGAAACTCAGTGACACTGGTTAGGGAAACAGGGTTTGGGCAAAACTAATTATGTTTGTCCCAATGCCATTTAGCAGCCGATTAGGTAATCAGTGTTTATGAAGCAACACATGGCCAATGCAGTATGTCGGTGGTACAATAAAGAATTAATTTTACTGCATTTAACACTAATGGCATAAGACCATCACCCAAAAGTCTGCACGGATTTTTAAAAGACTCAAACATTCGCTCTTATAGTAAGTGTTTGTTCAAAGGTTTTGAATTGTAAATATGCAGCATAAAAACTAATTTGTGTCCTCATAAAACAAGTCAGAAGGCACTTGGTACGAGAGAACAAGAAAAAGTAAATAAAAATTTCATTTGACTAATTTTACAAGTAAAGAATTCATTTTACTGCATTTAACAGCATAATGAGCAACCTTTAAGATTTAAGAGTATTTTCCTCACTAAAGCAGTGTGTACAGCACACATACAGACTTGCACGCACACACGACAATAGTAAAGCAAACATATATGACTTATTTGAGCAACCCAACATGAGAGAGCTCATATTCAGCTGTTCCTTTCATTCACGTCCCAGAGACACCTTAGGCAAACATTTCTCGGACAGCACCCAAATTCAAAATGTAATTTTATACTCTCAAACACACAGCGCTGTTTTCATCTCCAAGAAGTAAAACACACAATGCATAAAGCTCAAGGTCATGTGATTCACATGTACCATATTTGGATATTCTGAAGTTAATCATGGAGATCAGGAATTTCTGACAGAGCAAATACATTATGAAATGTGTTGAATCAAATTTTGGTCTGGTTTTATGTAAGTCACAGAAATAATTTACATTAACAAAAGAGTCAGTACAGGACAAACTATTTTACTTTTACAGTATAAACTGAGACACAAAATGTTAAAGATATGTGAAACAATGCGAAAATCATCTTACCTTTCTCAAACTCCAAGGTGAACAGATAAAATCATTTAATAATGTATAAATGCACAGCTGACCGCCACCACATATATTTCCATGGCTAAAAAAATACCTGCTTTTTCCCAAGTTTTACCAGCAGAAATGACTATTTACTGTCACAAGTGGCCTTTTGGTTGCTGCTCTGTAAGTGAACCGCTTAAAGTTCATGGCAAATCATGCAGCAAACTAACCGAGCGCTCAGAGTTTGCTCATTAACTACATTTCACACAGCCCACATTTCTGTGCACTCCGTTCTTTACACAAAAACTTGTTGAGGAAAACCGAACATATTTAAATTCACTGTACTGTAAAGGTGGTGTACAATGGACTTATTGTGTGTATCCGCTCATGGCTTCCCAGCATCCCTTTAGAACTTAATCAAGAGCAATGCACACAAATAAAGACAAACTTGTGAGCCATTCTTCATATTGAT
This sequence comes from Barbus barbus, assembly GCF_936440315.1. Taxonomy (NCBI): domain Eukaryota; kingdom Metazoa; phylum Chordata; class Actinopteri; order Cypriniformes; family Cyprinidae; genus Barbus; species Barbus barbus. The sequence goes on from NC_136722.1 coordinate 14,696,622, forward strand.
TGCATCTTTTATTTTAATAATGATGATTATAAATTTCAGATCCTGACGTATTGGATTCTTGATTACCTTTAGGTTTTTTTCACAGGTTCAATTCACAGTTGGGTAATAGATGCAAACGTTCCTTTTGAACAAAATGCTTATATGCTATATTTTCAAAGGCATAGAAGAACCCAAGAAAATAAAGGCATCATCTTTTGCCCGACAATATCATTCAGTCCAATGAAGACTTCCGACTGTCACTGAAAAGTCTTCACGAATTTTAAAAGACTCAAACGTTCGCCCTAACAGTAAGTGTTTGTTTAAAGGTTTCGAATTGTAAATATGCAGCATACAAAAACTCATTTGTGTCCTCATAAAAACAAGTCAGAAGGCACTTAGTACACGAGAACGATAAAAAGTAAATCACAGTTGTTGGAACTACCGATGACGCCACGGAAAAGACTGCCTGCATAGCCTGAAAAAAAAAAAAAAAAAGCTTAGCGTTTTCACGCCGGTCCAGAAAAATAACACGTCTTGTTCTTTTTCCTGGTAAATATAGTCAAGGATATTAAACTCTTGTGTTTGTCTTAAAAAACAAAGCTTTTTTCTTCATTCTGCATCAAAAATTTAAATAAACTGAGTGTATATATTTGCTTGCCAAGGAACAATGTTGGCCGTTGGTCCATTGAGGGAGATGGAGTGGCGTTCGTTGGGTGAGTGGTGTCCTCTAGAGGCCAGGGCCGAATGGTGGCTCGGCCTGAGATGGCTGGGCAGTGCTGGACCCGTATGCTACCTGGCCCCCAGGCTCTGTAACACACTGTAAACGTCCGTCTCTTTGCTCAGGCCTTCGAACAGTGGCAGTAAATCCAGCAGCTCGGTGTCTGTCAAGTCATCAAACCACGACTGCACCGGCACCTGCAGACACACAAACACCATTACAACAAGACACTTGAAGCACAAGCTGAAAACACACTTTTTTTAACCTAGTAGCTTTAAACAATAAAAATGCCATTTGCAGTTCTTTAGATTGTGCAAAGAAAATAGTTTTTATTAAGAACCATTTATGATCATCGTATAGGGTCTCTTAATAAGGCATAAGAAACCCCCTTAATAGTTCACCCAAAAATAAAAATTCTTATGACTTTATGCAGAACATTGTTTTCAAGCTACTTGTTCTGTCCCTTTGAAAAATTTATAATTTTTCTATCGCTTTATTAAAAAAATTAACTCTTTATAAAAGGTCTCTTTAGGTTATTGATATCCCCTATAATACTGAAAATCCTTCATAATTTTATTTGTTTAAAAATATGAAAGTAGGCACAATTTGTGGAGAAAAAAAACATTAAATGGCAATTTTCTAAAAAAAACTAATAAATAAATAATAATTACATATCAATATAACTGTAATAATACTGTAATAATGTAATTATTGTTGTTGTTGTTCTGTTATTGTATTATAATTATTATGACTAAAAACACAATAAGAAACATTAGAACTGTAATATTTCACTGTAAAATAAAGTGTTAAAATTAAAATATTAATAATAATTTATTATTAATATAATATTATTTTACAGTACAACTGTTAAATGTGTGACCCACATTCACAGCATTTACTGCAAACTGAGCTGCTCTACGACAATAGCTGGGTTTCCATTCAAACGTGAAGCAATTATTTTTTTAATTTCGCAAAAAACAAAAAAGGAGAAAAAATGCGAATTAGGTGCGTCTCCATTAAGTTGTTTGAGTAGATGATAACCGTAAATTTAAAAAACCCCCCAGAAAAACACCATCAGTGGAAACAGCTGATTAGTCACGTAGGTTTAATGTTCGCTACGTCAGAATTTATTCGGCAAATGCGTTTCCATCTTACATTATTTGCATTAACTCTTTTTCGCACAAGTCAAAATGCACTTAAAGCAAGTGTAAAAACTTTTTGCGAACTAAGGGATTTTTTGTAATCAGGCGTTTCAATCGCTAAAACAATCCCTTAATTCGCAAAAAAGTTTGTACGCTTGAGGTGGTTTCAATCACTCATTTCTGATGCAATACTTCAAAATGCGCATAAAAATGGGGTAACAGCTACTGAAAACAACGAAAGAACATAGCACAAATATTTATTTAATTAAATTACATAATTTGTGATTTGATAATCTAAGAATTGGATTTTATTACGATTAATCATGCAGCCCTAGAAAGCACTGTTAACAGCAGTGGCAGATAAAAGCATACGTGACATATACAATCAACTTATTTTGCCACAGGCTTTAATTAGCACCTTCAGCTCATTAGTTTGAATACAGAATAACACCTTCTCATCTAACAGAAGGGATGCAAGCATGTGTAGGAGGTGACAGCACTGAGGTACAGTATAGGATCTGTCTGACTGCAGCTTCCTCCACAGGTCTCTCGCTACACACTGAGGCTATAATTGATGAGATGTTTTGATAAAGGAGTGTAAAGTGCCAGTGGCTGGGTTCTACCTCATTAGTTCCATTGGAAAAAAAAAGATTCTGGGATAAAGACAAAAATTCATGCACTAGGAGTCAACACGCAACCTTTATTATAAAGTAATAGTGTATTCTGAAGCTGTAATGTCAAATCAAATGCAGTTGAGGCCCACAGTGACACGTACAGCATTTTCTGGATGGAAGATGTAGGAGGCAGGGGAGTTGTCCACTATGATGACTTTGCTGAGCTCTCGGCCCAGTCGGCTGAGGTCTTTGACGTAGTTCCCCCGGTGGAACACACAGGATTCCCTGAAGAGCCGTGCCCTGAAAACGCCCCACTGGTCCAACAGGTCTGCTACAGGGTCAGCATACTGCAAGACCAAAACAGAGAGAAACAATTCAACAATCACACTATGACCAGACAGACTAACTTTCCCTGCCTGCACTTATATATAGAAGGCATCGGTCCTAAATTGAAGAAAAAAAAAAAAAAGTGTAATAAAAAAATTGTCAAGAAAAGAATATAAAAATACATATTAAATATGTATTTAATACATTTTTCATTTATCATATTTTACAAAAATATGTCATTTATTGCAAAAAAATCTATTATAAAAAATAAAAATTACAAAACTGCAGCAAAGCAGTTTGGCAGCAGTGTCAGTAGCACTCAACCATGCTATTCTTGCAAAAATAATAATAATAATAATAATAAATTTAAAATGAAGGAAAATAGTTAAATAAATTAAAATAAAGAATCAAATAAATAAATAAATTATTTTTCATATCTGACTCAAATCCATCCCCCAAAGAACAAATGAAATAATTACTTGAATAAATATTTTTGAACATAATAACTTAATATGAATTGATGAATTAAACATGCATTAATAAAAAAAAATATATATAAATAAATAACTTTGTTGTTTTATATATAAAAAAACATACACTATGTAACTGACACAATTCCAGGCAAAAAAACATGAATATATAATTTTTATTAAATATTTTTTACAAACTAAATCATGTAATAATAATAATAATAATCATAATAATAATGAATTAATTAAAAATGCATAAATAAAGTAAATAAACAATAAATAAATACTTATGTCTCTAACTCAGCCAAAAAACAAACAAAAATTAAATAATAAATTACTTGAATAAATCATTTTTTTCAAACCCAATCCAAAAAACATAAATGGATTTATATATTTATATATGGATTTTCGTTTATGGATTTAAATCTGATTGATTCCCCCCAGCTTATGAAAAACTGGGATAAATTTGCAATAAAATAAGATTTTTTTTCTTTCTGCTGAAAATGAACGTTTGTCAGGAAAAGTATTTTATATAAATACCAGTGGCGCATAATACATCATCTCACGAACAAGATAAACGATTATCAATGCATGAACCAAACTCACTGCAAACTTTCTGACTCCGTTTCCCACACATCATTTTTTTATTATATAGGTATATATAAATCACACAGAACAGCAAAACCGCTCTATACAACAATATTAAAGTTCCTCAGAGAGTATCTCACAGGAGCTGGATCTTGTGAACGCCACTGACTTCACTCCATCACTTATTTGCATAACATTCAACTTTTCTCAACATTGTTAAATCACTGGGCTCACACACATTACCATGCTAACATTGCTAATGTCAGCTTTCACTAAAAAATGACTTCCTTTGCTAAATCGAGTCTGTAAAATATTGACTAATTGGCCAAATATTAAAAAACACTGACTAGAAATTGCAAGCTGTTAGTCAGTTCTAAAGATGGTTTATATGCAGTCTGAAGAAAGCTTAGGAAATCTTACCTTAGCCAGGCTGGCTGTAAAAAGAACACATTCAAACAGTTCGCCCATTTTCTGAAGAAACTCATCCACGTGAGGCCTCTTCAGTACGTAGACCTTCAAACAAAGCAAATACAGAGCTATTACTGATGGAAAGAGATCATTTCTGAGTTCTGACTGACACTGAACTTTCAACAAACATCTTCGTAGAGTTTCAGTCTTCAACTTGTAGTTTAGTAGCTGCAACCAAGTGCAAGTAACCAAGAACAGGCCAACCCTGATCCACAAAGCCTATCCTGGATTACTTGAACCAGGTACCAGCCACTTCGCAGATGTTTTCCAGCAACATAATGACTCGCACACAGATTTACAATCAACACACTCCAGACTCCCCTCAAGTGTGTTTACTCTTTGTTCAGACTGGTGACATTTGTTTACTTCAAGTTAGTTACCTCGAGCGAGTGCTGCTGACTACATCGCACCCAATGACTCGAGGAGAATGATAAAAAGGCAATGAGTTCAGATTCAGACTGTGATTTAACATGAACCCTTTGGGGCCACTCACATATTACTGCTTCTTAAGGGATGAAAAGACAGACAAAAAACTGAATAAAAATACAAAACCTCAGAGGACACATGTTGGAAATAGTAAGATATCATTACCGCCGATGTCTTAATACAGCAGAGAATAAACAGAACAGTGAGGTCGTCATCACAAAAAATTATTTTATGATGCAATTCTTAATTATTTTTTTACAGGAATATTTCAGGTTCAATATAAGTTAAGATTGATGTGGCATAATGTTGATTACCATAAAAATGAATTTCTACTTTTCACTCTATTTATTTAAAAGAAACAAAAATTTAAGTTACAGTGAGGCACTTACAATGGAACTAACCCGGATCAATGCATAACTATTCAAATAATACAAGTTCACTTTACAAATGATTGCAATTTTAACAGTAAAGCTCCTACAGTTAATTGGTTAATGGTAAACAGTTTACAGTAAAATACTGTTAAATGTACAATTTTTGGGAGGATTTTGTGTTACATCTTGTGTTGTTTATTTTAATTTTATGTCACATGTTAAAATAATGCTGTTTTGTATGACATTATTAGTATTTACCTCAGCTTGTGAAATAGCAAGTTGTGATGAATTTTGATTCATCATGTATCTTTTTCTTTACCGTATGTATTTTTAAGGTGTTTGTCAGTTTATTATAAAAGGTAAAAAACAGCTTTAGTAATTTGATGTAGTAACATTATTTCAGTTAAAGTAGACTTTTTTTTTATTGGACATTAAATTTCAATCTGTAAAACCTAAAGAGTTGTTATTGTATTTTTACAGTAAATATCTGGCAACCACAGCTGCTGTTTTTTTTTTAACTGTAATTTTATCATTTTTTACTACATTTTTGCAATATAGTAGCCACAAGATGATGTACTGTAACCAAAAATGTTAACATGATTTTAATGTGAAAATCACTTAAATAACATTTTCTGTGTGAAGTTCCAATTTTACAACTTTGTTTACCAGTTCCTTAAGACAGCTGTCAAAAATGATGGATTAAGCAGCTTTATGGCTCAAATGTTGTAAATATTTAGCATTTTATAATGTAAGAGCTTTAATAAAATGATTTTAAATCCTCCAAAAATTGGTTCCATTCACTTCGATTGTTTTTGATTTCTTTTATTTTTAAAGGAAATTATATTTGTTTTTATTATCCAACAAATGCTGTCAACTTGTATGGAACCCATAATATTCCTTTAATTTCAATTCATGACATAGTTTGTCAAGGTTATGTGATATTGCAGTCCAGATTCAAAGGGAGCGAAAGCTTTGATATTAATCCGTTGCTGACAAAGTGTGAACATTTACTCGTGGCTAAATTTGAGCCCATTTGCACGGTACCTGATGAACTGTTCCGTCAATCTCCACAGGGACTATAAAGTCTGCGTTGCTGATGGGCTGCAGGCACAAAACAGGAAACCACACATTAGGAGCCTGCTTGAAACCGACTGTAAGCATGTTACAGCTGTATCAGCTGCACTGTTCTCTGAGAGAGCCAGAGGGAGGCATGCACCGCTTCACAGCTACCTGTAGTCAAGACTTTCAATTAGACTTCTTTGAGCGTGTATGTGCAAGAGTGTGTGCATTTGAGCATGTGTGTTTCTGACAGCTGACTGCATGGAGCTGGAACTGCAAGCTTCTTTGAAAAGAGACTTGATTCACTTTTTAAAAGAAAGTGGAGGGAGAGAGAGGAGGAGATGTGCTGTAGCGCGCTGGGAGACGATGAAAGAGACTCAGCGGGTTGCTATGAGCTGTCTTATTGCAAACAGAGAAAGGGAAAGGAAGATGAGGATGAGAAGAGGAGAGAAAACTTTTGCTCTGTGCACTTTTCAAGGGCTTGTTAAAAACAAGGAAATTCTCAGTTCTGATTGGACGGCAGAGGCGGCGGCTCATCCAATATCTGACCTGGCTTGCATAACATCACAACTGTGATGGATAGTTTCATTTACAACAGGCAGACTGCAGAACATATGCTTAATTAGTCTTGTTTTGAAGTAATTAGTTTTGTATTTTACTAATATAATTTTGTTGGCTCATTTTTTTAAACCATACATTTACAGATCATTTTTGTCTTAAAAGGCTACGAAAACTGAACTCAAAGTCTCAGAATATTTTAAAAATTTTATTATTAAGTACAGTTATCATATTTTTTACTGGAAAACAAGAAAAAAACATTAAAAATAAGTTTTTCTCAGTTAACAGTTTGAATGTTTATCTAGAATTACACTGGACAGATTCTGGAATGTTTTATTAATTTAATGTCTGTCTGAAATAAATATTTAATGAAGGGACTGATTTCAGATCAGTTTTCACAGTCAACTGATTTACACATCATTTCATAATATGGCCAGCAGGAGGAGTGGGTGATCTATATGAATGGGGATTGTGACACTGGCACAGCAGTATTTATTAGCTAGAATAAATGCATTAAATATGTAAAAAAAATAAAATAAAAAAAATAATAAAATCCAAAACCTAAACTCAACATATAAATTGTAGTTGGAAAGGGTCTTGCGTAACCCTAAAGGAGTTAATTATGTACAAATTACCATCTGACTATACATTATCCTATTTAATACATGGCTACTTACCACATAAGAAAATACATTGACTTTGGAGATTGAAGTAAAGTAATTAAATTATTATTATTATTATATGAGGAAAAAAGATTTGTTTTGAAACTAGGATACTGTAGGTGATTGGCTGTCAGTGGAAATGGCCAATTGTCAGTTTAGAAGTCATTATACAAAAATAAAAAATATTTAAACAACTAAAACTTGAAAAAATCCATTGCATTAAATACTAAATATTTCATATTCTTATACTTTTTGTAGGCATTGTATGTAAAAAAGAAAAGAAAAAGAACAACATCTGTCACTGAGAAAATCAAGCCAACTGAGACAGAACATTCTAATTAATAATTATAAGTAGAAGAATATATTGTAAACACTCGTCAAGTATGGTCACGGTCAAATCGTTTTTGTGTAACTGTGAGCATACCTTTCCAATGTGATGTGTGTGTGTGTGTTTTGGTGTCAGGATGGGTGTATTTGTGCGTGTATGTGAGATTGTGAACGCGCATAAAGGCATGCATCCCTCTCTCTGGGCCTCTTTCTCTCAGTCGCCGCCTTTCTCTCTTCTCTGAGCAAAAACAGGAGCTGCCAGGCAGACATTTTAAAGGAGGACAGGTTTAACAAAACACAGTTATTAGTCTTAGAGCAAACACATTCAGTATCTGTCACTGTCTTTCTCCTTTGGGAGCAGGGATGTATCCAGCTGCGCAAGACATGTATGCATTAAGCAGGATGTGTGTACATATGTAAATGTGGGGTGATTGTGTGTAATCAACTGGCCATAATTGTTTATTTGACCATGTGTGTGTGTGAGAGAGAGAGAGAGAGAGAGAGAGAGAGAGAGAGAGAGCTAAAAACCAGCCTAAAACCAACATGCAGAGAAGTGGGTCACTGCGCTCAGCAGGTGGCTCCCCGAAGCGCTACTTTCTAAGGACCAGACAAACATTTAATCTCGGAAGAGGATTTAATTCATTTGGGACTTCAAATCCACCCCAACAATCTCTGATAACCAATGCCTTCTGTTATCATGTCTTAGGTTGCTCAAATTATTCATCTGGCCACTCAAAAACAATGTGCAGGAGTGAATGTTCTAAATTTGCTCAATATTTATTTAGAAATGAGGACTGAAATGAAAGCTCTGTCCCAAAACCTACTGAGCTGCCTCACTGTCTAGTGCCTACATAGGCAGCTGCCTTCTATGAGCGCATTCAAATAGGATGAAATAGGATCTCATAAGTGACCGAACTGGAATGGTCTATAAAGGCTGAAACGCCATACAAATAGCACTCTGCATGAGAAACCTCTTTCACAATTGATTCCAACAGAGTTTAACATTTGCATGTTGCTTTGTTAGCACATAACACTTATTAAAATGCATAACACAAAAATTGGTTAAAATAATCTATTTCTAATTACACTGAACTATTTTGAACTATTTTTGCCATTCCTTAAAAAATATGCATTCATGATCAATATTTTGCCCGCATTCTCCACCATCTTTGATTATTGTGTATTCTGGGACTTCCTTCTTTGCAAAGGATAGTTATGGCAACTGATACATTCAAGGCCCAGAAACGTAGTAGGGACATCGTTAAAGTAGTCCATGTGACATCAACCGTAATATTATGAAGCTACGCAAATTATTTTTGCACGCAAAGAAAACAAAAATAATGACTTCCTTCAACGATTTCTTCTCTTCCATGTCAGATTCTGCTGCACATTCACAAGAGACCCACCATGCAGGAGTCGTTGAATTAAGTTATTTTTGTTTTCTTTGCACATAAAAAGTATTTGCATAGCTTCATAACACTGCGGTTGAACCACTGATATCTCATGTACTATTTTATCGATGCCCTTACTACCTTCTGGGCCTTGAACATGTCAGTTGCATTGCTCTCTATGCAGGGTCAGAAAGCTCTCAGATTTCATCAGAAATATCTTAATTTGTGTTCCGAAGATAGTCTTAAGGGTTTGAAATGACATGAGGATGAGAAATTAATGACAGAATTTTCATTTTTGTGTTAACTAACCCTTTAAGATGTCTACTTTTTTAAAAGGCTCCCTACATAGGCAGCTAACTACGTTTTAAAACAATATTTAGCAATACTTGGTGCTTTTCAAAAGCTTGTCAAATAAAGAAAAGCAATGGTTGCCAAGGTAAAACTGATTAGCAAGGCTCAATATGCCACTTATTCATTGCTATATGAAGTATCATAATTCAGAATTGTAGTATTTGCGGTTATGTGTGTGTATTCAGAAGTACCTTGAATGAGCTGTGCACGAGGGTCTCGTCCAGGTCAATGACCACACAGTTCTTGCCGTAATCATTAATGCTGACCTCAGGCAAGAGGTATTTGGCTGGAGGCTGGAGGAAATACGGCACAGATGAATACATGGAGGACAGAAGAGCAAACAAGCAGTTCACTGGAGGATAAAGATGCATGCTTATCATATTAGCCAGACATTCAGAGTTATAATCAAAAGCAATGGGCCCTTCTCCAATGAGACACAACATGCACTGGAGATTCTGTTGTTGTCCCAAATGAATCCCAAATGATGTACCGCGATCTGGTGGTTTTGGATAACCTTGAAACAACGATCATAGCTTTGTGTTAAAGTGACTGTCCCCCCCTTGGTTTGGCTTCTCTGCCAAGTCATGTTGCCTAAGCACAAGCTGCCTCTGTAGATGGTCTGCCAGTAACGGGAATGAGATTTCCTTTACTAAGCCTGACCTGAGGGAGGCAGATGGAGTTGCCTATGGGAGCAAAACAGACTCTCACATATCTAAAGATGCAAGCAAAGTCATATCCAGCACATGCAGGCATGCATAATTTATGCACATTCATGATAGTAATATGCCGAATATTCTTTACATGCGCATTTCTGCATGAGTGTGGAGGAAAGGTCATGGAGGACAGTGCATGGGCTGGATGATTTATCTGTGCCAGTATGAATCTGCTGGAGTCCTCCATGACCTTTCACTGCCAATATTTCCACCTCATCACCTCAGGTTTGAATAACTATTTGCAATTCGAATGATATTAAACTTCATTAAAGTTTAATTCATTATTAATCATAATTATTCCAGTATGTACTTTAAGTATTTAAAATGTGATCAATGTGTCAAACATGAATAATCCTATAACCTATAAAGTGGGTCTCAGTGTATGACCTTATATCAGGAATACCAACATAATTACCACAATAATCTTTATGTTATGACCAATAACAGGGTGATATTGAAATTCTGTATTATGTTGTCAACATAAAAGTATATAATAATTTTTTTTAAGGTCTATGCTGAACTCTGTTCATTTGCATTAGAGTAAATTATCAGGAAATTTTCATTTTTGGGTGAACTTTTCCTTTAAGGCATTGCAATATTATAATATACAGTTTGTAAAATAAATATTTATTTTGAGATTTTCAAAAGATTACATTAAGAGTGTTATTAAACTATTAGTTTAAAAAAAATTAACTTTTAAGAATTATTAGTGATTGAAGACTAAGTGAGTGTTAGATGACAGCAAATGCAATTTAAAAACAAAACAAAAAAATAGGGAAATGTGCATGCACAATTAAATATCCAATATTCACCAATACAAATAAATAATATTTACAAAATAGGTTTTTCGAGTTTTACTATCACCGAGGGAACATTCAGTCCCCACATGGATACACAAACAAGACCACACAGATGGTCAAATTTATGCATGCTCCATGATCACAGGCAATTACATCATAACATTATAACTCTGAAGACTTTACGGTTTTCAAAAAATGCTTTAACCATAATTGAAGCCTCGTGCTGTGTCAGTCAATCCCAGCATTCATTTCATGGCTTTCAAACACATACGATTTATCACTTGCTTGCATTATGATAATCTGTTTGCTCTGAGTGAAAAATGACAGTCAACAGTTTGTGGTTCACTAAATTCCCAACTTAACCTTTCCCCCAATCCAGACACTTTCAAAATGCATTAGAGAGAAGTTATTGAAAGCTTGACATCATGCAGTTGAAAATTTCAGTCATTAGTGTCAGCCAGTCAGAGCGGGAGGATCTGGAAGCAGGCAGTGAGACATTCCCAGCTGTCATCTTAGAAAATCAGCGGATCCGAGGTTTGATTACAATTACTGTGAGAATTAAAACTCCTGCCAGCATTTTCTCAACGTGGATCCTCAGTTTTTGCTGAGCAGGCAGAGGCAGGTGGAGTGTGTTTCAGGATTTGGGTCTCCCCAATCTCTGGATCAGCGTGAAGGCCTGGCTCATGATTTGACTTTCGGAGACTGCTGTTGTCCTCAAGTACAGCTTATTGCTATCAGCACTACCAGTCTGTCAATTACATATGACTTTATAACCGGGTTTAAAGGGGTCATATGATGCGATTTCAAGTTTTTCTTTCTCTTTGGAGTGTTACAAGCTGATTGTGCATAGATAAGATCCCTGAAGTTGCAAAGACTAAAGTCTTAAAACCAAAGAGATATTCTTTATCAAACTTAAGACTCTGCCACGCCCCCCTAAAACGACTCATTCAAACATGCCCCCACATGTCTACGTCAAGATGTGGAAATATTTGCGTAAGCCGTGGTTTCAGTAACTGCAGTAGTGTTGATGCAGCCGTGTCAGGGAGAAGCTGTGTTTCTAGGCAAAAGCAAAAGCACTTTATTTGGCCTTCCGAAAGCAGATGCATTTTGAAATCATTAAGATTACACAACGCATTATTACAACGCATATTATGGACGACCGTTTCGTGAACCTAGGAGAGGAGGTAATTCTGACTTTGCTTTGACAATCTAGCGCTTCTGAATCAGCAACTGTATGTTTTGTTATTAGTTGAAGTATTTGTTATTGACTATTCAAATGCAGAGTTTTGCGCGTTGTGTGTGTGTGTGAGAGAGAGAGAGAGAGAGAGAGAGAGAGAGAGAGAGAGAGACACGGTCACAACCACGGCTTGTGTACTGCAAACAAATACGCGCACTGTGTCTGTCACGCGACTCTGTTCCCCTCTCGGGCTTGAACTGATGGTAAAACTAACTACATTATTAACTGTTTTTACTTTAATTTTGAAAGCTGAAGCTTGCGATTAAGGAGAGGGGCGTTACATTTCCGACGTGGCTTGTGATGTTCAGCCAATCACAATGCACTGTGCCAGTTGGCTAATCAGAGCAGACTGCGCTTGTCGGAAGGAGGGACTTTGTAGAAAACGAAGCGTTTGAGAGGCAGGGCATAGAGGACCTACAATAATGCATAGTATTTGAAAAATAATGTGTTTTTTGAACATTAAAACATGTCAACATATTCTGTTACACCAAATACACAAAATGATGATCTTTAAAAAAGCACCATATGACCCCTTTAAGACTGAATGAATGAAATAGCATTCTCCACATATTTAAAGGGTACACCCAAAATAAAAATTGTGTCAATGACTCATATCATTCCCAAACTGTATGACTCTATTTGAAACAAACAAAAAAAGTCTTTTGTCTACAAAATGAAAGCCAATGGGGTCCAATCGGTGTTGTTTAGGACTCAATTGTACAGAAACCTGCGTCTACCACTGAATAAAATTTGCGAGTTGCAAGGTAATTGCAAGTTTTTCCCTCACAATTCTGACTTTCTTCTTGCAATTGCATGTTTACATCTTGCAGTTCTGACTTTTTCTTCCCTCAGAATTGTGAGTTATAAACTCGCAAATGCTAGTTATAAAGGCAGAACTGCAATATAAAAACTGGAAAAAATTCGGAAAAATTCTTTCTCAGAATTGTGAGATATATACTCGCAGTTGTGAGTCGAATTCTGAGGGAAAAAAGACTGACGTATTCAGAATTGCGAGTTTCTCTCTCAAAATTCTGACTTAAGTCACAATTGTGTATAAAATAAAGTCATAACTGCGAGATATAAACTCACAGTTCTGAGAAAAATAGTCACAACAGAGATATAAACTTCCAATTCTGATTTTTTTAAAAAGTAAAAAAAATTTTTTTTATTTTATCTCTCACAATTTTGACTTTTCTAAGAATTATGAGTTTATATCTGAGTTATGACTTTATAACAAACAAACAATTTCGAGTGGCAATTCTGACTTTATAATTCGTAATTGCAAGTTTATATCTCAGAATTCTGAGAAAAAAAGTCAGAATTACATTTAGCAGATTTACCATACAATTAACTACGGGGAAAAACTGTCAAAAAAATTCTTCCAAATATCTTCTTTTGTGTTCCACAGAAGAAATAACAGGTTTGGAATGGTGATAGGGTGAGTAAATGACAGAATTTTCAATTTGGGTTAACTATCCATTTAACTTAAATTTTGAGTGAAACAGAATATTGAATTGGAAATAATTAAGGGCAGTTTGCTGATTTGATCTGTTTGATCTGATCATATATGTCTATGATATGTTGATATTAACGTTAATAGATAAGTGATATAAGTGATAGGTTAAAAGTTAAATACCATGAAAATAAACACTACACTGAAGCCACTTTTGTCAAATCTAAGTGATATAAGTGATAGAAATGTTAAACCTCATGAAAATAAACTTGTCATAACAATTATATCCATGAAATTAATTCAATTAAAATCTTTAATCAATTGAAAGCCCAAGGTTTAAATCCTTCTGTTATTTATGCACAATATGTGGCAGTTTTCCAAGATGCTGCATACTTTATGTAAAGTGGTGTAGAAGCTAAATGCATCCCAGAAAAATGAAGTCAGGCAGGTTTCTCTCAAGAGATGAAAATATATTCATAAGCATGCAGGCAAAATAATAAAAAAAGATAATACATACACTGGGAATAGGGATGACCTGGACCTGATCACACTGAGAAACAAAACCAGATAGAAAGAGAGAAAAAAAAATTAGAAAGAAAACAAAACGGAGGGAAGAGAATCAACAAAAAGAAAAAAACCCAAGCACAACAAACACGACACTGTGAAAGCAAACATCACAACAGAGATTACGAACAGTTGTACATTATTATTACATGACTGACTAACACACAGACAGACATGCTGACAAAAATCACATCCTTGTTCACAGTGTAATTCTGCCAGGGTTCTCTCTGTAAGGGCTGTAAAACACATGGGGTTCGTTTTAAGTGTCTGTGGGTCTAAAACAGGGCAGCTTCGAGCGCATGCAGATGTAAAATAGAAGGACATTCCTCTGCAGATCGCGAGTCATTTGCAGGCAGACACTGGTGGTAATGCGATCTGATTCAGATCCATTTATAGCTGCCTGTACCTGCTTTGGCAGCACACATGAGTGTTTGTGGAGCGCTGTGGCTTAAAGTTTCGCCACGGACAGTGAGGTCATTTCACACGGTACACTGCCCAGCGTTTGTGTGTGTGTTTGAATGTGTGCAAGAGACAGAAAGAAAAAGAACAAGAAAGAGAGTGAAAACACACTAAACAAGTGTGAATACTTTCTTCAAGTATGAATTGTGTCTTAGTTGTTTCTTCTATAACTATTTAGGAGAAATAAAAGCAGAAATAAGCATGTTAAAATTACTTGGCTCAGTTTTTTAAGAATTTGATGAGAAATCACAGACTATTGACTGCAGTCAGACTTGGCTAGTCTCAGTTGAATTTGAGATTTTTCTCAGGAGAACAATCTGAAAATCAGGAGCAAATGTCTCAATTTGATTTTGCTCCCTAGGAGAAACAACTAAGATATTAAAAAGATCTAATTTGTGCTTTTTACTTTTTAACATGGTGACCTGTTTTGCATAATTACTTTATTACCCGAAAACAGCAAAGATGACATGCAAATAAACAGGCGCAATGCATTCTAAGTGTAAGTGTATTCCCCCTTAAGTGTACATAGCCAATGGGAGAAAGAGAAAGAAAAATAAAGAAAAAGGAAGGAGGGGAAGGAACAAACTGGGCAGCAAGTAATCAATCACACAAGACACATACTTCATTGGAATTAAAGAAGCAGTTCAGGAATGTGAGAGAGAGAATGTGTGTTTATGTGGGTGGGTGGAAACTGAAGAATGTGTGTGAGGGGAAGCAGGCACATCATTTCTAGAACTGGATGGTAAACATCACAGTGGGTTCACAGAGTTCGGAACAGCTGGAAAACTTTGCGGTGTGGACACGGGAACAGCGTGCACAGAGCCTGCATTCGGGCGCAGCTCGCAAACAAGAAAAAAACCTCAGCTAAAACGAGAGTTTGCTAATAAACAGACTTTATTCTGAGCTGGAACAACATTAGCAATTCAAACACAGTAATTTAAACTCTCCAATTTCATGCATCCATTGCTGAAGATTTTCACGCCGTTAAAACTGTCGTTAGAGAAATAAATGAGGCCTCACCTTTGGAGGGCTGCTGTTCTCCTCGGCAGGTGGAGGGAGGGAGCAGGTCTTGTTGTTGGTGGCTGGTGGTTCCGCATTATAGTCCCGGAAACAGCAGAAGAAGGGACTAAAGATACTTCTGTTCCTGTGTTTCTTTAAACTGCTGTTGGACTGGGAGACTGTGACAGAGAAAAACACACACACACCACACGTTGGTCACTGCAATGCACAAACTGTTTAAAACATCTGGGGCTTTACCTTCCCTGCCCTGTAACTTAAAACCCGTCGGCCTCACATACAGCACACATTCACGAAGGAGGTCGTAACGAGTGAAAAAACAACGGTCTGTTGGAGTTTGCTTATTGGTTACCGTGCACAGCTCACATGACCGAACAAGCGTGCAAACAGCTCCTTTTGTGTATTATAGTACACAGAACGAGTCTCCATGGGCGACTCTGTCACCTTTGCCCCCTATGCTTGCACGCCTGCTGTTCTGTGATTGCATTCCATGAATACAACAGCACGTCATTGTGCACAGCAATAGGTCTCAAGTACAGTTACACAACCTGCTTTAAAAGCCCTCTATTAGGCAAAAAATGCAAATCAGACATTGTACATGCTAAATGTGAGGAAAACATATTTAAGCTGATAGACAAAAAGAAGTGTCACACACGGTTTGCACAATCCAAAAATAAAGGAAGAACCTTTTTCAAATAAAAAACATTAATTTGAAAAATCGAACAATGCAAAACAAACAAAACCAAAACAAATATTATGTCATCTTTATTTTAAAAGAACAGTCACAGAAGGTTTACATGATCTCATAACAAAACAACTCTACACAGAAACAGCAGCTTTCCTTTGAAAGTAATCCATCTGTCCATCTCACAATAACATTCTGGTTATGAGCACATATGTGCATGATATTTTGACCAATAACTGCAGGAACTACACAAACAGTACTATGAAACGAAATACTGAATATCTGCAAAGCTACATCACTTGGTTGCACTCCAGTTGATTGCTGGGTAATAAACAGAAAGACTGGATGAACAAACTGGCTCCATAGGTGACCTAATAAGGCGTGCAGGCCAGGTATTGTTATTGGAAGAACAGGTCGCTCTTGACAGCAGCAGACGTTTGGCAAAATACAGGGGGTAAGCAAAATATTTGATATTTCTATCTTTTCTGTTAAATTGAGTAACAAAAGTCTCAATCACTGAAGACTAACATGTCGGTCGAGACTCTAGATGTTTCTTTCTAGTCATTCTGCCATCTTGTGACCTGCTGTGTGTTAAAGTGGCACAGTACAGATAGGGTTCCATGCTATCCAGGTCAGATGTGAGGGCCAAGTGCTCTCATTGTTGAAGTAATGCCTGTTGTAACTGCACCTTAAAGGGCTAAAAATCAACCAATTATACACTTTCATTAAATCAAGAACTAATACAGTGCAGTACAACCTTCTCCGCCTTGTGATTTTAAATGAGTTTAGCCAATTATTTGTTAATATATTTGTTAATAGAATTATTCAGGTAATCAGTTTGCTTTAACAGCTCTTTTAGTCCATGTATGTTTACTTCAAAGTCTCCTACATTATTATAAAAGATAAAAAATATAATTATGGAGATATTTATAGGCATGATTTGGTGAAAGACATTTTTATTTATAAAATAAAATAAATAAAAAAAATCCTTGGCCAACCCAGGCTTCCTGTTCATTTGAAATCCATCAACAAGATAGAAAAATGAGCTTGTGAAAGCATTAAGGTTTTTTTTTAGAGTATTAGTATCATGCATATAGTTTTACTCAATACTATACTCATGCACTTACATTGATTAATGTAATAGTTAATGTCAAGACCTATTATTTAGACCTCCTCCCTATTTTTCAAATTATATGATTATAAAATGAGTGTAAGCTAAATTAGTTCACTTGAATTTGTATTTGATCTAATTATGTGAGGTTTGTGTTTCTTTAAAACTTTTTGTGCTGTTGATGGTCTTGGCCAGGTACGGTATCTCTTGTCAAAAAGCTTTTTAAATCTCAATGTGTCTAACCTCTTTACATAAAGGTTAAATAAATATAAAACCTGTGAGCCAAGCGGATCTCAATCTCATAATGGAAGAAGCATTAGGATAATAGCTTACAGCATCTGTCTGATTACTGCTATTGGAAAACACATAAGAGTCACATCAGACCATGAGGAAATCCGCTTCCTGTGGCCCGTTACAGGTTGACAAGAACTCAGTCCAGCCCAAGTACTTCAGTCCTTATGATGATCCCCTAACAACAAGCTTTGGCTAGAACCATTATTAACCACCTGTATGAGTACAACATGTCCCTTTCTACTATTTTCACAAATGACTGCATTAAAAGTGAGGCGAGATATTATGGAAAAAATTATTATTATTATTTTTTTTTTAAATGAATAGCCCCAAAGAATATTCAGCATATTGGGGACACTGCTCATTTTACACACACAAAGACAAATCAGAACAGGTCATTCACATATATAAGTCTTAAAAGACAGAAAAAAACCCTTATTGATAAACAAAAGTATGACTGTTTTAAAAGAAACAATAACTAACATTTTAAATATAATACATAAACACAATTCAAAAAAATACCACAAATGTAGAATGTTGACTACTAGACACAAAGAATACACAAACATAGGTAAATAAATAAAAGCATTTTTTTTTTTTAAATAAAATAAAATTTACACATTTTTCTCATTTATTTCTATTAATAAATCGATCAAGTCTGCCCGTGCAGGGCAGACTTGATCGTCTGCCCTGCACGGCAGTCTTGATCGTCTGCACACATTTTTCTCATTTATTTCTATTTACCCCAAGTACTGTACGAGTGCACACATTAAAAGTATATCAAATTAAAACGAATATTATAACAATTAATTAGTTCAGATATTTTTTCACTGACAATATTGTAGACTTGGCAAATTGTTTTATTTTGGCCAGTTTAGCTATTTTTATTCATTTGAAATATTGTTGGAACTGAACAAGGCAACACATTTGAAATTGTTGCTGTTCTCTTTATTATAAAGGAACAGTCACACAAGTTGTCCCAAACAGAATTAAGGGAAAAATGTTTAAAATAAAATAATAATAATAATAATGGTATCTTGTATTAGAAAAAAAAAAAAAAAAAAAAACATGCAGCAAGTGTCTTTAAACACACTAAGATACTTGTGTGAAACTAATTTGAGGGGCGTCTCCAAAGACACTCCAAAGATAGAGACAGAGCAGAGGCATTAGATTTTCTATCTAACTATAATTACCTGTCAGTTGACAAGCTGGGCTCTGAGGCATAACGAGATGTAAACGAGCCGAACGACCTTCCACACAGAAACGCTAGTCAGAGGGTGATTTAATAGAGTATTTTAAAACATAATTGCACTGTTGAACAAAATTCTCAGGCTTATTATAATGAGTAACTAAGTCTACCGAGGATACACAGTCTGTCATAAAACACAGTACGATCCAACCTCTGCGCTCACATTCCCAAAACACCGTTCCTGTGCGATCCCTCCCTCCCTGGCCTCCATTTTGAGGCTGTTGGTATTTTCCCGCCTTGATCGTCTGCCCTGCACGGCAGTCTAATAATATGCAGGTGGGAAGGACGCCAGAGGGAGAGATGGAAGGAGGAGGGCAAATAGGAGGTGGGCCACTGTAATGAAGCCTGTACCAGCCCCCCGAACAACCATCCATCCAACACAAACAGGGTTTTCTCCACACGCACACATACAAACATACCCATCTAAAAACATATTCTCTGGCTGACCACAGGAATGTGGCTGGAGTCAGTTTGCATGGCGATGCCGTCCCTGAAACAGTGTGAAGAAGTGTTGTTTATTCTATTCAAATTCCACCTCACTCCACAACTGTATTTAACAGATGTCTGTATTCATGAACGCAAGCATTTGTCTAACAAAGTAGAGATTAGGGCTGCACATAAAACCGAAATTGTGCTAAGGCTTAGCTTGATTGTCAAATTACAAAAACTGCAATTTAATTACATACATGAGCTGCATATTTCAGAGTGAAGCGTGGCAGTGTGTTTTTTTACACGCTAGAAGTTTTCAGCGTCTCAGAGCAGCTGCGGCTTGTAGTAAACCTCTGCATGTGCTGTGAGTTTGGATCATTTATAAGATTTGGGAACACAACATGTGCCAACCATATTCCCTAACTTGTAACGAGAAACGCTTATTAACTGCCTGTTGTCAACAAAAGAGAAAATTAACAACTTCTTTTTGGCAGAATAAAAGCTTGATAGTTTAATGCAGTGGTTTTCAACCCGCGGGCCACAGCCCCTATAGTGGCCTAGGTATTGCAGGGGAGCCACTAATTTTTAATAGAAATAATAATATTGTTAATATAAGTAAAAGTGTCTAGTCATAACTAAATATCACAATTTGATATATAATTAAATAACGAGAAATAAATAAACTGTTACTATGCGTTCACTATTCGAGCTCACTGATTGGTTTAATAACAATCCGCCAATTTAATCTAACATATTTTTGCTGCATACATCATATGCTACAACAAGATTTATATACGGTCCTTCTGTGGCTCTAATAAAATATGTGCCTCATATAGAGAGCTATAACATAGATCGCGCTTTCTCTTTCCGTTTGCTCTGTTGGTTTAAACACTGAACTTCAAACTTGTCTATGCCGCTTTTTGATCTTTCTTAAAGTAAACTTTTGCCCATTTGGTGATCAAATAAAGTTTTAGACAGCCGCTTGAATTGAACACGACACGTGTGTGTGTGTGTGTGTGTGTGTGTGTGAGATACCTGATAGCTGTGAGTTGTCCATGCGGCACGACACAGCGCTGCACTTTTGCCCGGTGTGAGATTAACATTTTTTTATTTTGATTAGATAATCATCAAGTGTCCTAGAATAGAAGCAGTTAAACTGTGAGAGTATACAATATCCATATGTATGTAATTTCAATACTATGACCTTTGTGTAGATATTTAAAGATGATCATCTTTAGCATGACTGTTGATATGAAATGGTAACACTTTACAATAAGAGTCCATTTGTAACATTAACTAAGATTGATAAAAGCTGTAGAATAGAAGTGTTGTTCCTTGTTAGTGTGTGTTAATTTCAACATTTACTGATTTTTTTCTTTTTTAATTTTTAAGTTGCTTTTGTGGTCCAACCTAACTATCGGTAAAATCCATATCGGACCATATAAAATATTGGATACTTTACACTGTATCATCTTAAACAATATATGTTGTCTTAGCGAAGACAATTTACAAAGTCTTCCTTTCAGGTTTATGTAATAATTATTATTTAGGTTTAATAATAATAATCATAAACAAAATAATAATCATTATTATTAGTAGTAATAGTAAAGTAATTTTGATACATAATCACAAAGCTTTTAGCTGCAAACCAGGAGCCTTAAAAAAAAAAAAAAATCAGTTTTTCTCAGAAAAAAAAAACAAACAGAAAAAAACTCAGAATCCTGTAGACAACAAATGACAGAAAACCAAGTCTACAAGGGCCTGACGTTCCAAAAACACTGACGTTCGATTAACAGCTTACTTTTTGAGAAATCTCGATTCTAGCAAATTCTAGCAATTCCCTTCTCGCAAATGAAAGCTTTGTTTTCATCAAGTATGGATCATTCCCACAGTCAGCAAGTGAGGTAATCCGAAGCCGAGCGGTCACATGGGTGGGCACGGTCTCTTTGCTCTCGCAGCCGGAAGAGGAACGCACAGGAAATTCCTTACATTCCTTACAGGAAGAGATAATAACCCTCTGACCCACAGCGTGGAAAAATGCCCATCTGCAAAGAATACAGACCTCCAGTTTCATTACAGGGGTCAGAACTGGCTGTGGTCTGTGTGTTTGTGAGAGGAGAGTGGCGTGAAGGAAATGGGGGAAAGGTTAAAGAAGAGAGGGATACAGAAACAGAGAGAGCGGGAAGGGCCGGGTTAAGCATCAAACGCCCACTCAGTTGTTGCTTTAAGATGGTCAGTTCACTGTGAGCAAACACGGGAATTGAGGTGATAAACAACAAGCTCACAAATCTGTTTGCTGTTTTGTTCCGAAAGCTGATACGAAAGAGGAAAAATGAGAAAGAGATTAACCGTATACCCTCTTTCCACTGTCTCATTTTACTCAAACTATCCGTGTTGTAGTGAAGCCAATTGCTTAAGTCTTCCTTCCGGCTAGTTCCTTACCTAATCAGCCAGATGAGTAGAAAAGATCCATGTCTTACATAATAGGTTTTTAAATGTTTGCATATTCAGTGCGCAGCTCACGTTGTCGGCCTCAGGTCTGTTAGGATGATGTAAACCAGAGGACATAGAGAGCCAAGACAGCTGGCTGATGAAGACATAAATGACTGTTGATTGTCTAGTGAACTATTCCTGTCGTCTGTAGAAGCACGTTTTTCATGTCTGCCCCAGCTAATCCATACTAAATACATATACTACACAAAGCAATACAATTAGGGCCGGGACTTTAACGCGTTAATTTAGATTAATTAATTACACAAAAATAACGCGTTAAAATTTAACAACGCATTTTAATCGCACTTATTTTTGCACTGCGGAACGTTTCTCACTGGATGAGTTTCGGCGGACCGATTATACTGGAGCACCAACTAGCGTTCAGACAAAAACAAACCACAGTGAACATGGACAAAGAAGCTGATGAGACCGCTTTGGTTGGCCCTGTGGATGGGAAATTTAAAAATCCATATGAAAAAACTTACTTCTCACTGTTCTCAGGTCAAATATTTATATGCGATTAAAATGCGATTAATTTCGATTAATTAATTACAAAGCCTCTAATTTATTAGATAATTTTTTTTAATCGAGTCCCGGCCCTAAATACAATCCATATTTTTATAAATATAGTCAAATGTTAATTTAGTAACCACTCAGATCATTTAATTTGAAACTTGTTTAAACTGGAGTCTTTTTGATTGAATTATTAATAGAATTTGCTCATAAAAGTCATTTGTTTGTGATTCTACACTGGTTTTTCTGTGCCGCCAGTCCACAATGAAGGAAAAAATTACATCAAAACATCTGTAGAAAACATCTGTAAAAATTTAATATTTATAAACTTAAGAATTAAGTATATTTTTAAATAAGATTTTCTTTTATTAGACATTAATGCTTAAAAATTAAAATAAAATAAAATTAACAACTAACTTTATTTTTCTCAAAAAAAATTGTTTTAAAAACTGGAAAAAAATAAAATATAGATTAAAAAAATCTAAATCATAATAATTCAGTCTGTTAAGCTATTAATTTTTTTATCGAATTGATACAATTATATGGTGTGTAATTAATCGCACATCAACATCTGGCTGATAAATTACCCCCAAAACTTATAAATAAATAAATATTTTATTTGATTCAACATAGAACTTATTAGGCTACAATGGCCATGAAATTACCCCCCCCCCCCCCCCCCCCCCGGCAGACCCCCAATATATATTAAACAAATAAATAAGCAAAATAAAATAAAATAAACAATAATAATAAAAATAATTTAATATTAATAGATAAATAAATAACAATAAAATATTTTTTACAAAGATTTTAGAAAAGATGGCACAACATCAAAAGCCAAATGCCACAAATCCACAGCCTTCAGGCTAGATCCATGTATACAAGAAGTTGAGAGTTCCATCGAGATAATGTCCAAAAGATACACAGTCCAGGTTCGTCCGTCCATTGTGTGAGGAGGATTCCAACAGTTGACTAGCAATTTTTTGCTGCTGTGAGAGCAGCTCACAGTAAACATCTTTGTTGGACGGACAAGGTGAAGTCCCACAAGTCAATCATAAAAAAAAATGGCGCGGAGTCAAACATATCTCAGTACCCAACAAATATGATAGGTCCAGTGAGAGCGGAGACCAAAAAGGTGAGAGAGAGGGGCAATCCGAGCAAACGCAGATTGCTGCGCCTATTGCGATCCTGTAAGTCCACAACCTGTTGCTCGAGCGCGGCTACTCGCCTATCGTGATCAGCAACAACTTTTGTTCTCTCATCTCCCCTGCAAGAAGATCCGGTGTTGTCACGATACTGGAATTTCTAACTTCGATACGATACCTTGAAAAATATCGATATTCGATACCATTTTCGATACCATGGAGAAAAAAACTGCCACAATATTAAGGGGGTAATTTTTTTAATTTAAAGATAAATGTAACAAGTCGAGAACATGCGGTATATTTTACATGAACAAAAAAATGTCTTGAGGTACTGCATTTGTTGATTTATTTATTAATCTTTTATTAATCTTAGTTAAATGTTAATTGAAACTAACGTTTACTAATACATGTACCAATTAAAATCCAAAGTTCTATTTGTTGATATTCTCATTTGCTTCATAACCAAAATATTTCCAGATATAGGGCCCTATGAAATCCGTTTTATTTTTCCCCAAATTCCATTTAAATTTTTCTGGATTCAGTTTTTTTCCGTTTGAATTTTTCTGTTTTTTTTTTAATGGTCAAATTAAATGCTATTAATCTAAAATCATGTCTAATTCATTAAAATCATGAAAATTATACAATTTAACATTTAATTTATTAAAAGTGTAACAAAAATGACATGTTTAGGGCCGTATGAAATGTTTTATTTTTTTCTCACCTTATGTTTTATTGTTACCAAATTCTGTGTTTTAGCATGTCTATTATTTGAATGCATACAAACAATTTTTATTTATTCTTACAGTAGCCTTATGAAATGTGTTTTCCCCCTCAGAAATTCTGTGTTGTGTATTTAAATTTTACTGGATATCAGATGAATGCATAAAACAATTAATTAATTCATTTATATTTGAATTAATGAAAATTAAACATTTACATTTTTGGCAAATGAAGGGGATTTACTATTAAAATTAAAATATTTTGTGATTATTTCTTTAAAAAAATTAACAGTAGTAGTAAGTAGTAGTATTATGTACATTCTACTAAATAATACACTGTAAAAAATGATCGTGATTTAACGGTAAAAAACTGTGAAAATGCTACGGTAAAAACCTGTTACATGGTTATCGGAAACTTCCTGTAAAATTTACAGGGAAAAACCGTAA
Source organism: Barbus barbus (assembly GCF_936440315.1). Taxonomy (NCBI): domain Eukaryota; kingdom Metazoa; phylum Chordata; class Actinopteri; order Cypriniformes; family Cyprinidae; genus Barbus; species Barbus barbus. Next base: position 14,721,398 of record NC_136722.1, read on the forward strand.
ACTGATGTTCCCAGAATTCCCTGCGTTCCATTTCAAATTCTGTTTGAATTTGACGTTTTTTCTTTGAAATAACTATGTTTCTTCTTAGTTTTTTCTTATCAGTTATGTTTAGGGTTGTATGTTACATCTAATGTTGTTAAATTAATGATTATAGCATATTTCATTTTAAGGAGTCTCACCATGATGGTGTTTAGTGCTTGTATGAATGACACTGCATCTGCACCTTCTGTAAATGCTATTGTTTAACAGTTGCTTGTGAAGGGCTTTGGCTCATCATGTGACTTTCTCATCATCACCTGCATTTGGTGGTTATCAGTGTATTTCAAAAGAACAAAACAGATTTCAGTACTTTAATAGGTTGGTATATTAAGATTATATCAGTTAAAGAAATTACGGTATTTAACTGTAAATTTAAGTTAAAACCGTAAAACCTAAAACGTTGCTACTGTATTTTATACGGTAGAATTCTGGCAACCACAGCTGCCAGTATTTTACCGTGAATTTGACAGATTTATTTTACAGTGTAGTAATATAGCCTATTTCTGGCACACGGTCTTTAATAGGCTAAGTTAAACCAAACTTTTGACGGGTTGCCGTGAATACCTTTAAAGTTCTGTGTGTGTATGATATGACGCTAGTTTTACTCAAATTAAATGGTAAAATGCTCATAAAGTGCCTTTCAGATCAGTTCTGGAGATATTGTTGATGAATTTATGTCCTCATTGAGACGGCAGACGCTGAAATCACCGCGAGCGCCACATAAACAAAACCGCACGTGCAGCACATTCACACAGACGCGCAGAACATGCAGGATTCATATTTAAATCGACTTTTGCAAATTAATATTTACAGATACTAGTCCATATCGCGATTTGATTTAAGTGTAATGACCTAATTTTGATTAATTCATCCAAACTTTGACAAATTCCGTGACATTCCGCGTTAAACTGTAAATTCCGTTTTTATGACTGGATTCCGTGCGCGTTCTCTGCATCGCGGAGATCATAGATCCCTACAGATAGCGCTCCTGCTGTGTTCTTTAACAACCAGAGCAGTCATCTTTCTGTTCACTTCACTTTTGCTATTTAACCAGAGCGAAGGAGACGAGTGCGGTCACGTGTGGTGCTTGTCCACGCGCCTTTGGAGAGAAGTGAAAGTGACAGCTCGGCTAGTATCGGTGTATCGATACTTCGGGAAATTAATATTGGTACCGTTCAGATATTTCAGTATCGATATTTATCGACACATCGATATTTTTGACAACACTAGTTTAGAGCATAGTGACTGAACAACTGACATGTGAGAAGCGAATTCGTTCCACATCGCCATCAACTCGGTTCTTAGAATGTCCTCAAAGTGTGTAACAGCGTTCATCTTGTCCACCATATCGCTCGCAGTCGGTGGCTTGGATTTCTTCTTAATCAGAAAAGCCGACGGAAACAACTCCTACTTTTTCCGATTGTATGCCATCAGTGAAAGTATTATTAATGAATAAAACTTCAAATAAAATGAAAAAAAACAGCAAAAAGGGCCAAAAGTACAGAGCTCTACTCAAGTGCGACAAGGTTCATGAGCACGTCACATGACCCCCTGTAGCCAGATTATTTTGATAGCGTCAGATCTGAAATAGATCTGTCATGACAGCAACAGTTACTCACAATCAGAGTATGTGAACGGAGCGCGGAGTGGAGCGGTGTGATTTTGAATGGAGGAGCAGATTTTTTTAAAAGTTGGAGCGTCGTGGTTTTCACTCGCTCCAAGAGCGCTCCATCACCGCTCCATCACGAGTGTACAATTCATGCCAACGACCCGTAATATAAGTGGATATTTAGCAAGAATTCACATGTTAAAAATATTTAGCTAGCTAGATAGAAAAGGATCACTCAAATCAGAAAGAATGTGAAGGCTATGATGACTGCAGTGGACATGAGTGGGAAGTTATATTTCTCAAGGAATTTATTTGTTCCTTCTGAATATTTTCAGCTGACAGCTGACTTTTTTTCTCAGAATTGCATTATATAAACTCGCAATTGCGAGTTAAAAAGTCATAATTCTGAGATATAAACTCGCAATTCTGAGAACATATCAGTCTTTTCCCCCCTTGCGAGTTTATATCGCACAATTCTGTAAAAAAAAAAAAAAACGGGCTTCCATAGAACTGTAATATTTCAAACATACTGAAATACTTTAGACGCGGAGTAGTGTTTCTGATATCAGTGAGCGCGGAGTGATTATTAAATGCTCGGAGCGCGGAGGGGAAATTGTTGACACTCCGCTCACATACTCTGATCGGACACCGCCACACAAATGTGTTTTTTTGTTAATGACTGTCGCAGGATTTTACACAGAGTAACAGCTCACTACCAGTTACAAAATACATTGTAACAGTCAGTCACAGGCAATTCTGGTTGCTTTTTTCATCAATTAATATCTTAAATTATTCTTTGACTATGTTCTGGCCCGCCATCTAGTGGTGAATGTTTTTTTTTGGCCCGATGTATATGCTTTTGGCAGGATGCGCTATTAATGCTCTTTGTATGAGGCTCCCCATTAAACTGTGATATTGCTTTTTGCTGCACACATGGGTTACGTAACATTTTATTATATCCTATTCAAAGATCAGGTCAAATGTATTTTATTTTACCATGATACAGTAGACCCTGCCTCAGTGCTGAATAGAAGTGCAGAAGTCTATCAGTAACAGTCTCCAAGTTGTTTTTGATAACGAAACAAACGGTGCCTCTTGTGATGTCAAGTAAGCACTTGTTTGAAGCCTGACTAATGATTAGCATCAAAGTACTTGTCGTCTTGCTTTGGACATAACTAGCATTTACGTTTGATAGCTTTGTGAGGGCAAAGAGAATTGCAGCGTGCAAGCACACACATGACGTACTGACTAAAAGCATCACCTTGAGGAAGGGAGTTCCTTACACTCAACCTCAGGCTGGACCAGGTGTGTCTGAAAATACAAACATATGAAGTAAGACTGGGTACAGAAGAACTGCAATCCAATGTTTCGCTCCACTGCCTTAATGTCTTAACATGAGCACTAAGTGAGAGGACTAAAAGAAGAATGATCTGTCAGGAAACTATTCATTACAATGCACTGAGTGAGACAAGGAAAGAGAGAAATGCTAGTGTTTGAAGTCTGATTATAAGGCTGAGACACATTTAAACACTCTAATTGTCTTTTAAGCAATGTGACTATTAAAAACAAACAAAAAATGTGTTGACAGATAAATGTTTACAGTGGAAGTCTATGGGAAACATATCGGCCCATTGTAAGTGGTTTTGTGTCAGTTGTGATTTTACAAACTGATGGAAATATCTACTTTTTTCTGTTGTACATTTTTGTCAGTGTACATTTTTCCAATCAAATGTGTGCAACGCAAAGTCAACTATACATAAAGTTTATGAGAAATAAGGCAGACAGAAAGGCAGTCTGTATTATTTTCGAAGGAGATGGCACATTTATAGTGAGCTTAATGTTGGTGATGTGAATTCATCATTGCAAACAACAATCATGGCCTTCTGCCTCTTTCAGGTAAGGCAGCATTCCTTGGTGTATTTCGCCATGGCTTAATACAGTGTTACGTAACACGTGTGCAGCAAAAGCAATATCACAGTTTAGTGTTGAACCAGCATTAAAAACACATCCCGCCAAAAGAACATACTGTAACAAGTGTCATTCCCATAATACAGTGCAACTTATAAACAGTGCAGGTGTTGTGATGTACAACAGACTAATGAATTATGAGGTTACACTTTTTAAGGTGTCCTTGTTACAGTGCAATTATACATTTATGTACTAAGTAATATTAATTAACTACTTGTATTTGCTATATGGTTAGGTTTAGTATTAGTGTTTGGCTTAGGGTTACTTGCAAGTAATTATGCATAATTAATGTTATTATAATAATAATAATAATAATAAGTACATGTAATGTGTAACAAAGACACTGCAAAATAAGTGCTACCAATTATGAAATAAAATCAGGTCAATCTCAGGCACTTAAAACGGTGTTAATTATAACTTGATTATTTACACAATGGCAAGAAAATTAACAGAAAAAAATCCACTCAAACTAATTTAAAGTACTAATATTAAAATTCTGGTCAATAAAGATAAACCAATAATGATTTGAAAGTGAAAGTGACGTGACATACGACCAAGTATGGTGACCCATACTCGGAATTTGTGCTCTGCATTTACTCATCCAAAGTGCACACACACAGCAGTGAACACACACACACACACACACACCGTGAACATACACCCGGAGCAGTGGGCAGCCATTTATGCTGCAGCGCCCGGGGAGCAGCTGAGGGTTCGGTGCCTTGCTCAAGGGCACCTCAGTCATGGTATTGAGGGTGGAGAGAGCGCTGGACATTCACTCCCCCCACCTACAATCCCTGCTGGACCTGAGACTCGAACCCGCAACCTTTGGATTACGAGTCCGACTCTCTAACCATTAGAGAGATTATTTTATTTTATTATTATTTTATTTTAAATGCTACAAATAAATTTAGGCTACACAACATTATGATGTACAGTATGAGAAATTTATATTCAATAAATATTACATTTAACAGTCTTATTAAATGATTTGTGTTTTTAAGCATAACTTGAAATGAGCATTAAATGACATCACTGGTAATCTAAAAATAGCATGAATTAATGAGCTTGCCTTGCATAATTACAAATATATTCAATGTATATTAATATAAAAAAAAAATCATCTGATAAAAATAGTACTGATATATTGTGCGCCCCTAGAAATAGGTTTAAATTAACTTATTTTGCTTATTAAAAACAACCCTTTTTTCACAGTGTTATTTTATTTTAAAATGATAGTCTTTGTTAATATTTTTAACTCGATTTTACTTTTATACTTTCTTTTTTAATTTTAGGTCAAGTTTTAGTCATTTTGTTATGTTTTTGTCATTTTAATTAGTTTTTATTTTATTTTTTATATGTCCAAATATTTTAGTTTGTTTAGTTAATTTTAGAACTTCAACAAACTAAATGAAAAAATATATATTTTTATGGTTTTAGTTAATGATCATAAATGTACATTACATTGACATTGTGATAAATTTAAAAAACTATTTTATTGTCCTTGTTTAAAAATTGTATGTATGTATATGTATGTATATATATATATATATATATATATATATATATATATATATATATATATATATACACACACACACATATACATATATATACACACACACACACACACACACACATACACCCATATATATATACATATGCATACACATATTTATATATATATATAATATGTGTAAATATGTGTATGTATATATATATATATATATATATATATATATATAGGACAAATATGGTGGGAACATGAAAATGTACTGTTTGTACCCAAAACAAACAATGAATCAAAGAATCCAATCTTTCCCCTAAACTGCTCAGTAGTGACAGTATCGGTGTGGATAAAGACCTAATTTCTCATACGTGTTTGCCATACCACATTGTTGACAGGACCACTCCGGACCCCGCAGCCACGTTACAGCAGCTGAAGAAATGAAGGATGTGACAGGCACGGTGGAATTAGCCGCTGAAAATAATAAGAGATGTGACTATTCAACCCTGTTACACAACACGTCCCACGTTGTTTTGGAAAAGCAGAGGCAGAGCAGATGAGGTGGGAGGGAGAAAAAAAGACAGGATATAGCAGATGTAGGACTACTGCACACAATATGTTTCATGCTCTGTCTCTGTGTCGCACTGATTCTGACATTAGCATCTGATCCAGGCAAAGTCTCTCGGGACTGTTGCAAAAAGGGCACGTTGGTGACAATGACAGTCTGACAAAGAGACTATGCAAATAAAAGTGCTTGGATTGACAGATGGATTCCCCATGACTGGAATACAGATTGTCGTGTCTAAATTTGGTAGGGCGTCCCTGTTATTGAATTCTGAATGTCAGTGGTCATATGCAGGTTAGTGGAGTGGTTCCGTCTGCTGAAAGCAGGTAATCATGCCGTTTCCACACACAAACATTCCCCTACAGCACTACTGCTCCACTTTATACATCTCTCAGGAGACAGGCTCACTGTTAAATGTAGTTCACCCTTCACTTTGAAGACTCAGACACTCTCTCAGATTTCATTCAGAGTGGCATTGTTTTACTGACCTACACTTCAAATATTCTCCTTTGAAGTGTCCTGAAAACGAAATTAGGGAGCATGATAATTCAGTCATTACATTTAGAAAAAGAAACATTAAAATTGATAGATTAGTAAGAGACGTGGCCAAGCAGGAAGTGCACAGGCTGGTATTTAATAGCAGGTCATCTGAATTTTACATTTTTAACCCCACCCTTCCATCAAAGTCTCTGTAAATGAAAAACTCCCAAATCCTCGATTTTTACATCTTCTGAAAATATGAGTGGACTTTACCATATAAAACTTGCTGCCACATTGGTTATGTGTTATGTGTTACGGATGGTTGCCAGGGTGTTGCTATGCAGTTGCTAAGGAATCCGGTCTAAATGACTGACTGTCCACACAGTGTATCGCAACTGTTCGTAACCAATTTGTGTATCCAGAAGCACACTTTCGTTTTACGCAATGTGCGTTGGTTTCTATGGCAATGCCACTGCATTGTTATGCCTATATGCCTATGCTAAAAACAACAACAGCAATATAGTTTGCAAAACAGATGTTGTCTTATGACATGACAACATGTTGCCATCATGCTGTATTATATTTCGTCTTATGAGGCACCGGTGGAAACGCAGGAAGCTGAACATGTGACTTTATTTTGTGCTGCCATCTCTGCTGATTTCAAAACTCAAAGAGGTGAGTATATTGCATGAGGCTTGACTTGCACTTCACAACGCAACACAATCTTGTTTCAGCAAAGACATTCACCATGTTTTCTACAAAAACGTCTGATGTGTTTACGTGTTTCCATGGTGCGAGAATGTGAAAAAGCTACGCTAAATCCAATCTGACCGGTCAGAATGAATAGCATGCATTTAATTTGAATAGCATTCCAAACCACATATGAATGTAGCTCAAAACGGATTTGCACAATAAATATTAGTCTAAATATGATCAGATTTCAATCAAATTTGCACAAAAATCGGGTTGACAGTCTGAACAAGAGCCTTAGAACTTGGCTATGTGATTTCTAAGGTGTTCTGGGAAGTTTCTTATCGGCCGAAATCAAAATAAGAAAATGTGACCATGCAAACCCTCCCGCCACGTTTCTAGGGTGTTGTGGATGGTTGTCAGGGTGTTGCTATGCAGTTCCTAAGGCATTCTGAGTGTTATTGGTGTGCTCATAAACAGTTTCTAGGGTGTTCTGGGTGGTTGCTCACTGGTACAGATTAGGGATGCGCGGTATACCGATACTGGAAAAATACCGGTATATATTATATTTCAAACGGTACGATATCATAATTTTGCTCAATTCGGTATTTCATACGCTGCTGTTGCAAAATGCACCTGTAGGTGGCAGTGCTTCCCAAATTGCTGCGCAACCGGTAAATGTGACAACAGAACAACGCCATGGATCAAACAGATGAAACTCAGCGCACCCAAAATTAATAAATAAAGAGAACAGTAGAAGTGAAATATGGCATTACTTTGGATAAAAAACAGATGACAAAGGTGAAGGAACTGGCCTTACTGCACCTGTATGCAAGCGTTGCTATAGGCCTAAATCATGTTGCCACAGGAACACATCAAATCTTTTTAAGCATTTGTCGCTTGCTCATCCTGATCTTTTCAAAGAATTAAGAGATCGACAGGTGAGTGCATCATTCATAAATTCAGATTTGATTTGACCTTTTATTTACATCTGATCAACGCACATTCAGATGTAATACAGTAAGCGCAAATGTGCATGTGAGACACGCTAGAATCAATGAAGTTTTGGTCACGTAATACATGCACTTGCATTTCATACAGTCAAATTTTAATTGGATATGAATTGAGCAAGAGTTTTGCTATATTAAATTTAGTATCAATGATATGAAGGGAATGTTTCTGACGCGCTGCTGATCGCTAATATGAAGCAAGTGAGAGAGTGAGATTTATATTTAATGCTTTTTCTTTGGTTGAGTCTGAAATCTGAAAACAATCTGAGAGAGAGAAATAATAACATGATTTTGAATATTACTTTGACTGTTAGAATAACACTTTACAATAAAGCAACATTTGTTGCATCAATTGCGCAACTTCAGTGCTATTTTTTTTTCTTCAAACTTCTTCAAAATGAAACCTATGTTTCCTATGTGCACTGCGTTTGCACTGAAAAGATAAGATTTGAATATATTTATAATGCAGTTAGCCTATTTTTTTTTCTCCAACATCAAAATGTAACCTATGTTCCCTTTAGGTTTTTTGTTACAGTTTGATACAAAGGTATTAACATATTAATCTGTTTTTATTATTATTAATAATAATTTTTTTTTAATTCACTCATCTTTTGAGGCTGGTTATTTGTCACCTATGGTATCGATTTAGTATCGATACCGAGGTACTACATTCTGGTATCGTACCGAAGCCAAAATTATGGTATCGAGCCATCCCTAGTCCAGATCAAAATAAAATAAATAACTTGAGTGTGAATGACCAAACAAAACTGCCTACTTGTTTCTAGTGAGCTGTCAATGGTTGCCAGGGTGTTACTATGCAGTTGCCGCGGTTTTTTGAGTGTTTTTAGCATGCTGCCATGCAGTTGCTAGGGTGTTCTGGGTGGTCGCTTGCTATTCTGGATCAAAAGGAGAAAATGTGAGTGAGCTTGACCATACAAAAGCTGCTGCCACATTTCTAGGGTATTGTGGATGGTTGCCAGGGTGTTGCTATGCAGTTGCCAAGGTATTTTGAGTGTTTTCAGCACACTGTCATGCAGTTGAGCCTATTGTCTGTGTGATATTCTGGTCTCTACAATGTATGTCTATATTTTTTTCCCCCATTTCATCAAGCACGAGAAAAAATTATCAGTTAGAAAAATAATACAGTAGCACACCTCTTCTCAACAATCTGCATCGTCTGAGGTATCATTCACATCTGTAGCACAAATGTGTGGGAAGGATCATGTGGTAAAGTTCAAAGCTCTAACTTTAGAGGTATGAGCTATAATAATATTGACGCTTGAGCGTAGGAGGCTCTGTGTCTGTGAGTACTTTTTCCATTCACCACAGATCTGCCTGTTTAAAATGATCCGATTCAAAAGGCAGCTGTGCTCGAAACGATGTCAACATCATCACAGCATTTTTGGTCATGTCCCAGCCTGCTTCAACGTTGTTCGCTTTTGACAATCTTCTGTTCCAAGCCACCATTAACCCTCAGCAAATGGAGTGATCTTGAGCCATTATACCCAGTTTAAGACACATTCACAGAGAGAAGCGCTCTGAGCCCAGGGGACCTCTGACTACCCACAGAGCAAATGTCGGTAGGTCTGATACTGAGACTCTCTCAGCTGGAGGAAATGGCTGTTTCTGTTACTGTGAGAACAGTGTAACATATAGTGTAATGATGGTTATAATAGGCTCTAATTGTTATAATAGGCTTGAATAAATCAACAAATATAGGAACATAAATTAAAATTGATGACTTTTTTTTTTTTACATTCATTTTTTTTCCCTAATTATTATTATTTATTTATTTTCAAAAAGCATGTCGATTTAATTTAAATCATGAAATATACAAAATTTAACACAATTTATTAAAATTTCTAATTTTTCTGGATCAATTTAGATTTTTTTTTAATCATCAAAAAGCATGTTTAATAAATTTTAATTCATAAAATTTTAACAATTTAATGCTTCATTAAATAATAACTATAATAAAGACCTATGAAATTTTTTTTCCCTATTATTTTATTCTGTTTGTCTCTTTTAATTTTCTGGATTTATAATTAAAGAACATACAAGACTAAAACATAACTTTATTAATATTTTAAAATGTAATTTAATGAAAACGTGATTACTTTTTTTTTAGCAAAATAGTGATGCACAAAAAAGATTTCCTGTTAAAATTAAAACGTGGAAGAAAAATTGTTTGATATTCTTCAGAAATCCTTCAAAAATATATATTTTTTAGTTACATTATAGCTTTATTATTTCCAGTAACTGTCAATACAAAAAATGATTAATAAAATATTACATTTATATTATATTAAAGAAAAAAAAAAACTGAAAAAATATTTTTAACTAAAATGAAATAAAACATGAATTATATTATTAATGAATACCTTTGTGGTAGAAAAATAAATGTTAATGAAAATACAGTATTATTTCTGGCACGGAATGCCTTCTCTGTACTATTGCTGGAAAGTCAACGAACATTCAGTCCAAAACAAACCAAAAACAAAGCTCAAACAACACACAAGATATGTGCTGCATAAATAACACAGCGAGCACAAACATATGCTGAAACACAAATTTATTACTGCTAATCTCGAAGTCTATGGAGGTGCTAAATACTGAAAGACTGAGGGAGAAATAGTAATTCACACATTCACACTAAAATAACATATACCAACACATAAATACACACTCAGCGTGATCAAATGAAGAACTCAGGAGGGTGTCAGTGGGTATCATTACACAAGCGGAAGAGAAGCCCACCCACTCTATCTGACCCTGATGGCTTCTGGCTGGTCGGACCGCCAAGAGCAATTCATCTCCTCAGCTTCCTTTCAACACCTCTATGCAGCCCTTCCAGAATCCACAAATCCACTGAGCCTTCAGTAATGAAGTCTTTTGAGATGATCTTACCAATTACAAGGAGGAAAAAGTCTTTAAAAGAGAACTAAAGACCTTTGAGGCTTTTGACAGAGGGCCTGATCTTTAAAATGGACCATTTGTCACATAACGTCTCAAACTCCTGAAATTTCACAAGACTCAACACCTTCTCCAAGCCTCCAAGATCTTTCTGTTATGGTATAGAACACATTTTCGAATATTTATACAAGAATTAACACTGAAAACTAATTGTGCCAATGTCTAAACTGTCAGATTAAAAAGTGAAACAAAAATAAAATATCTATTATAAGGTGACAAGATCACATTGCACAAGGACCACAGTGTTGGTGGCTCTTCCTTAGTGAAATATGATCCTGTAGGAGATGGCGGGCAGCTTCTAATTGGCAGGTGGCATGAGCTGTGTGGGGATAAACATCCATGCTCAGATGCTTCCTAATCTGATTAAGGTAAACAGCTCATCCAATGATACCTGACAAAGTTAAGACGTATTAGAGCAAAGCTGGCCAGTCAGGCTGCAACGCAACACTAAAGCATCAAGCACTACAATGCATTTGATTCAATTCAATCTCATCCCATGAGGGCATGAGGCTCTAGCCTCGGGATAGCCTTCAAGTGTCGGGGAAACTCTTCCTTCTGAACGTGGTACATCGTGTACCAAAAGGCTATTTATAGAGAGCAGAGCATGATGGGAGAAGCCAGAGACGTCCTTATAGAATGTCTCCTCAATGATGTGGAAATATGACACTCACCTAAATTAATCATAGACATCCATATGAATGTGTATGACTGTAGTGTTGATGCTTTAAAGAGGAATTTAAGATTTTGGGAAGAAAAAAAAACAAAAACTACACTATTAATATAATTTAATAGATCATTTATGTATTAATTCATTTATTCACAAATGATTAATTAAATCGATTCAAAGTGAAAGTAAAGACATTTATAATGTTACCAAAAAAATCTCATAAAAAAATGCTTTGTTTGAATTTTCTATTCAAAGAAATCTGAAAAAAAAAAAGTATCACAGTTTCCATAAAAATACTGAGCAGCACAATTATTTTTAACATTGATAATAATAAGAAATGTTACTGGAGCATCAAATCAGCATTTTAGAAAGATTTCTGATTTGCCATCAAAGAAATAAAGTATATTCAGATAGAAACAGTTTGTTTTAATTTATAATAATATTTCACAATAATGCTCCTTTTACTGTATTTTTGATCAAATAAATTCAGCCTTGGTGGGCATAATAAATTTATATATAAGAGTAGGGAAGTGTGATTCTATTCACATGCTGATATTAAGGGTTTTATTTCATTTATTAGCATTGTTTTAAAATTTAATTGTGCATGATAATTTCCCATATTTTCACATTTGAATTACCCTTGCCATCATCTAAAGCTCATTTAAAGTTCATCTTAAAGAACAATATTACTTAAATGAATAATACTGTTAAAAGTAAACTTTAGCTAAATTCAAAATGAATATTCATTTTCCATATTGTACATTATCAACTGTAGCATTTAAAATCAGTAATTCTACTTTTTGTTTTTAGAATAGAATTTTAATATCGGTGCATCCATAAGAAAAAATCTATGTGCCCTCATCATGATCTATCATGACCCTTTGCTAAGTTTGCAAAAATCGCTCCCTCACACTGAGAAGCCTGCATAAAACTAATAAACCATAATGTAACAAGCTGCATAAACCAAACAGACTGGACGCCAACCAGAGATGGATGATACAAGGACAGTTTTTTCAGTTGGTTGGATAATAGTGTTTCATACTGATTGTATGATGCTATTAGTTTGAGCTTCCTGAAATTAGCTGGCCAATTCCCTAGAGCTTATGCTACATGAGTTTTTGTGGACAGATACAACAAAGCCTCATGCCTTGCAAACAAACATGCGTCTAATCAACAGGAATTATGAGCACATATTTGTAATTTGTTGCCCAGAGACCAAAAAAGGCCTCCAGACTGTACGCCCGACAACATTTGGTATGCATGGCTAAGATTGCAACAAGAATGCAAAATGAGAGAATATTCCCAAATAAAGTGACGAGGAGATGGCCTAACCTTGACTGACCATTTTTCTTAGAGACTTAAGAGTAAAAAGCTTTTAACAAGCCCTAAAAGTCTCCATGACCTCATCCATCATGTATGTCTACAACCGGATTCGCTCCGTTAGTCCCAAATCCCTCAGCAAAGAGATTCCAATGCCAACTTCATTAAACGCTATCCATTATGCATAACGGTGCAATCTATAAACACCAACACCAGCGTCACACTTAAAATACGACACGAATTTGTCAGACGCTTCTTTGCTTACAATGAAACCGATAGGTTTCTGAAAATAGCCCCATCTGGCTTTGAAATATTCAGCAAGTGTGGCCAACATCCAAGGCCACTGGGTTAGGGAAGCTTTACACCATATGAAGGGACCAGTTCGCAAAGCTTCATTTTGGAAAGGGGAGGTTGCGTTTCTGCATGACAAACCTCAAAAGCTATGCTTCATTATCCTTTCTAGCTGTAGCTGGGAGACAGTGGCATCTTTTAATGAGATTCTTTAAATGGAATCCCATAGAAATCTCTGAATATCAAAGGCTGCAATGGCGATGGGAATTCCTGGCCATATTGTTGCATCAAGCAAATTTGTTTTAAGTGTTGTTATATTTATCTTTTTTATATGAACGGTCACAGTGCATAATCCCTCTGAATGGACATCAATTCATTTAAAAACGTAATTTCAAGTTAAAGGAAACTTCCAGATTCAATTGACAGCATTTTGTGGTGTAATGATCATCACAGAATTAACAAAAATCGCTCCTTGTGTGTAAAAAAAAGGCAAAGGAACAGAATGAGGTTATGGTGAGGCACTTACAATGGTAATTAGGGGCAATCGTGGAGAAAAAGTAATGTAAAGCTTATAATTTAAGAAAAAAGACGCACTTACATTAATTCTTCTGTTAAAACTTGTGTATTAGTCAACGCTATCTCACAACCAATTCGTACGTATTTTACAAGGTGGCTAATTCGTACGAGTGATTTTGTACGATTTGTCTACACCCAAGTGATGGGTAGGTTTAGGGGCGGGGTTAGGTGTTGGTCATTTGTACAAATTCATATAAATTGTGCAACTCGTAAAATACGAACAATTTAGCAAAAATCGTATGAATTTGTACGAATGAGGTCATACGAATTAGCCACCTCGTAAAATATGCACAAATTGCCGTGAGATCGGGCTGGTATTAGTTGAGCTGTGAACTTAAAATCATCCATTTTTGTCGTTTGTTTTCGGGTTTTAAGCCGGTGCAATTAAATTTATAGTCTTTGATCACTAGTTTGACACGTTTGCTGACAGACGATTAATGACCACTGCAATCAAATTTTACCTCAGATGAAATTCTGCCAGTGTCAGTTTTAAGGCACAGTCCTACAGTGAGGCTTCTCCTACGACAACAGTCCAATCAAGAAACCAACAGGAACACAGAACCTGATGACATACTTGCTCCACACACATTATCTTTTTTTTCCCTCGATTTTTAATTACTTTTTAATTCTAGAGACTGTTTTTGTTTGCTAGCCACCATGCTAATTCAGCATGTGAATGTGACTCGGATTAATCGGATCACGGATTAATGATGTAAAACTCAGGACATGTCTTCTTGCGTATGTCCATTTCTAACAAATCTAGACTTTTAACAAATCTAGACTTTCCATTTCTAACAAATTTAGACTTTTTTTAATGTTTACAGATTTGCCACATTCACTTCCAGTGTAATTATCTCACTTTAACCCAAATTTACACTTTTTTAAGAAACAAAAGGACATGTTGAAATTATTTTGTGTTGCTGATTATGCTTAACTTAGTAATTATATGAACAGATTTTGGGTGATTGATGATTGAAAATAAGGAATATTCTAGGTTTAATTCTAAGATGTTATTAATATTGCCATAGGGGTCTGCTCACTCCCATAAGAGATGGCAGCTATGGCTTGATTTGTGCGTGTGTGTTTTCCTGTTCTTCAAACATGGACGAGCATAAATTAAGATTAATTCAGGAACCCTGCTTTACCACTTCATCACAAAAACAAAATATGCCTGGCCGACAAACGGAGCAATGCATTTAATCTCTGGAACCAAGCATGGGAACCAACATTTTTACTGCAAGATACCACATCTTAGAATTCATCCAGTCTCATCTTAAATCAAAGAGTATGTTAACTGCTCGTGAAGATATTGACATCAGGACATGAGGGATTCCTCTGTCATGTGATCCTCTCTGGTAGACTTCTCATAGTGGAGGCATCCTCAGACAATTGATCCAACTTCATCGCAGAGAAGCAGAGAGAGGTCGCTTTACGTCCCAAAACCAGACCCCGTTCTGCTGCTCCTCTCTCTTCTAGTAAGACCCCCAACATATGGACTACCATCTGTTTGTGCTCTAAGTGTCTGTAAAATGTTTATATTGTGTCGTTATCCTCAGAAAAGGAGCCGAAAGTCACATGAAAATAATTTGTAAGATTTATTTACTCACATTAATTCTGTTTGGGCTAATCTCATAACTTCATCTCACATTAGTGCGTGTTGTGTTGACTTATGCAGGCACTAGACCTCCATGGGGCTAAACGCTCTCTTGAGAACTAGCTAAACGAAGAAGCAATTATAAAAAGCCACTGATAACTGTATAAGAAGGAGTTTGTTTTCCGCGTGATCTATGGAAGTGCTCTAGAAATCAATTCGAATTTGATGCCACATTGTTTCAATCAACTAACACATCGGAAAAACCAGGGGTTTAAATACATTAGTTTTCAGATGGTGACCACAACAACTCAAAACGTGTCAAGAGCACTTGGGAAAAGTGACAGGCTGGAGGAGATATTGATTTTCTGGGCAAACTCACAAAACTTTATTGAGAAAAATAAATCTTAATTTAGAAGTGCTGCAAAATTCAAAGAGAAAATCAACTGAGACTAAGTCTTCTTAAGTGAACAACTGTATGTTAGTAATAAATTAATCCATCAAGATGTTTATAACTTCAAACCATTGTTTCAGGCTAAAATATGAGTCCTCTATCCATAATATTGCTTTTTCCAGTGAAAAATGAATCTGGTCTGAATCAGGAGTGAAATCTGCACAGATCAAGCACCATTTACAAGCAAAAAACAGTCCAAAAGAAGTCTTAGACAAATATGCCGGTGGATTCTGATGTGAGAGGACAACAGGGGATGGTCTTTTTCACTAGTGGAAGCATACTGGTATTTTGTCCAAAAGCGATGGTTTAAAATAAAAAATGCTTTAATACTGGATTTCAGTAAAACACACAGTTTACATCATTAACCCCTGATTTCACAGACAAGGCTTAAACAAGTCCCCGACTAAAATGCATGTTTGAGCTGTCTCAACTGAAAATATCTTGCTCTGACGTATCTTAAAATAGGTCAGTGTCATTGTTCTGTCAAGATTCCCACCTTAATGTTTTCTTCCAAGGCATTTTTGTAAAAGTTGCTTAAATATCTTAATTTAACTAAGGCTTGAGCTAAGCCCTGTTTGTGAAACCGGGCCTACATTTTTAGTAGCAGACAGTTAAACTGATTCTTTCATCCACACAGTAAAAGAGAAAAGCATCAACACTTCTGACCAGTACAATAAGGCACGATTTGACATGCAGAGATTGATACATAAACCAGGAAAATACATTCATAATCATGATAAAGACACTTCCTCAGGAGTGACCATACAGCTCTATACAGTACATATCTGAACAGAAAACAAGCTTAGCACAGAAATACATTTTTTTACAATGTTCAGTTTTACAATGAGTTCAGGTTCAGTGGAATTAAATCATTTGATCCACTTAACAGGGCTCTAGCACAGCATTAAGATTGTTTGCTCTGATGCTTAGGAAAATAACTGTGATCAAGTACAGTGCATTCATGTCAAACAGATTGCTGCTTAACACCATGAAAAGAAGGCAGCAGGCTGGAAACACTTGTTTTGATATTCTCCGTCAGGAGCTGGCAAACATACACTACAAAAATCTATTTCATATTCAATATTCAATATATTAAAAAAATGAAGACATGAAGCAAAATCGTGCAATGTAAGAATACACACACACACACACACACACATATATATATATATATATATATATATATATATATATATATATATATATAAAACAATACTAAAACATAACAATAGTAGTAATAATAATTAGATAAGCTAGAAAATTTCACGTTTTTATTCTTTCAAAAAATAACCATTAGTCTTTAAAATCCTATGTATTATTAAAATCTGAAGAGCATCAGCAACAAAGCCGCAGTGATTCCGCTGTCAAAACAAAAACATTCAACATTAAGTCAAATAAACAGCGGCCACTCGCCTTACCTTTTTCTTGACAAGAAGAAAGGATCTCTTCCTCCTTTGGATTTGCTACCTGGGTAATGATGGACGTGTTGTCCATGGAAACGGGATTTTATTCTTCCTCAGTCACTTATGTTTTGATAATTTTCAGCTAGCCTGATGCTAGCGAGCTAGCGGTGTGAGTCCAGATGGCAGATGCACCATACACCGCACACGATCTTACACCACCGCGTCCAAATAAACATACAACACACACTTCACGATCATGCAGCGAGCAGTGCGACACGAGATACTCCTGTCAGATGGCGGGAATCGGCAACATCTCAGCCCTTGTGTGATTTAAGGTCTACGGAGCTCAATGACAGAATGTGTAATAACAAAGAGTCTGATCTGCAGCCGCGCTTTCTCTCCCCTTGTGTGCGTGTGCGTGTGTGTGTGTGTGTGGACGCGCGCACACACACGCGCGATGTGACCGTGTGAAACTACCATTTACAAAAATGTACCTGTTTACTTGATATCAGCGACACTGTCATAAAAATATCTATTTAAAAAAGTATGATTCTGTAATAAATTCATTATGATAATTTGGCTAAATAAAAACAAAAACAAAAAACGTACATGTAAGTACTTTACATAAATGTAGGCATTATATAAATAAAAATTAAATGTACTATTTATTTAATCCAATTTTATTTTAATTATTCATTTATTATAATTTATTAATTATATTGAATAACCTTAAACGTAGTATATGCAATGTATGCAACGACCAGGACTCATAACCTATAAAACAATCATAAAAAAAAAGAAAAAAAAGAAAAAAGTGGACTGATGCTGAAAACGATATAATCAATAGAACATTAAGTAGGCATCTATGGTTTAAAAGGGAAATGATTTTGCTGAGATACTAGGAGAAATTGCAGTGATTTCAGAAATGTTTTAATGACAGAGAGAGGTGGGAGGGTTACTGAATATTTTATGAAGGTGGGTGTTTGATCTTAATGTTTAATAAACCATGCAACCATCACTTCAACTAGTTTTACAGCCTATTTAAATACCTTATCACACTTTTTTACTTTCTCTGCTCTCTTTTTTAAAATAATAACACATATAATACATTATACATAATATACATATTATAAATAATGTAGGCCTAAATATAAATAATGCCAAAGATATATATTGCGCTTGCTAGTCGATGCTGTTGGGTTGCTAAATTAATTATTAGATTTTGTAAAAAAATCTGTTCTATTTTTACTCAAAACATTAAAAAATACAGAATATTCCTCTGTCCACATTTGGAATAAAAATTGGTTAATAATGGCATATAACTAATAAATGACATTTATATAAATTATATAGAAATTATAGTGTTTACTTTGTAACGAATGACTTTAGAAAAAATAAACTGATAGATTAACTATTTAGCCTATAGTTATTCCACAGTTGCTAAATATGAGGCACTATTTAAATGTGTGCTTATTCTGACATCTTGTGGTCGAACAGTAAAGTGTTAATTGAGTAATTAGCACTGATCTACAATAGAGAATGCTAATGTCAATGATAATCACTGATTTGACCTATTTTAATCTAGAGTACACATTTACTTTGATTTAGTGTTGGGAAGCATACATCATGAACATATATTTCATTATTATACTTTTATGGCTGCTATAGTCTTGACAGTTCCTAACACACATATTTGATATCTAGAATCATAACACTGTACACTAATATCCTGATCTACTCAGGTCTGGAACTCTACACCATTCATAACTCACTGAGTGTTATGTATTAGCCGTACTCCATCAGTGAAGTTCTCAATGTTCTGATAAACATTTGCACTTTATACAAGTTTATACATTTTAAATGGCCACACACACATATATACAATATATATATATTCAATCATAGCAAGAACTGAGTAGCAACTTTAATATTTTTGTCCCTCCTGTCTCTGTCTGTTTACTTTCCAGACTGTGCACAGGAAGCAGTGAGAACCACAGGAAATTACAGCGGAGCTTGGACCTACTATGCAGAGCCTGGTCACTGTCAATTCTGGGCCCTACAATGAAATAAAACTAGAATTATGAACTTTCAATTTTCCTTTTTCCTTTTATGGAGACTGGAGGTTAAAAAAGATCAGAAAAAAATAGTTTGTTACAGGATTTAGGTAACTGCAGCAGTGAATTCTGCAGTGAATTAATTGCAAAAAGAAAAAGCAGGTGCTCTTTGAAATGAAAAAGTCAGCTCTATAACAGTAATAATAATAGTAATGCATAACTACAACTGATATCATATGAAGGCCCAAATCCACTGTTCTTCTAGTTTTTAGATCAGTGGAATGATTATTTTCTTGTTTTGAAGTTATAGTTTGTAGCTATATATATATTTTTAAATGTATTTAATTTATTGTAATGTATGAAATTTATTGTAATATATGATGTATTATACAGTGTTATACACTCTTTCTTTCTATTTAAAATATTTATTATTAATTGTTACATATTAAAAGGATTTGTATTATTTATTTTTCATTCACAAGGTGTGGAAGTCATTAATAATTAATAAATCATTATATAATTATTAATATTTATTTTCATGTGGGGGTATATTTATTTACCCACCCACCCAATATGTGGACTTCAAGAAATCAAGATAAATACATTAAAATACTTCAGAATGTTTAATAATACAGGAAGAACTTTATTTATTTTTTTAATTCGTTTTTTATTATTATTTCGCACCTTTTATTTCGATTTTTTTTTTTTTTTGCACTATTTCTACTGACAGTCGTTATAAAATAGAGAGATTGTGACGAATCTGTCAGTTTTCAATTCAACTCCATTAAAAAAATAAATAAATAAAATAAAATAGCGAAAGTACCGAACTGAATCCCCGTCGTCACTTACTCATTTCTGGGGATTTCATCATTCAGTTCCGCAGTGTGGTTGCTCCTCCTCTCGGTCCATGCTGTCTCTGCGGAGCGCAACATCAGCACTCCTCCTCAGGACCGGTACACAGATTGCCACCGTCCGCGCGGTTCCGAGGGTCCGATCCAGTCCCATACGCCTGTGTGGTTCCCCTCCGATCAGAGCGCTCTCCCTGTCGGGCTGTTTGTGGAAGAAGAAGAAGAGAAGCGCGTGGCTGGAGATGACGGAAGGACAGAATATGGATGGCAGTATTGAAGAGGTTCTGGCTCCATTGAGGCTAGCAGTGA
The DNA here is from genome assembly GCF_936440315.1 of Barbus barbus. Taxonomy (NCBI): domain Eukaryota; kingdom Metazoa; phylum Chordata; class Actinopteri; order Cypriniformes; family Cyprinidae; genus Barbus; species Barbus barbus. The sequence continues at coordinate 14,741,752 of NC_136722.1, forward strand.
AGGAGCAGGTAACACAATTATGAAAGACAATAACAAGCATATATAATGTGCTGCGTTATTATTTCAAAGAGCCATGCATTGCATTAAACACCTATTTGCTTTTTATACGAAGTAACTTAGAGCCATGATTCAGGAATCAAATGTGTCTCTTTAAATTATGCAAAGCGGTTTAAATGGCTTGTTATGGAAAACTACATAATGCATTTTTGCTAAAGTGATGTTTTTAGGAAATATGACCGGGTGGTGGCTTTATTATGAAGTTTATACCGCTGGATGATTCAGTCTGTCAGTGCCACGTTTGATATGAGTCGTTCTGACATACAGTGCAGAAACCAATGGAGGAAATCACACACAGTTAAAACGAAACTCGGCTTGCATTTGTATTCTAATATATGGGAGTCATAATAAATTAAACATAGCATTTTGTGTTGTTTATTTTTCCATAGGGGGATCTCGTGCGTAAGCTGAAGGCAGAAAACGCTCCTGAAGTCGATGTCAACAAGGCTGTAGCAGAACTGAAAGCTCGCAAGAGAATCCTGGAGGCCAAGGTGAGAGATCTCATCAAGTCGATGAAGATGAAATGTGTCGTTTTAATGTTAAAAACTTAATAATTCTAAGTTTAATATGTTTAAACGACTATAGAGTGCAACAGTGCCCGCCTACTTTTCCAGGAGTAGCCTATTTAGGGATTTTTAAAAAGTCTTTGTTAAAGCTTTATGAGCTATAAACCAAACTAACCAGCTAAGAGAGAAATCACAACATTACAAACTTTGATTTTAATCAAAAATAAAAAATCAGACAGAATGAAAATTAAGCTTTAAAGTAGGGCTGTCAGTCAATTCTAATTTTTAATCTAATTAATTACAATTAACTAAATTTGGCTGTGAAAATACCCCCACAAAAGATCATTTAAAGCTATCATTGTGTTAAATGTTTAGGCTACAATGGCCTAACATAAAGTACGGAACATAAAAAGAAGATAATTTGAGAAACATCTCTGTATTTTTTGTTCATGCAATGAAAGTCGCTAGTGACCAAAACAGCTTAGTTACCAACAGTCTTCAAAATACCTTCTTCCATGTTGTGCAAAAGAAAGTAAGTCATTCAGGTTTGAAACAACATGAGGGTGAGTAAATGATGACAGAATTTATTTGTTTTTGGTGAACTATCCCTTTTTTTTTCTTAATAAATGAAATGATACTCTATAGAAGAAACTAAAACTTCCAGCAGGTGGCGGTAAATAATCCGTGTATCATTCGTTCATTCGTTTTTTTATTTAATATTGAAAGTAGAAAAATGAGAAAACGGCTCCTTTTTCAGTTATTCATTTTTTTTCTCCCAAAAACAGAAAACGAGAATTCAGCTTAAATTTTCATTTTTCGTTCAGGGGTAGATAAACGAATAGAGAAGGCCGTAGCGCCAAACACTCGTCCGAAAGTCCAGTAGACCAATAATATACGGTGCGTAGATCCAAACAAATGTAAAGATTTATAGACCAAGAAGATCCGCACTCATCCAAACAGTTTAAAAAGGCTTATCATTTATTACTCAGAGATCATTGAAAAGTGCAAAGGTGCAAAAGTTCAAAACGTTTTCGGGTATTAACCCTTCCTCAGTGCCATGTGCTACGAGGCACACAAGTCTACATCCTCTTGGTATGAATGAAGACTTGTCTTTGAATTGTTTTTTTATAATAATTTAAGGATATATGGTGGGACTCCAAAGAGTTTGTTTACTTATTGTATATAAAAACTGATGCAAAAAATGTTGTTTTGTATACTTTTTTGATATATTTATATATGGATCATTTTGAATGTATTGAGATATGTGTGTGGGGAGATATTTATTACCAGGCAGGTGTGTGCCTTGTAGCACATGGCACTGAGGGAGGGTTAATACCCGAAAACGTTTTGCACATTTTTGCACTTTTCAGTGACCTCTGAGTAATAAATGATAAGCCTGTTTGGACTGTTTGGATGAGTGCGGATCTTCTTGGTCTGTAAATTGTTCAGGGGTAGAAAAATGAATAAACAGCTTGAATATTCGATTTCTACACGTGGGTGGGAATTAAACTCCCCTTTCTGCTGATTGGTCAGCCGAAGATCAAACCGTGCCGTCATCAGTTCTTCTGTGGTATCATGCAGCAGAATAATAGTCCTACTGGTCTACAGATTCTTAATGCATTTATTGCAACTACATTTAATCTTTCTTCATCAAACAGACTAATGAATAGCTCGACACAACTCATACAGGGCTTTCTTCTGTGTCGACCAGCGGTTCTTAAAGTGATAGGGGGTCCACAAAATAATTTGCTATAGCCTACCATGTTTTCAGACTGTAAAGTCGCTTTTTTTTATCATGATTCATAGGCCTACTGTGATTTATTCCAAAGTGACTTATATGTTGCATTTAACGTCAAGTAATCTAAATGAAGCCTTTTAAAAACACAAGTATTCTCTGTGGTTCATGTTTGTTGCATGCGCCAGAAAGATGCTCAAGGAGACCGAGATGCGCTAAAGCAGCACATTCTGTTGTTCTTTTTCAAAGGCATGACATTTTGTAGTTATTTTGAACATAACGTTACACAAATAAAAATATAAATTTTACCATATGACTATAAATGAAAGATTATTAAGTTATTTCCCCCTCGATGGGTAAAAAATCCAAGTGGGCCGCCCGGGCCTGGTACTTTTGAGGTCTGGTACAAATATGACATGGGCTAGAAAAATACATAAGGCTCATATGTATGCACGTTTAATCATTAAAAGATTGCAATCTCGATTCAAACAGACGCAATGATGGTGATTCTGCTCTGTCTATTGAACCTTTGAAATCACATCACATCGAAATATTTAAACCTGCTTTTGCGCAGCCGCGGATCCAGAGCAGCGCTCATCATTTAAAGCTTTATGTTTGAAACAGCTTCACAAACTCTATGGGCTACTGAATCACTGGTTCACACGATTCGTTCAAAATGCGGATTTATTCAGAAACTAAATATCGCTGTGTTGCTCGGAGACGCACAACAGTTCTGCTGTGGCTTTGTAGGTATTATTTTTGTGGGCAAAATTGAACAAAAGGCACAATATTAACTTATTTACTGAACTGTTGTATAAAATCACATTTGCCCTCATGTTCTTCGTGACAAAAACAGCACTCGTGTGTGTAACGAGGTTCAATCGGACAGAGGACGAGGAAGTCAGGGGTGGCGAGTACAGCTTTTTATTACTCAGAAAAATAACCAACAAGGAACAAAATAAAGGGCTGTCAGGCTCTCTGCCTACACAGATTTCCAGCAAGACACACAAACAAGGCTCCGTCTCTACTGGCGTTCAGTCTCTCTCTCTCTCCCCTCCCAGGTCTGCAGGGCGCTTTTCTCTCATCTCTCCCCAATCACTGGAATTAGATACAGGTGTTAGTCATTATTCACTTGACCTCCTTTTTACTGCTCGTCTTCACACCCGTTCTCCCACTGCAGCCTTCGCATTCCCACACCCCCCTCACCACAGTGTGATATTGCTCTCGCTGCTGGTATGATTTGCTTATTATATTATATAAATATGAGACAAACTCATACATGGGCATTTGTTTGCTCCAATATCTTGAATTTTTAGGGCATAACCGCATTTATGGAGTTGTTGTCCTGCATCATATTTGTCAACGGTCAACTTTATGAAATGTAAGATGACGTACAGGTCTGGGGGCGGGGCCAGTGCGTTAACTGTTTTAAAATATTTTAATCGGGTTATTTTTTCATAACTAAATTAAAGCGTTAAACTGACAGCCATACTTTAAAGATGTGAATCATATATAGAAACAATATAATATGAAATACACAACGTATATAAAAGGTCACCCAGCTATGGGTGGCGGGAGTGTTCTGAAAACCTGTTTGAAAACAGCAATTATATTTACAGTTCTGTTTGATAATACTAGTAGTACAAACAAATTAAACCCTTCATCTCAAAATATTAGAAGACTGGTAGCTTGAATAAGTAACTTTTAGTAAATTTAGTTTTGTATGTCCTATCGTAATGATTTACATGATCCATTTGACCTTTCTCCATTTTGCAGGAGCTTGCCTTACAGCCCAAAGATGATATTGTGGACCGAACCAAGATGGAAGACACTCTAAAAAGACGTTTCTTTTACGATCAGGCATTTGCTATCTATGGCGGTGAGTGTTTTTGGTGTTTATTTATTTTTATGTTACTAGCTTCATTTTACCTTTATTCTAAATTTTAAAGGTTAGTCTTAACAAAATTGCTCTGAAAGGTTGGCTTGTGCAAATAATAGTATGCTTTGTTTGTGTGTGTGAAAAAGGTGTGAGTGGGCTGTATGACTTTGGACCGGTCGGATGTGCTCTGAAGAACAACGTTCTCCAGGTCTGGAGGCAGCACTTCATCCAGGAGGAGCAGATTCTGGAGATCGACTGCACCATGCTTACACCAGAACCCGTTCTGAAGTGAGTCTTATTGTCTATTGAATCTGTTCATAATCTCTGGAACTCTTACACAGTGCTTTTTTTGCGTTCCAGGACATCAGGGCATGTGGATAAGTTTGCAGACTACATGGTCAAGGATGTCAAGAACGGAGAGTGTTTCCGTGCTGACCACCTCCTTAAAGGTTTGTCATGGTTTATTATAAGAAGAACCGCTCCAGTAGTATTGTATAATTTGACTGCATTGAGCCATACTCTGATTTGACTCCATGGATGCTGTAGATGTTCAGGAGTAAAAGCAATGGGATCTGCAAGAATCACAAAGACTTTATTAGTTGTTTGTAGACCACCAACATGAAATAAGTTCTTTAATTAAGCTAAATGTAGACTGCTTAAAGTTACCAAAATTAACTTTTGTTGTATTGTATTGATGACTCATCTTACACTCAAGAGGCATATATTTTTGTCTAGTAAAATGCTCTAGAATGATGATAATAACATTTCCTTCTTATGCCATTTAGTTCAAGGTGGTATAAAATAGTCTATTAGCTTAAAAAGAAATTTAATAGAAAAAAGTTATTTTATCTTAATAAAGTAATAGCAGTATATAACAAGTATGCAGTAATAGCAGTACCAGTAGTACAACCTTTGTATTTCCATTATTAAAATGAAATTAAATAAATAATAAAATGCTTGCAATGTCTTTGTTTTTTAGCTCATCTTCAGAAATTAATGAGTGACAAAAAATGTACGGCAGAAAAGAAAGCGGAGATGGAGGGTGTCATCACTCAGGTATGTCTCACTCATGCAATAACTAGCTTTTATAAGATGAACTTGGTGTGCGAAAGGAGTATTTAATGCAATAAGGACCATATGCACAAAGAACAATATCTATAAAACAAAACTTTTTTATAATCGTTGATTACAATACAGAAACGATATTGTTTTTTTAGCTGATGAATGCTAAAAAATTGATAGCCAAAATAATTCACATTATTTTAATAAGCTTGAGCATCTGAAGTTGCAGATGACATAACTGAAATATTATCCATTGATGTGGACACTAAAAAAAGTTATAGTTGTCGTTTTTGATGTGAGTGGGCCTTTACTGTTTAGTAAAATTACTGAGTAATGGGTTTATTCTGCTTTTTTTTCAGATGGATAACTACACTCAGCAGGAGTTGGCAGATTTGTTTGTGCAATACAATGTCAAGTCTCCCAGTACAGGAAATGATCTCACACCTCCCATCTCATTCAACCTGATGTTCCAGACCTCCATTGGGCCTGGGGGCAACATGCAAGGGTAAGTAAAGTGTCTGCTAAATGACTAAATGTAAACTGGACACCACCAGACTACATGCTCTCATTTTAAAATATCCAAAGTAAGAAAAAGGATGATTTACACTTGGGGCTACATTATTTCCACAGCTATTTGAGGCCAGAAACCGCTCAGGGAATCTTCCTCAACTTCAAACGTCTTTTGGAGTTCAACCAGGGAAAGCTTCCATTTGCTGCTGCCCAGATCGGAAACTCCTTCAGGAATGAAATCTCTCCTCGCTCTGGCTTGATTCGTGTCAGGTGCAGATAATGATTTCCTTTTGAACATTTGGTTATTTGGGTGTCACATACAAGTGTTTCCATTACGATTTTTAAAATGTACTGAAGTGAATATTTCTCCCCATAGAGAGTTTACAATGGCTGAGATTGAGCACTTTGTAGATCCGAATGAGAAGGTTCATTCCAAGTTCTCCAATGTTGCTGATCTGGAGATCATGCTTTACTCGTCCAAAGCACAGACTAGTGGGCAATCTGCCCAGATTATGAGGCTGGGTGATGCAGTGGAGCAGGTCAGAGAAGATCTCATTTATTATGCATTGATTATAATTAACACTTCAGTTGTAGTAACAGACTTTTGTATTGTGTAGGGCATCATCAACAACTCCGTCTTGGGCTACTTCATTGGAAGGATCTACCTTTATCTAATCAAAGTGGGTGTGGCGAAAGACAAGCTTCGTTTCCGTCAACACATGGACAATGAGATGGCCCACTATGCCTGTGACTGCTGGGACGCCGAGACCAAAACCTCTTATGTACGTTCAGTGTTTGCTTGAGGACCTTCTAATTTCACTTGTCCCATAGATTAGGTGTTCATTTGTGTGTTTCTTCATACTGTTTTCCAGGGGTGGATTGAGATCGTGGGGTGTGCTGATCGCTCATGTTATGATCTTTTGTGCCATGCACGGGCCACCAAAGTCCCTCTGGTTGCTGAGAAACCCTTAAAGGAACCCATATCCTTCAGCGTTCTGCAGATATTAATAACTACAATTATCAAAGCATTTGAATGGGATCTCAACTCTCAGCACAGCATTTTAGTTCTCTTTGTCCTCAGTTACCTTCCTTAACTGCTTCACACAAAGTTGTAAATGTTGTCCAGTTCGAGCCAAACAAAGGAGCCATCGGCAAAGCTTACAAGAAGGACGCCAAGCTTGCAATGGAGTACCTGGCCCTCTGTGATGAATGCTATATCACAGAACAGGAGAAACTCCTCAACGAGAATGGGTGAGTATCATTAATCAGAGCATTCATAATTTTTGCCAATGACCTCAAAATATAAAGCAATATCATAGAGTTTTAACCAATAGTCAGAGATAAAATAGGTATTTTTCTCAGTCCATAGTGCCCACCAATGTTATTCTGTTCATTCATTGGTTTCCTGTCTCAATGCAGTGAGTTCACCATTGAGACTGAGGGCAAGACTTTCAAACTCACCAAGGACATGGTCAACGTCAAGAGGTTCCAGAAGACCCTGCATGGTAAGAAGCAGAAGCTACGATTTTAATGTCAACATAAGAATATGTAAGAGATTTTAATTGACTTCTCTTTCTCTACAGTTGAGGAGGTTGTTCCTAATGTAATCGAACCCTCCTTTGGCATTGGGAGAATCATGTATTCCATCTTTGAGCACACATTCCGTATCAGGGAGGGTGACGAACAAAGAACGGTAAGTGCAGTATGCTGTAATATTCTGAATTAATAGTTTTATACGTTTGTCTTGCTTTATTTATGAAGTTTACTTCTTTCTCTTCAGTATTTCAGCTTCCCTGCCACAGTTGCACCATATAAATGCTCTGTCCTTCCGTTGAGCCAAAATCAGGAATTTATGCCATTTGTTCGAGAATTATGTGAGTAGTACAACTCTACTATTATTTATAAAAATGTATAGATGCTATCCAAATAATAATGCACGGTTAATGCTTTGCTCTACAGCTGAAGCCCTGACCAGGAATGGTGTCTCCCACAAGGTGGATGATTCCTCAGGATCTATTGGCAGACGTTACGCCCGAACGGATGAGATTGGTGTGGCATTCGGTATCACCATTGATTTTGACACTGTTAATAAGACGCCCCACACGGCCACTCTAAGAGACCGTGACTCCATGAGGCAGATCAGGGCTGAGGTAAAGCAGTTATGTGTTTTCAATCCATTCACTGAGGCAGCGTGCTGACTATTTTACTGAGATATTTATGTTTATTTCCAGGTTAATGAATTGCCCGAAATCGTTCGTGACCTGGCCAATGGTGCAATCACATGGGCAGAAGTGGAAAGCAAGTACCCGATCTTTGAAGGCCAGGAGACGAGCAAAAAGGAAACTGTGGAAGAGTAGACTGTCTTGTCTGTTCGTCTATCTCCTCTGCCTTTTCACTGGAAGCAGTCAATGAACATTTTTACATTTGCATTCATAGGATCAAAATTATGGCAATTAGAATATACAGAGCAATCAATGTACACCAGATGTTCACACAACTGGAACCACTGTAATTAAGTACTCCTTTAAAATTCAAGGAAGCTCTGTAAGCACCTAAGGATGACTGATTAGGTTACTGTACTAGTAAAAGGATTCTGCCATTCCTGTCCATGGGTTGATAAATGAAGATATAAATCACATGTATGGTCAAATAAAACAAACCAGCACTTTCTGGACCTTTAACAGTGTGTTGAGTAAATGTTTTGATTAATTATGTGTTCAGTCAAGGATGCACTGAGTATGTTGGCCACATGGGGGCGTAACACCTGCCAGCTGATTTTCCATGACTTTAACCTTTTTGATTGAAGACAATATTCTAAGCCTCCCCATTTCAGACTATTATAGGCTTGTTCTTAAATGTTTTTATTAACAGAAACCGGGAGCAGTGATATATTAATATACTAATTATTTTTGTGAATTAAGTTTCAGGAACTTTGTTCTGAATAAAAAAAAAGAGGGGGGGGGGGTTCTTTTATTATTATTTTAATAGAAATAAATGTTGATTTCCATATTGATTTGCATGGGTTTTTTGTTAGCAATTTATATTACATTTTTACTTTTTTTTTCAATAGTAAATTCATTACAAATTGGAAAGTAGCACAATGAATTAAACTTCACATTTTTATGTAGAAAGGCTTAAATAGTATTTAGTGGTAAAATGCACTCCAATAATGTGTTTTATTTACAACAAATATTTTTTTACAGTGTACTTTGTCATCTTGAGGCCACCTTTGAAGATTGCTAACACCCCTAGTGGGCCCCGGTCCTCTTTTTGAGAACCACTCATTTAACAGTTAATGTTTCTAATGGTTCTCAGGTCAAAAGCTTGTTAATATGGATTGACCTAGATGGGCTGATCTATATTCAGACATGCTAATAATATTTAAGCCGAAATATTAACATGTGACATTGTTCTGATTACAAACTAAACCGCTGATCTGTCAGGACTTACTAATTCAAATCATCAAGGCTAAATCCAGTATTTCAGGTATTTTTAATATGGTATGCATAGACAGTGGCTTCATTTAGAACTGGAAATTTTTCTAATATTGTTTTATTTTTGAAGGGTGTTTATTCAGGTTAGAAAATGGTGCTCCAGTCTAAATTGTCATCCAAAAACAGCATTGACCCTGACAGAAACAGGTGTAGAAGAGTGTGAATGTATGCCAGGGCTCCTGGCTTTTCTTAAAGGCTGCTAAAGAGCTAATAGCCTAAAATACATGCAAGTTATATTAGGGGACTGCAATAGTCCAATCTATTATGAGTCCGTTCATCTAACCATGTAAAAATAATGTACTGATAAGTGGAAGTTGTGTTGGTATCTGAGTAACACATTTGCATATTAATACAGTAAAAGCACTTATAAATGATACTGTATCTTTATATAGCTTGTATTATCTCTCATGGCTTATCTCATAGACTGGACTACCAGTATTGTTTAACATGCCTGCTCTCAATGACCCCTGACCTCTCGATAAGTTTTTTTTTTTTTTTTTGTGTATGTGGATAATAGCTGCCTCTCATCTTGGTGAGACATGTCTCCCTCAATGCTTTCTCCCCTTTCTCAACCAATGTTTTTTCTTCTAAGTAAGCACATTATACTTGATAGTGCACCAGTGCTTCTCAGGTAAGTGTTTTAATTTAAATCTTTTTATTTGATTTTTTTTTTATTGACTCGTATTTGCACATTTACACTTTTTGTGCTAACCCTTCTTCTATTTCTTATGTAGGACAATCAGTATGCAAGCAATGGAGTTTCAAGCCTGTTTCTATTGATACAACATGGCACAATGGATCCTCCCCCTATGGGCTGCTTCAGATGAATATAAATACATCTCCCATTCACCTTTAACTGTCCGCAACTGCCCAACAGGCAGTTTGTGCACCCAACTGACACTTTGTAGAAACAGAGAGGATGCATTAGACTGTTATTTACCTGATCTCTTCTTTACACTATTGCCATTATTTTAAGTTCAAGTGGAGTTTTCAGAATTTGGGTTACGGTGGCATTGCTGTGCTCAAGGTTAGTACAACAGGTGTTTCTAATATCTGCTTGGCAGCATGACCCGCTAACATTTAAATCAAATATTGATCAAAATAGTTGAACTAATAAGCTGGTAACTTACCTGCATGGTTCCTCTCACAATAACAAACGTCACAATAATGCAGACCAGGTTGGTTTTTGACTACCTACCTTTAAATCACCTGAGAAGAGAAACAGACAAAATAATCTGGTTAAAAAAAAAGGATAACAAATTGAGCTGTAATGTAAAAATTATATTTCAGAGTGATGCTTCAGTCAATACAATGAAAGCAGAAAATAGCCCAGCTAAAAATAGCAAGAGGTCACATAGTGTAGATGCTTCCTGCTCACACAATCCAAATCATTGGAAACTTCTGCCCTGCCCACAAAGATCAAGTTGTTTTCAGTTCATCTATTTATTGTTTTGTTAGACATAGTGTTAAACATATAATTTCTATTGTAATGACTGGTGCCATTTATATTTATGCAATTTAACTCTTTATCCAAAGAGATTGAGTACATTTACAGCACACATTTTCTCAGTTCATTTGCTCCCTGGGAAGCTAACCTATGACCTTGGTGTTGCTAGCACCACGTTCTACAAGTTGAGCTACAGTAACACTACAATATTGCTTTCATCCCATAGTAGTTTATCATTTACCAATTTTTAGCGGGATCCTAATCGCTCATTGGCTGTCTTGATTGGAAAATATTTTAATGACCAAATTTGACACCAGATTTGTATTAATTCTAACCGTACTTTTCCAAACTCTCTTAGGTTGTTCTGCACACAATGGGGGTCAAAGCAGCTCTTCCGAGGTACGAGCTCTACTTTTATAATGTAGTGCTGTGTATGGCAATGCTCTGGGCTGCCAGATGGATATTTGATGTATCCAGCTGTAAGTATAAATGAACACATACACACTGTTCTTATGTGACCCTAAAATGATGTCACTGTACTGATAATGTTTCTAGAGTGGTTTCTGTGAGGCTTTTACCATTTTACATCTACTTGAGCTCATAAACATCGCCGGTAGAGCACAAAAACAGTACTACTGTATATTGTATGAGGAAAAAGACAGCGCAGTGATCCGCTAACCTCAGAAAGCTATGCAAAGTACGCAGCAGGGATCATATGTCAGTATTAATATACCAAAGTATGAATGACTGAAACAGAGTGACAGAGAAGAGAAAGAGGTATTATTATGGGTTTGTGACAAAAGCTGCCAAATTTGCATTGAATATACAGTAATAATTGAATATACAGTTTTTCCATATATTATACACATTTATTAATTAAAATATTTATTGAATATTTTAAGTTAATACTTTAATAATTTAACAACACGTTGGAATGTTCAGGGGTATGTAAAATATTTCATCTTTTTAAATATATTTTTAGTAATGCTGTCAAACAATTAATCGCGTCCAAAATAAACGTTTTTGTTTACATAATATATGTGTGTACTGTGTATATTTATTATGTATATATAAATACACACACATACAATATATATTTAGAAATTATTTACATGTATATATGTATATTATATAAATATATTTAATATAAAAACAACATATTTAAATATATTCATGTATGTGTTTGTATTTATATATACGTAATAAATATACACAGTACACACACATATATTATGTAAACAAAAACTTTTATTTTGGATGTGATTAATCGCGATTAATCATTTGACAACACTAATGTTTTAGTAAATTCTTTTATTTTGTGTTGGTTTATTTTACAAGAATTCATTTGTTTTAAATTTTTATGATTTAATTATTAGCTTTCATCTTCTAATTTCCTCATGAACCTTAGTTTGGGAAACCTGCTTTAAATTAATATTTGATCATATTTATTAATGAATAGAGCATTAATTGTCTCATGATTATATATATATCCAGCAAATTCCAACAGAAAAACCTTCAAGACCAGTGTTCAGCCAGGATGGTATTACTCTGGCAGAAAAATGGTGAGATTTTGTCTGTATAACTTCACATTATGGGTATATATAAAATTGTGATAATTGACTCTAATTGATCCATATCACATGGCAGGATACGGCTGATGTTGAGTGGATGATGTGGTTCTCTACGTTTCGAGAGCATATCATCTTTGCTCTCTCAGGTCATGTGATCTTTGCCAAGATCTGCTCCTTGCTGGCTCCGCAGGTGCCTCTTGAAAGTCCAAACAAATCTATATTATATGTGACTTAATGAATAAAGGTATGACTCTATATGGCCAAACTGAGATGCTCATTCTCTCATGTTCTCTCATCCCACAGTACAGATCTCTGGTGTTTATGGTGTATGGTATGCTGGCGGTTTTCACCAGTATGGGCTGGGCCTACATCACACTCATCCTCTCTCACTGTGTGCTGCTCTATAGCATCTCTCTGGTCAAGCTCAGGTGGCTCTGCTTCGTTGCTGGACTCACTACACTGGCGACTTTTAAAATGGAGCCCTTCATTTCCTGGCAGGTATGTGTCTGACACACTGAAAATCTAAAAATTGCTACAGAAGTTTTTATTAATTAATAATCATTAATAATTTATTATATTTTTATGCATTTATATAAATAATTATGTTAATCTTTTATATATAAAGGCAGAAAAGTCATTAACATTCATGTGCTTATAATTAGTATTAACACTAGATTTATCTAGTCTATTTCTTTTCTATCTACTTTTATTATTATAAATGATCAAATATGTTATAAAAACAAAATAACCTTGCCAGGTCTACTGCATTATATTATTGACTTATATATTGTGGCTCATTTGTTGGTTTGATTGCTTCTGTTGTCCTCATTTGTAAGTCACTTTGGAAAAAAAGTTATAATAATTGTTCAAATTAAACAATACAAAATATATAATAAACAATTAAAACTTCATAAACAGTATATAACACTCATAATGCATATAATTATTAAAATTATTATTAGTAGTAGTATTAAATATATTAATAATTATTACTAATACATTAATAAATAATAATTATTTATTATTATTAAATGTATCATACTTTTATCATAATTAATCATTATTAGTGATAATTATTTTATTCTACGTTTATGATTATGTTCATTTGTGATGGCTCATCTTTCAGGCAGGGTTTGTGACTGGCAATTTTGAGCTGCGTCCTCTTCTGTTCTACGGCGGCTGTGGATTCACCATCATGCGCTGTATGAGTTTCGCTCTGGAGAACTGTGAGAAGAAAGATGGAAACTACAGCATCCTAGAGCTTCTCAAGTACAACTTCTACCTTCCCTTCTTTTACTTTGGACCCATCATGACCTTCGACAAGTTCTACATTCAGGTTCGTAGCTAAATGAAATGATGGTTCGATTATTTTCTATATAATTGGACTGATTTTATAGCATTGCCCTCTAACCCCAGCAGGCCAATAACCCCAATCTGACAAGGAAGGATGGAGAGATGTGGAACATTTCCCTTCAGGGCCTGCTACACCTGGGGGTTATTATGATAGTGGCAGTCCTCTTACACTTCATGTACATTCTGACCATACCTAGTGACATGAAGCTCCTTAAAAATATCTCAGATTGGGCCCTTGGTATGTATGTGTGTATTTGTATTCGCTTACTTTTTAATCAATGTCAAAAGACTACAATAGTATTTCTCTTCTTTGACCATGCAGTTGGATTGGCTTATTTAAATCTGGTGTATGATTGGGTGAAAGCAGCAGTGATGTTTGGAGTGATAAACACAATATCTAGACTGGATCATCTGGACCCTCCCAAACCACCGAAATGCATTACAATGCTTTATGTGTTCTCTGAGACGTGAGAGAGCTAATTTGTCATTATTTGTTTTCTTGTTTCTTTATTCTAAAAGTAATAATAAAATTATTTTGATGTAATCAGTCAAATTAAACAGTACTGTTTATTCTAAATATATATAAAAAAAAAATATATATTTTATTTTTTTTACAGACATTTTGACCGAGGAATAAATGACTTTCTCTGCAAGTATGACTGACATGGTTACTTTTATCAGACTTTTAACCAACACAATGCTGTTTCAAGCACTAGTATTTTAACAAAGAATGCTGTCATCTCTACAGGTATGTTTATAACTATCTCGGTGGGAAGCATGACAATGTTTTGGATGAGCTGATAGCCTCTCTGTGCACGTTTGGCATCGCAGCGCTCTGGCTGGGACCAGGTTGGGTGGTTTTCATCTGGGCTTTCTTAAACTGCTTTGGCCTTAATTTTGAATTGTGGACCGCCAAGTTCTTCACCATGGAACCTTTTATTTCTATTGAGGCAAGTTGAAAGAAAGATGATCAGCAATAATTTGCTGGATTTTCTACTCATGTACTGTAACACGGATGCTCCAGTGCACTCTCTAGTGGTTAAATGTTAAATTGCTGGTAATATAAGCAATAATTTCATCTAGAACTTTTTCTTTCAACCCACAGATGGCGATCTCAGAAACTATGTCACGCAGGATCAGGGCTGTGTTTAATACCTTCAACTTCTGGACAATTGTCCTTTACAATGTCCTGGCCCTGAACAGTCTTGAATTTGTCAATCTGGTTGCCAAGAGATTGTTACTGAAAGGTGAAGTACTGGTGATATTTGAACAATTTATCTGCATTTTAAAATCCAAAAGATTGTTATTGTAAGATTGCAAGAAGTTGATTTGTATATTGTATTTTTTAAACTTTTTATTGAATTATTTTATTTTACTTTTTTTATGTATTTTTTTAAATAAATAATTTTATATATATATATATATATATATATATATATATATATATATATATATATATATATATATATATATATATATATATATATATATATATATAGATGTTCTTTTCCTGTTAAATTAAAATTATGTTTAATTATATTATATTTAAATAAATAAAAAATAAAGAAATATTGCGGTTCTTTTCCTGTTATTTAAAAAATATAGTATCCTTAAATCAAATTGTATATTGTTTCTCAGGTTTCCCCTTCACCACCATCACTGTGTTGTTCGTTACCTACTGCTTGATTCAGCTGATTAAGGAAAGGGAAAGAAGACAGGCTTTGATTGATGATCCAGACCCAATCCCCCCTCCAGCGCCCACTCCTACACCCACAGCTGCACCCACTCCCACAGATCCCAGCACCACCCAGACAGACGCTGCTGCTGCCGCCCAGCCTGTGGACCCAAACAAGCAAAAGGCAGAGTAGAAATTACACATGATGCTTACATTTTGATGAAACCTGACTGGTTTACTTACACATTTTGTCTTCTTGTGAATTCTGCAGACAATGATAATCTAGAAATATGGAGAAAAATCTTTTATTGATAGTCATTCGAAACAGCTATTTAAGTTTTTACAGATTTTTTCAACATTACAGACTTCACTCTCATTGGCTACTTTTTAAATTAGTGGCAGTTTAACGTGTAAAAGAATTTCAATATGTGATTTGTTGTTAAAAACCTAGAGGATGGATTTTATTACTACAAATTTTATAAGTTTTAATTCAAATGAAATACAAATATTCAGTGTTCATATCTATACATGAAATATATTACTAATATGTACTTAAAAATAATGGACTAACAATCACAAAGACTGTTTTCTGAATTTGTGATATGCATTAAAATCATCTTCATTAGTGACTATGTGTATGTCTTTTTGTCACCTTGATAAGCTGCTTGTGTGTGTGTGTGTGTGTGTGTGTGTGTGTGTGTGCATGTTTGTGAACTTTATTCATGTTTCAAATTTCTGCAAATAAGGTAATGGCAAAGTTATAATTGACAGAGATCGATCATCTGGGACACTCATCCTGCAGGACAACTCGGTTGCTTAAATTAAACTGTGACTCTTAACAAAAGCATAAATGTCACTGAGAACATTCAAGATCTTTGATGTCATTAAACCTTTTCAATCTAGGATATTTATATGAACTGGCATAAGCTCTCTTCTGTTGGTTCAACCATTAAGGTAGCCCGTGAATGTAAGCAAACTGCTGATATTATTAGTGACTAGTGAGTTTTTCTTAGAAATAAAACAGGAAAATGTAGAAGCTGGCTTTGTATTTTTGTTACATTTCATGTATAATACTTAAAGCAGTGGTTCAGAACCTTTTTTCCTAGTGACCCTATTTATTCACAATATTTTAACAACCCCCACCCCAACACAGTTAAGTTTTTAATAAATAAAATGACCGCAGAAACATTAAAATAATGACATTAACACCAATGACCAGTTTTTAAATAAATAAAAAATGGTTGTGTGACTACAATCAACAATCAAAAAAAGTTTTATAAAATTACACCCCAAATTTCAGACTAACAAAAGGGATATGAATCAAAATGATAAATAATTATAGATATTTTATCTGCTCTGTTATTAATTCTAGATACCTAGACCGCTTATTTTCCATCAACCGCTTAAACTTTACAATAGTGCATAAAAACTTGGTATTTTATAGCATTGCATTGGTTTGAACTAAAACGGCAGACAGGCTAAATGGAAATATAAATCCATTTTCTGCCAGTAGGTGGCGCTTACTGAACAGCATAGAGCTGCTTCCTCGGTAACCACTGTAAACAAAACAGCACTGCTTATAAACACTGCTATATTTTAGGCAGTATATGAAGGTAAGATGAACAGAAAAGGCCATAGAAACTCTTCTGAATGCAGTTGGTTTCCTTCAGAGATACATTCATATAATTTATTCATACTTTAATGTAATTTTCATCAGCGGTTGTAAAACCTTCCACTGCTTTCCTTCATATTTTCAAACAAAACGAGTTGCACGTTGCGACTGTTGCTAACTTTGCTTAGGCTAATGCTGGACAGTATTTACTCATATTAATCATATTGCTTTGTAATTTATTATGCTACAAAATGCAGTTTAGCCAGTAACGTTATATTAAAATATCCGCTTAACTTATATGGACCATGTGCATCAGACTCAGAAAAACAGGTACGCAGCCATCTTTAGAACTGTTTAACTTTTACTTTAAAATTTGAGGTAGCTTACTGTAGATTTCAGGAAAGTTATCATGTGCCACTGTAATGATTGAAGCGGATGTCATAACGAATGTCAGTAGACGGTAGGTAAATTCGTAAGACCTTACCTTCAGGCTTAGGAAACACAAACGAAGACAAGAGTAAGAGCGCAGTGCTCAAAAGGGGCGGGGCTACATAGAAGCACTACCACAATGCTTTGTAATATTTATTTAAATTATTTGGTAACACTTTATTTTAAGATGACCATTACATTGTAATGCAACAAGGTATGGAATTAAGTATTTTAAACATTACAAGATAATAATCTGTAATGAAACGTCTTTTTATCAATAATATAGTCTAAACAAATAAGTCAAGAAGGTGATTCATAGTCCCATAAATGTACTATGTAGTGGCTTGTGATCTCATTCAGAAGGCCAGCTTTCTTCTGACTACTGTCTCACATGGGGAAGTGTGTCAGCTGTTGCACAGGGCAGGGGATTGTGTTTCACATGTACAAGTATGGATTCCACATCTTTGTGAAGGACCTATAAATAGCCCCCAGTTGGAGTTTGGTTGAAATATTGGGACAGCTGATGAAGCCTGAAGTCCCGACAGCAAAGTGGAACTGATTCAACCCTGCCTCTTCTTTTTCAGCCAGTAACAGAAGTTTGGTCAAGAGACCGCTGGACTAGCCATTGACTTCATTGTGACCGTCAGGGTACTGCACGATCAATATGGCTCTACCCATAGATCCCATGGAGGAGCCGAGGATGTACCAGCAAACCCTGCTGCAGGATGGTCTATACGATCTTCTGGAGAGCGATATGATGGTTGATTGTGTGTTGAAGATCAAAGACAAGGAGTTTCCCTGCCACCGGTTGGTCCTGGCTGCTTGCAGCTCGTACTTCAGAGCTTTCTTTAAGTCAGGTGTGGAGGAGAGTAAACAGAAAGAGATTGTTTTGGAGGATGTGGAGCCTGGAGTCATGGGGATGATCTTGAAGTACCTCTACACCTCGAACATCAATGTGACGGAGCAAAATGTACAAGACATCTTCGCTCTGGCCAACATGCTTCAGATTCCCTCGATTTTCACCGTATGTGTCTCGTTCCTACAAAAGAGACTGAGTTTGAGCAACTGTTTGGCGATTTTCCGACTAGGCCTGATGCTGGACTGTCCTCGTCTGGCCATATCGGCGAGGAACTTCGCTTGTGAACGCTTCCAGTTAATTACTCGGGATGAAGAATTCCTGCAGCTGACTCCAAGTGAATTGGCAGCTATAATCGCATCAGACTCTTTGAATGTAGAAACTGAACAAGATGTTTTTGAGGCTTTGATCAAGTGGATTGGACATGACCAAGAGAAGAGGCTGGAGGACCTACCGGGTCTGCTGGACTGTGTCAGATTACGTCTGGTTCCTGAGGACTACTTCACCAAAAACGTGGAGAAACATGAATGGTTGAGCTCAAACCCAGAGATCACCAAGAAACTGCAACTGGTCAAAGACGCCCATGCAGGGAAGCTTCCTGAAGTCAAGAAGAACAAAAGTAAAAAGAGTGCTGGTCAGGAAGGAAAGAAGAAGGGAGACGAAGAGGAGGAAGAAGAGCAGGAGGAGCTACTTCCAGGAATCTTGAATGACAATCTGCGGTTTGGGATGTTCTTGAGAGACTTGATCTTCTTGATCAATGACACTGCATCGGTGGCTTATGACCCAACGGGAAATGATTGTTATGTGGTGTCACTCTCCACCCAAATTCCCAAAAACCACTGCAGTCTGGTCACAAAGGAAAATCAGATATTTGTGGCAGGTGGACTCTTTTTTGATGAGCAGAGCAAAGACGAACAGATCTATTCATACTTTTTGCAGGTAAAGGACTACTTCCCTTCATTTACTTGCTTTCATACAATCTAGTTTTCATTCATTATTTTCTCAGAGTCATTAATTCTGCACATTGGGAAGTTTATGTATAGTTTTAGCAATGTTTCTAGAATGTTAATAATCTGTGCCCAAAGAAATAACCAAACTTGATACCGTATCTTTAAGGGAACGTTTTGCATTTGTTGGGGATGACTTGGTGTATTTTCTGTGAAACTGAAAGCACAGGGAAGACCTTTCTTTTTTGTGTGTAGTTCAGAATGAGTCATCAATATTTTTTTACATTTGTTTTCCCAATATTTTAAATTTAATGCTTTATTTTTAATTTGAAGTATTCTAAAAGTTTATGTAGTCAGTGTTTAAGAATACAATAACATAGAAACATTTCATGAGTTTGGCTGCCCATCCAGTCTTAATAGTTATTAGTAAACAAGCTTACTTGCTGTCCTCAACAGAGGTTCGAACCCGAGGCTCGGCTTGAGCTGCTGGTTCGATTCTCCTATTGTGGTACTACATAAAGGGAGAATAACAGAAATAGAGGTGGAGATGGGGAGGTGGAGGGATGCCGGAATAATTGTCGCTGGGACAGCACAATGACTGCTGCTTATTAGGCTCATAATGATGACTGACAGGAAATGAATGATTAGGCTCCTCCCGAAAACCTACGTTTGGAACTTCATATAATAGAATAGACACTAACATCTCAGAACATTCTGGGAAGGTTAATTTATGGTTCTAAAATAATAAAACCTAAAAGTAACCATTAGAAAACATTGTCTATAAATTCTTAGCAGATTATCACACAAAACCACCCTCCCTTTAAACACCCTCCCTTTAAATTATCAGCAAATGCTCATGTAGACTGTTCCGTATAACACAGTGGATGATATATTGTCGTTATATCTGACAGTTTGACCCTGCAGCATCAGACTGGATGGGCATGCCTCCCATACCCTCTCCCCGCTTCCTGTTTGGCATGGGTGAGGCAGAAAACTTCATCTTTGTTATTGGAGGGAAAGAAATGAAGGAAGGAGAACCCATTCTGGACACAGTCATGGTTTATGACAGACAGTAAGTATGTTTACCGATGCCATGTTAATTATTTGAATATCAGCTATACATTTGTCTTTTTTGTTTATTGAATCGTCCCAACAGATACACAATGAAAATGATTTTTTTTTTTTAAATATTCCAAGATTATGGGAATACATTTGACAAGAAAATACTATTTCAGTCTTTCTACTTCAAAATTTTAATTCAGTGCTTCTGTAATTATTTGTGAAATTTACTAGCAATTGCTCGACTAGTGAAAATAGTTTCTGTACCAATTGTTTTCCACTGTGTATTTAAATAACCCTGCTTTTTTTAAGGTATCTTAAATGGGCCGAGTCCGATCCTCTTCCCTACCCAGTATATGGCCATGGAGTAGTGTCTCATAATGAACTGATCTATGTAATTGGAGGAAAGGGAGAGAACAAGTATGTTTATAAGTTATTTCTACATTTTGTGTTGGAATATGCATTCAACATTATAGCTAGTAGTAAAGCTGCCACTGTATCTCACATTTATACACACACTTGTCTTATTTTGTAGAGAGTGTTTGAATAGAGTGTGTGTGTACGACACTAAAAACTGTCAGTGGAAGGATCTGGCGACATTAAATACTGCACGCTCACTCTTTGGGGTCACAATTCACAAAAACAAGATCTACGTGGCAGCTGGTGTGACTGACACTGGCCTCACAGGCAACGCTGAAGTCTATGACATCAAAACCAACAAGTAAGTGTGGCCACATATATTATATGCTAAACAACCTGCAGCATAATCTAAGGTTTATGATATGTATTTACTTGGGGGACAAACCCATTATAATTAGCTTGCAATAAACAATTATTTAACCCCATCACTCTCTATCTTCTAGGTGGTCAGAGTTTGTGGAGTTTCCCCAGGAGCGCAGTTCACTTAGCTTGGTCACTGTGGGTGGAGTCCTCTATGCTACAGGTGGATTTGCCATGTTCCCCAAAGAGGACGGCGATGATCTCATGCCACAGGAGATGAACGACATCTGGAGGTGAGGTACCCATTCACTACACCAATCAGTCTTTACGTGGAACTATGCAAAGGGAAGCATCCACTTAGTAATTGATCAGTTAAAGTAATAGTGCATCCAAAAATGAATATTTTCAGAAAATGTGCTTACCCTCAGACCATCCGAGATGTAGTTTGTTTATTCTTTGGAACATTACATTTAGCATTGCATCACTTGCTCACCGATGGATCCGTCAGAATGAGAGTCCAAACAGCTGATAAAAACATCACAATAATCCACACCACTTCATTCATTCCATCAATTAACGTCTTGTGAAGTGAAAAGTTGCTTGACTGTAAGAAACAAATCCATCGTTAAGACATTTTTAACTTAAAAAATGCAAATAGCTTTCAGCTAAAATCCAAGAAGCAATATTATCTGAATCGAGAGAGAAATGTGCATGGATCAGGCACTGTTTACAGGCAAAAACAGTCCAAAACAGATCCAAACACTTAAAAAAACTTCTAAACACTCCAAACACTCCATTGACTTTTTACTGGAGGAAGTGTTATTATGGATTATGGACGTTTGGCCGGAAGTGATGTTGTGTGAATTGTGGATTATTGTGATGTTTTTAATCAGCTGTTTGAACTCTCATACTGACGGCATGAGGATCCACTGGTGAGCAAGTAAAAAAAAATGATATCTTGGATGGGATGAGGGTCAGTAAATAAAAAAAATCTCAACATCCATCCTTAACTGAAATGATACCGATATATTGTGAATCTGACCACATACGTGATTACAACAATCCAAATGTACATGTTCAAATAAATAGGTTAATGTTTGTTCACAGGTATGATGAGGGCGAGAGGAAATGGAACGGCATATTGAGAGACATTCAACATGCATCTGGTGCAACAGTTCTGGGCGTTCGTCTTAACACTCTTCGGCTCATTAAAATGTGAGACTACACCAGTGAAGTAAAAACTCTCTGCTGATTTTCAATCCGTTATTATAGTGTGGGACAAAGTGAAACCAACCAGCACGAAACATAAGAGGACAGAACATCTGTTCTCAAACTTGTTCCATGAAAGTGATCAATATGATATTCAACACACTTTATCATTTGGAACAGAGAGAACAAGCACAGATATCGTGAAAATAAGGCTGTTTCTGAACAATTTTATTATGGACAGAGCTTCTTGTGTTGTGTACTTTTTTTAATTTATTGTTAGTGTGACATTTCTGTTGTTCTGAATGAGAGAAACCTCCCAAAGTAAAGTAAAAACAAACACAAATTCTTGGGCTCATGTTTCATTTAGTTCACTATTGAAATTATTATTTTATTTTGTTTTATTACAGACGATAAATACTACCCAGTACAATAAATGACATAAAATACAGCCTCATTTTATTAGCACCGCTAGACTCTAGTCCTTGTATAGTTTAATATCCTGCTGACAGAACCAGCATGACTGCCAACTGCATGTACACCAACTTAACTAAGACATGCAGAATTAAAACGGAAGAACAGTCACACTCATGATTGGTTTAATACACTGAAAGTATGGGTAAGTTTAAGTATTACATGTTAGGTACTAGTTTAGAAAAAATGTCTTTAAAATCTTTAACAGACAATAAGAAAAACTACCCAAACTCTGAAGTGCAAATCATCTTTCGCTATCACTTATTATTTATTACAAAGGATAGCACACACCAGAACAAACTAAAATAACAGACAAATCCTTCTTAATATAAATCTTACTTTTTTCCAAAATCACTTAAATATACATATTTAAAAAACAAAAAACAAGGCCACAAACATCCCAAATCTTTCTCAATAAGCAGCAAACTAGGAATACATGCTAGTAAAGTATGCAAAATACAAAACATAAGTTTTAAAGACTTCCACCTTTTACTCTCCCTCACAACCTGTAAGAGAAATATGTTCTTTCAGATGCACAAAATCAAATCAAATTCAACTCTTCAATGGCCTTTTACTTGCTACCATATTTTCAGAGGTGGAAGTTTATTTACCTCTGTGCAATTTCACTTCACATAAAATATAAGACTTTAACGAAGAAAGAAAGAAAGAAAGAAAGAAAGAGAAATCAAGAAAAAACATGGGCATAACAAAAAGCCTTCAGTGTGTTTTTTATAATCTTTTTAACACAACTTGTGTTGTACCACAATTTTAATATTTAAATAAAGTGCACACAAAAATTAAGTAAAAACGGAATTCTGTGGTAATTCAACTTGTGATAAGACCATAATACATTAGAAAATGCTTCGGGAAATTTTGAATAATTAAATATATATCGAAAAGAAAATGATGAAATATGTTTAAATATATTAACAGGGGCTTTAAAAAAAACATGCATCCTCAGTATAAGGTACAATATGACATTATGAAAACATGTAAAGAACACCAACAACAGGATTTGATCCGTGGCAAAACCACAAAAAGGCTTGAACAATCATCATCTGGCATAACATTATTGCAGGATTTCTACCAAATACAAAATGTCCTTTTTAAAGTCCTCCTGGTGATGGTCTCTGCTCAGATCATTAACTTCAATCTTGCCAGCGTAATGTCAATCTACACATTCATGATCATGGCAACTCTATTCTATTACACACTCAAGGCAGGTTTGTCATAGTGCCTCTACATTGAGCTGGTTATGACCGACAAACTGACTTTCAGTTACAGAGATGAACATATTGCTCAATGCAGAATACTGACAATTACTGTGGGTCTTATTGCTTAAAAAACTAGCATGTTATGTCAGTTCAATCAGCTCTGCTTTTTAATAATGATTCTAGAACTTCTACAGTTACATTCCAACCTTAAAGGTATACTGTAGCCAAAAATGAAAATTCTGTCATCATTTACTTATGCAGCAGCTTGAACATTCTGCTATTAACCATGGAAGCCTGTTTCCACCACAGAATAAAAGGATAAAAAAAGGTTATTGCTTTTTAACTGCTTTTTATTCCATGGAAGAAATGCTCTTCAATCATTAATAGCGCCGTTTGTGAAGAAATAAATTAATATGAATTTCAAATGATATGAGGATAAGTAAATGTTAACAGAATTTACATTTTGGTGAACTATCCCTTTAACTGACCATTCTACTGGAACTTTCAAAAACTTCTTAAAGAAACGCCATTTAAAAACACTTGCCATAACCTGCATTAAGCCGAGTTTTCTTAACCCAGGAACATGACTGATGTACTGAGAACAATGTAAGGTAAGATTTAAGATGTAAGGTCAAATTTAGAGCTTATCCTCATGTGTGACCCTGGACCACAAAACCAGTCTTAAGTCGCTGGGGTATATTTGTAGCAATAGCCAAAAATACATGGTATGGGTCAAAATTATCGATTTTTCTTTTATGCCAAAAATCATTAGGATATTAAGTAAAGATCATGTTCCATGAAGATATTTTGTACATATCTTACCGTAAATTTATCAACACTTCATTTTTGATTAGTAATATGCATCGCTAAGGACATAATTCGGACAACTTTAAAAGCGATTTTCTCAATATTTAAATTTTTTTGCACCCTCAGATTCCAGATTTTCAAATAGTTGTATATCGGCCAAATATTGTCCTATCCTAACAAACATCAATGGAAAGCTTATTTATTCAGCTTTCAGATTATGTATAAATCTCAATTTTGAAAAATTTACACTTAAGTCTGATTTTGTGGTCCAGGGTCACATATATAAGCTCATTTCATTCATTTGACTCTATAAAGAATGTAAACAAAGAAGACTGATTAAACAAAAACTGACAGGAAACAGAATTTATTTACAGACTATGTATGTATATATTTATACAATATACATGTTTGTGTGGGTGTGTGTATTTATATATTTAAATATATATAAATATATATAGGATAATACCTATTATAATACTACATTTCACTGCTCCTAGAATTGTTAGAGAGTTGTTAGAGCTATATTTTGTCTATATAATCCTCTGACATTAAGGATATTTTTTTTTTTTTACAAATTTTCTATAAACTCTTTTTATATTCTATGTGGCCTCTTAACAGGACCATCTTACAGTGTACATGAGTCCAAAAAGGCCAGTCTAATAGTTTGCTACATAATTACATTTTTAGGGCACAAAACAAAAATATGATTTTCATCATTTGGCTAATACATTTTCCACAAGTAACCATTTTCCACAAGTTATTCAGGCTGTCTGTCATTCAAAGCCATCATAAAATAGTGTAAAGTGAAAAAAATAAGTGAAAGCATTAATGATGACTAATAAATTGATGTAAAAAAAAAACAACCTGCTCGATGTACCAAAAAGCATTTAAGACATTCAACACAAAAATATTTTTGAACCAAACACACCCTGGTGTTTATCCAGAATTGATATTGCCTCCGTGCAAATAAAAAACACACCTTTTCACACTCACTTCTTCAAAAGTGGTTTAGGCCTTTCAGATTTTTGCCATTACACACATGGCCAACACTGAGAGTAAAGTGCTCTGGAAATAAATAAAAAAATACAGAGAGGAAAAAAAAAAAAAAAAAAAAAAAGTAAAACATTCTTCTTTGGGATTTTCTGAAAATAATAAGTTTATTTAAAAAACAGTTCACCAAAAAAAATGTATTTGCTCAAATTTACACACCCACAGGCCACCCAGGAAGCAAATGAGTTTGTTTCTTCATGTGAACAGATTTGAAGAATTGTGCATTTCGTCACTTGTTCACCAGTGGATCCTCTGCAGTGAATGGGTGCTGTCAGAATGAGAGTCCAAACAGCTGATAAAAACGTCTTGTAAAGCAAAAAGCTGCATGGTTGCAAGAAACAAATTCATTGAAGATTTTTAACTTAAAATATTTATTTTTGGCTAAAATATAAGTCCTCTATGCTTAATATTAACATCTCCAGCGAAAAATCCATTTCGCCTGAATCAGGAGAGAAATATGCACAGATCAAGCAAAAAGGTTTAAACAAAGATGTTGTTGGATTTAGTGTGTGAGGACAACAGTGGATGGACCTTTTCACTGGGTGAAGTATTATCATGGATTATGGACTGGTATTTTTGCCAGAAGCAACAATTTAAAGTTGAAAAGCCTTAATGATGGATTTGTTTCTTACAAACACAGTTTTCACTTCAGAAGGCATTACCTGATAAACTGAAACCATGTGGATTACTTTTGGATTATTGTGATGTTGTTTAACAAGCTCTTAGGATTGATGGCACCCATTCACTACAGAGGACCCATTGGTGAGCAAGTGATGTAAAGCTAAATTTCTCCCAAAACTCTACATCTTGGATGGCCTGATTGTGAGTAAATTCTCAGCAAATTTTCATTTTTGGGTGAATTACTCCTTTAAGCATCAAACATTGATTATTCTCAAGTGCCTCTGATACATATAACCTTTGCCACAAACCATACGTCCCACCTGTGCCCTGCACAGACAAACCTCTGCAAATACGTAGAAGAGACCATGTGGCAAAACTTTAAACTTTCAGGATACGATACGAAGAAGACAGGACAATATAAATACATCTACGATTAAAAATAAGGTGCTGGAGTGATTATACATTTCATATTCAGTAATAACATATAAGCTAACAGGATTTGGTTACTGCAATACATCTGGATTTGGTTATGGCAGGGGGACACAGCTGCTACATGCTTATTGGCTGAAGAGCTGTTCCTAAACTTCAAAATTCTCATGTCCCACAGCGCCCTCTGCTGTGAGTTCAGTACGTGTCTATATTTCGTACGGCAGCTACTGAGAATCTCAACCTGTTAGACTAAACTGGAAAAGCTTTAAGTCTATCGCAAAAGCATGTTAAATGCAGAAATGCGATACCTAATGCTAATCCTGTAGCTCACAAAAAATGCATTAAACGACAACAAAAATAATGAGAATATTTGCTTTCTTTCTGTAATACGAGAAGCTTATTTGAACAGTATATAAAATATCTCTATGAGAATAAGATAAGTGAAAATTTGCACAGTTTAAAAGGAATATTCAGTGTCACACACTGTTTAAACATCTGCTGGAAGTCTTAGACCTCACTCAGCATGTTTGGAGACCCCTATGAGAGTGATTCACATTGGATGTGAATGAAAAAGCTCATGGGGAGCTACTGCTAGCTTTGGGTTTTAGACAAGAAACAATCAAAAGGAACTTCAACCTTATTTTCAAAACTAGAGTTAATTGATGTTACCAGAGTTAATCCTTTCAGTGGAAAACAGGCCCGGGGGAGATGGAAGACCTACGATAGAGTGAACAAAGGGTAGCGAGAGCGACTTGACCTGGTGGAGACTGGAAGCCTCACTGGGAGGGGTTACAGGGTGGCTGGGTAACTGACTGGCTGGCGTGTCCATATCAGTTGATGTAGGGTCCAGGTCCACAAGGTTGGTAGTATCAGATACCATGGGGTTGCTGACCTGGAAGCACTTCTCCTTGTGAGCTTTGAGCATGTTGGAGAAGCGGAAACGCTGTCCGCAGACGTCACAGGGGTACGGCTTCTCGCCAGTGTGAGTGCGGCGGTGCCGTTTCATGTTGGGTCGGCTCGTGAAGCTCTTTCCACAGATCTCACAGATATATGGTTTCTCTCCTGGAGCAGAAAAACAGATGGAAGAACTTGGATTGAAAATGTATAAATTATTTTTATTTCATTTTTTAAAGGGATAGTTCACCCAAAAATAAAAAATTCTGTCATTAATCACTCACCCTCATGTCATTCCAAACCTGTAAGACCTTCATTCATCTTCTGAACACCAATGAAGATATTTTTGAAATCAGAGAGCTCTCTGACTCTGCATAGACAGCAATGCAACTGACACGTTCAAGGCCCAGAAAGGTAGTAAGGACATAATTAAAATAGTCCATGTGACATCACAGGTTCAGCTGTGTAACAATTCCGGTCTGTGGCCTTCTATCCAATTGCCACCAGAGGTCGCTCTCCCATTATACTGACTCTCACACCACACAGACTGTTACACATCACCCTGGACTACATTTCCCATGTTCCATTGCACTGGTTGAATCCACCTGCAACCAATCAAACGCTCACCTGAAAGCTATTTCACACACTATATAACACCCACTCAGATCCTGCTAAAGTCGCTGAGTATCGTTTAGCGTATATCACTCTCTTAGCGATAGCTACTCTATGGAGCCAGTTCTAGTTGCCATAGTTTAGTCAAAAGCCCGATTCGGACGGTAATTGTTTCTCATTTGGACGTCTGTAAAAATAAATTTAAATATCACCTCAGTCATAAAACTCATGGATTTGGATGGCAATTTATTCACAGTGGAGGAGCAAGTTCTATGATACTACGCACCCGGGAAGATGATTGTCTGCTGTAAATAAAATTAATTTTATTTACTAATTTATTCTTATTATTGTGTAAAATGTATTTAAAAATGGTTATTATTATGTAAAATGTATTCTTATTCCAAGCATATTTTATAATACATAATTCCTATTTATTATTTGATTATTTAAATATCCTGTTTGAAAATAGGAAAATAGACGTGCTATACTTGTATATAATTATAAGCGATATATTTTTACAAATTTTAAAATTGTATTGCATACATGCTGCTGTCATAATAAAGACCCATTTCGAATGTTGAAGTGCTTTTAGTCTTTTTCTGTTCCCACTCGCTGTGGTGGAGCAGTTATGAAGTATTGTTCTTTTAAATACTTTCCAGCATTTCAGAAATAAATCTGTAAGCAAATTACACCGAAGTACAACGTTACGGCGTCCGGGAGTGCTCAAAAAGGGTTTAAACACTGAATTTTGAATAGATTTTTTCACGTAAACTAAGAGATGTGGATTCGGACGGCAATTAAATTACCACACAAACTTGGTGTTTGTCAAAAAACATCAAGTAATTCGGCCGGGGATTTTTATGGGGGTTGTGAGAGAAAAACATTGCCGTCCGAATCCAAGATGTCAGTAAAATCACTAACTACCCCCTGTAAATGGTGAAATTCACTTGCGTCCCCCTGAGAAACAATTACTGTCCGAATAGGGCTAAAGTCTTGCCTTGCCTTGCCTGTTTTCCCGTGCTCTGATTCTCGCCTGTGTATTTCGGATTTCCCCTTTCGTCTTGCCGTTCGGACTCTATTTGCCCCTGTCTGGATTATTGCTGTGTACCTGGATTATGTCTCTTTGTCAAGACCTCTGGATATCGTTTGCTGTCGACTGACCCACGCTCGTTTTGGACTACTCTTGTGTTTTGCTCGTGCCAAACTTTGTTGACCACGTCCTTTTAATAAAAAGCTTGCACGTGGATCCGCACGCCTTACGTCTCTGTCACAAGTAACGCAACAAGCTGTAATGTTGAATGTGTCAGTTGCATTGCTGTCTATGCAGAGTCAGAAAGCTCTCGGATTTCATAAATTCGTAATTTTTTGTTCCGAAGATGAAAAAAGGTCTTATGGGTTTGGAACGATATGAGGGTAATTAATGACAGAAATTTCATATTTGGGAGAACTATCCCTTTAACCATTTTTTTTTCTTCGATGATACAAAATTAGTAGAAAATAAATAATTACTTCTAATTATTATTATTCATTAATAATTATAATAATATTATAATTCTTTAAAATATTGAAATGGTACCTATAGGTAAATAATATTATATATAATAATAAATATTTATTATTTTTATATTAATTTATCATTATATTATAATTGTTTATAATAAAAACAGTCAGATAATACTACTGTTTCAACTGTGATTATGATGGACACCAAAGTGGTGATTCTCACCAGTGTGGGTCTTCATGTGTTCATCAAAGTACTGCTTCATGTTGAAGTCTTTCCCACACCACTGGCACATGAACTGCTTGTGTCCAATATGGATGCTCATATGTGACCTCAGCTGGTATTTGTACTGGAATCTTTCACTGCAGTTCTACAACATAAGTAGCATCATCATCTGATACAGTAGATTATAATTTACATCCGTGTTCCTCTACTTTGCCCTCACAGGAATAAATAACATTTTAAAACATATAATAGAAAAAAAATAGAAATCGGTTGTAAATTGTTTAAATTGTAATAATATTTGACAATATTACTGTTTTTACTGTATTTTTGATCAAATAAATGCAGCCTTTGACCAAATGAGACTTTTTTCGAACCCAAATTCAAGTATACATATGTGCACATGTGGCTACTCTGATAAGATACTTGTTTGAACTAAAGGGAAACTGACTTCTGAGAAAAAGACCCAAAATGCAATACTTGATACTCTTGGGCCTACGATTGATAATTCGCATGATGGAACTCACCTCACACTTGAAGGGCTTTTCTCCAGAGTGCTGAAGAGAGTGCACTTTAAGAGACATGCTGCGTTTGAAGGATTTCCCACACGTTTCACAAGTGAACGGCATGTCCTTAGTGTGAGCTGCAACAAAATAACAGATCAAATTCATATTTAAAAAATTACATCATCTTGCTTCAGAATGCTTTCATAGTAACAGTTAACTGATAATAAAATTTATTAAAACTTCATTTTACATCTTATCACATGCCTCAGTGTTAATTTTAAGGATAGCAAGAGCGTTAGCTTGTTTAATGTATAATAACTACACACTACATTATTACTGCACATATTCAGTTGTCAGTGTCAAATGAGCAAGTGTAACTTGTTGCCCTGCAGAAAATCGAGTGGGTTCTGGAAGAAGGAAGCACTTCTAGATAAGATGTTTCCTCTCTACTCTCAGGGCAGATTAAACAATACAGGCTCTGTCCTCGGCTCAGTGTGTTCTGGATGGTAAAGCAAGGTCACAGTGGCTCAAAACAGAGCTGGGTATTTCACTATTGTGTTGGACCAAGCTCTGGGAAGATCAAGCTTCAGGAAATGAAAGTACCGTACGGTATGAGGGCCATTGTGCGCTGTATTACATCTGCCTGAACGTTCATTTACACCACAATATGTCTTTGTGCATAGACAGAGCTGCTGTATTTTGCAGCATCTTGACTGCCACCTAGCTGTGACAGGTGGTGGTATTCTTTGATGTTAAAAGTGGATCCATGAGTTCTTGTTAATGTCATGCACAATGTGGATGAGGATAAAGTTTAAAGGTGTGGCCTGTTGCCTGCAAATGAGAGGATTGAGTTTAGACAGTTCATTCATGCGGGTTTTGTGAACTAGATAAACTGATTCATTGTAAAGATCCGACTTCATTCAGAGATTAATTATTCAAATTTACAATTCTCTTCCTCACAAAAATCTAGCAAATGGACTTGTGGTCTAGATGTAAGCCATTTATTTGTTTAATAGTTCTTCCAAAAATAAAAATTTACCTTTAGGCCATCCGAAATGTAGATGAATTTGTTTCTTCATCAGAACAGATTTGGAGAAATTTATTATTGGCTCATTTGTTTACCAATGGATCCTCTGAAGTGAATAGGTGCCGTCAGAATGAGAGTACAAAAAAAACAGGTGATAAAAACATTGCAATAATCCATAAGCAATCCACATGAATCCAGCCCATCAATTAACAACTGAAGTGAAAAACTGTGTTTGTAATAAACATCCATCTTTAAGTCGTTTTGACTTTAAACTGTCACTTTTGGCCAAAATCCATAAGTCCATAATCCATTATAACGCTTCCTCCAGTGAAAAAGTTGTCCCTGTTGTCCTCTCACATCAACATCCACCAACGTAGGCCTATTTGTTTAGACTGTTTTTGCTTGTTAACAGTGCTTGATCTGTGCATATTTCTCTCCTGATTCAGATGAGAAGACTTTTTCACTGGAGAAAGCAATATTATGGATACATGTATTTTAGCTGAAAGTAAAAAAAGTAAAAAAAAATGTCTTAATTTTGAATTTATTACAAACATGCAACTTTTTGTTTCATATGTTGTTAACTGATGGACTGGAGTCATGTGGATTACTTGTGGATTATAGTGATGTTTTTATCAGCTGTTTGGAATCTCATTCTAACGGCACCCATTCACTGCAGAGGATCCATTGGTGAGCAAGTGATGTAATGCTAAATTTATGCAAATCTGTTCTGATGAAGAAGCAAACGTATCTACATATTGGATGACTTGAGTACATTTTCAGCATATTTTCATTTTTGTGTAAACTATTCCTTTAACAACTTAACCACGTTCATGACCCTGAAAAAGAATGTCTAGAATATTCTTTAAAAAAAAAATCACTTTTTGTGTTACTGCGAGATATAAGCCATACATGTATGAAATGACAAAAGTGAGTAAATAATGACATGACGACCCAGTACTCACCAACCATGTGTTTCCGGACATGTGCCATGGTGTAGAACTTCTTTTCACAGATTTCACAAGAGAACTTCTTCTCAGCATATCCATGGACAATCTTGTTGTGTTCGTGTAAAGACCACAGCTTTTTAAAGGCTTTTCCACAAGTCACGCACTACAAAGATCAGAGGATCCAAAGGAACGGCATTAGACTAAACAGCTCTCCCTTAGGGGTCGATGGAATACACAACAGGATTTTATCATTCTGAGGGAGTACTGAGAACTGCATAGGCTAAATAAAGAATGAATATTGCAAAGGGCACCTCCAATTTAAAATTCATTTAGATGAAATTAAGCACAACAGCACAATTACCTTAATTAAACTCAATTCCCTGTAAGTGCTTCATACAGCAGAGACGAATGAGTGCTGGATGGTTTAGACCTAGTTGGAGTTGGAGGTGGAAATGGCCTGGCAGACCTGCTTTAGTGGCACAAAACAGCTGTTCTCCACGCCCTAATACAGTTTGTGCCTATATATCATCCCAATCTCTGGTCTATCATTCTGCTCTGCAGTATGCACTCATAGCAGAATACCAGAAGAGAATACATATAATCCAACTTTAAACATGGCAAAACGTGCTTTAAGAAGCTAAAGGTCTATACTATTTTTAAAAGATGAAAACTGGTGCCCCGAGTTTATTATTTTCATATTCTGACCACTAACCGATACATTTTTAAATCTAAACTTTGTCTAAATATAATCAAAATAAATGAAATGAAATCAATAATAATTAATTATATTTAAAGACTAAATACAAAAATCAATTCAAAGACTACAGCTGAATTTGTATTCATTTCAAAATTGGCTAAAAATTACATTTAACAGCGTTTTTTTTTTTTAGATTAACGAAGTAAACGTTAGATAATGATTTACAGCTACAAAGAGAAGAAATAAAAAATTACATATCCAGTATTTACAGATATATGCAATTTATTATTATTATTATACATTATTAATCTATTATTATGAATTGTATTTATTATTATTAATACATTATTATAACAAATGTTCTTTTTGACAAATACAATGCACCCTGGCTGAATAAAAGTATTAATTTCTTAAAAAGCTGAATATTATTAGTTATAATTATATATTAATATTTTCAATCAGTTTTTATTTTTATTTTATTCAAAGTTTAGTAATTTTGTTGTTTTTGTCATTTTAGTTTATTTTTTATATTATTATATATAGTCTACATAGTTTTTTTTATTCATTTTTTATTTATTTCAACTTAAATTTTTTATAGTTTTTATTGGCAACTAGCTGAAATTAGGTTTTAATATATTTTATTTCATTTCAATTACATAATGTTTTATAATGGTTTTAATTGTAGTTTCAGTTTTATCTATCTATAATAACCTTGACCTGCATCAAAAGTATCATCTTGTTGGTTAATTTCATTACGAATTATAACTTTGCAAATAATGAATGTCCGTCAGATTTTGTGTGGGCCTACTTAAGAGATTTGTGTTTAAACTATTTTCACACAATTTTGACCGCTGGGTCCAATTAAATTCTTGCTACCTCCCCCTATCCATGCATGTCTCTCTTTTTATTGTATTATTTTGAATCAATCACAAAGCAAATGAACCAAACCCTGACTTTGCACCAAAGGCCTGTGTGAAATCAGCCTCATCGATTGACCTTGTGCATGCAGACAAGTGTGTACCTGTATGTTTTTCTCACAGTTTGTCTGATGGTGAAGCAGCAACTCGCTCTCCAGTAAAAAGCGCTTGCCGCATTTATTGCAGATCTGCATGCGGTTGTGGGTGACGTTCATGTGCTTCTCCAAGTACCAGCGGTTGTTAAAAATACGAGGGCACTTCTTGCAAGAAAAGTGCTGCTTTTCTTCCAGCTTCACCTTCTGCCCCAGACTCTCCTGCTCTTTCCTCCTCTTCCTCCCCTCCCCTAGTGTAGAGTCAATTAGGGTCTGTCTCATGCTGATGGTGTCCGTTGGTATTCTCGTGGCACGCCGTCTTTCCACGCTAGTGCGTCCTGTTTCTGGAATGTCGAGATCATTCTCTTCTTCATCCTCATCGTCCTCGTCATCGCTGCAATTTTCCATCCCTTCCTTTCTGTGTTCATACTCTTCTTCTTCGTCCTCGTCAACATCTTCATTATCGTCTTGTTCCTTACCCTCCACCGCACTGGGAAGATTGGTGTGGCGGTGAACGAGGAGGGATGAGGTACTTGAGGTGACGCCCTTGCCATCGGACCCTTTAGAAACATTCAAAGTCTGGTTATTGAGGTTGACCTCCACGATAATCTGCTCTCTGTTAAAGGAGACAGAACTATCCTGGGATCCCCCTTCATTTACACCGGCTCCTCCCTCCATGGTGCATAAGCTCCGTCCACCTCCACTAGCCACTCCCCCTCCACTGTCATCTTTTTTGTAGAAGTGTTTGGCTTGATGGCTGGACTGGACGCTTGATGAATGTGTCTGTGTAACTTCCCTACTGACCCCACTGTCAAGCAATGAGAATGTACCACTTCCTTGTTGTGTGTACATCTTCTCAAGCTCCTTCATCTTGTACATCTGATTGGACGAGGCAGTACCCTGCCTGTCTGTGTCTGCCATCTCATTGGACCCAAGTAGCTTGTGGCAGGAACTCATCTGGAGCACAATTGCCAATTGTAGGACTTCAAAGATGGAGATATAGATGATGTTGAGGATTTGGATACTTAGCAACTCAAAGGCCAGGTTTATGCGTTGCAGCGGTTGACTCTGGGAGAGGAGGGCCTGGAAGTAGGGGATGTGGTCACCCAACACGTCCTTGTGGGCGGAAAACGTACAGTGGGACACCAGCACGAGGTCCACGTCGCACAAGTGAGGCTGGTAGAGATGCCTGTCCATTAAACGAGCAAAGTGCAGCGCTGCATCCTCCAGCAGAAAGAACTCAGCAGCACTTCTCTCCACTGTGAGATAAGACAGGAGAAAATATGTATTAATATGTATATCCACTTTGAAAACAGAACAAGAATAAACAATTTAGCTTTGCATTTCTACAATGAAGCACTTGCAAGGTGGTAAATACAACAAGCAAATTTGTGCATGTTGCAATAATACGACTTATAATAACTATTTTAATGTGGTTTTATTTGGCCATTAACAGTCTGATTTACTGCATTGAACTCATATCTCTGATTCAATGGTTCATTTGTATCACCACTACAAAACTGTCAATGTCATATTTATATACTAGTTTTGATCAGTTTTCATTTCAAAATGTAGTTTTAGTAATTTTGCTATGAGCTTTTGTAATTTTTCTTAGTTTTTGTTTATTTTTGGGAAATTTTTGTTTTGTTTTTTAGTTTTAAAGCAAGTTTGTCAATATTTAGATATTTCAGTTTTATTTCAATTAACATATTTATTTCAATTTCTAATAGCAATAACAACACTGGTTAATGTTCGCTAAATCTTTAAGGTTTCACAAAAGTTAAAAAATAAAGGAAAATGTTGCTGTTTATTATACTAATTGGTTATATTGGTAAATATAAGTATAAATGATTAAATTCCTTGTCTTCATTATTCAAAAACTATATGCTTGATTATTGTTAACTTGTTTAAACTACTGTTTTCTGTATTGTATTTACTACATTAAACATTTTGTTCGTACTTGGTTTGGTATCTACTTAAATGTGATTTGGTTGAAATTATGTTTCCTCCGATTTGAAATTATTCTTTAAAGCCATTTCAGAGCACTATATTGGTGTACCTATAGTTTACAGTTAAAAATAAGAGAAAATATACATGTTTAGTTATAACACCACCCCTAGAAATAACTAATATTAAAGTAACACTATATAAAGTATGACACAAACCATCAGAACACGTAATAATACTTTTCTGCACAGACGTTTATTTTATTCACAGCAGCCTTGAAAACAATATAAAACAATGCCCATCTGAGAGTGAGAAAGGCAGAAGCTACTGGAGCATGCTGCTATGCCCTCCCCTTCTGCTCCCAAGGTTGGCTTATTTTAGATCAGGAAGGACAAGGTTTCGATCTGGACAGCATCTCTTTAAAAACTCCACAGAGGAAAAGGAAAGGGACAGAGGGAGGCAGAAAGCAAAAAGAGAAAAAGACAAACCAAGTGAGAGGACAGAAAGAGAAGCATGTAAAAAGCACATTGATATTCAGAGCCGTGCGCTAACCATTAACTTCGTCCTCCTGCATCCTGTCTCTCTGAGTTATCATTATGCATAAGACAAAACACTGGCCAGTAAACAATTAAAGAGAGCAAGGAGAAAGTAAATATCAGGGTTACTTTTTATCTCCGTAAACAGGATAAGTTTATTTTTAAGAAGCCAATTGATCTTGTTAAATATCACCCAAAATTACACAGAATGAACAGTATTTGAAACAGTCATGTCCATCCTCATATGTACTCACTGTGACCATACACAAATACATGTAATAAATGTCTAAAATTATTCTGAGAAAAAGGCTGGCTGCATCAGACTGACATATTTGTATGGCCTTTTGCAAGACAACATGTTTTAAGAAAGTATTTAAACCTGGAAATATATTGTAATCCGATTAAATATGGGTGACTGATGTAATTCTATATGCATGCTTTCAGAGCATGCTTTTTTATATATTCAGAGGTGGATTATCATTGGGAAAGAGCAAAACCCTACTGCTAAACTGAAAACACAAGTCACCAAACCTAGTTCAGAAGCTTTCATGCAGCTCATTTGGATAAATAAATTCTTTAGCGCCACCAGGAATAATTGAAAAGAGATAAGGGGTTGTTTTTCCAAAACAATACCTAGTCAGCTGTATCAAATTCAAAACTGGCAACATGAAACATTTCTGAGATACATTAAATTGGTTTGAGCTGTTGCACAGCGGTTAGTGAGTGTGCACTTAGTGCATGTCGTCCTCTCTCTCTCTCTCCTCAAGAATTTCCTGTCACTCTCTACTACATCTGTGGAATAAAAAGAGACAAAATCCCCTAAAATAAACGGACGTGAATGTATATAAATGACAGCAATATTGTATTCAGTAGTTTCAAGCAATTTAGGCAAATATACAAACAGGAAGCATATTAATTCTTTAAATCTTTTTCACTGACATAAGTAACATTTCAATAAAAAAAGAGTGCATCAAAAGCCTTCATATAAAGTGTGACTAACTTACTGCTGATCACAGACCAACCTATGATCGCACTCAACAGTCTCACAGTAGTTTGCCAGCTCACTAACACTCCTACCACAACACCATTGCCAAAACCTTGTTAAACAGACCTGTTACCAGCAAAATGGGTAGTGTAATGCTCCTCATTCTGGTTCATAAAGCTGAACTCATTGTAGCGCAGAAACTCGGACTGCTTTCACGTAATAAGAGGTGACTCAGGGCTGCTGGCCAGGCCGGCTGGTATGCACTTGACCGAGGACGTTCACCACAGTGCCAGGCAGCAGAGAGCAGAGCGGTCTCACTTTCATTCTGCGATCTTTACTGCACTGTTTACCACAACTCCAAATAACGCCACTGTTTCTGCTGATAAAGTCTTCAGAGAGATTTTAAATGCTCCTTTTTTCCCATTCAAAAATTATGAGATGGAGAGCAATTCTACTCAATAACATTGTCAATGAACTTTCTTGTTTTCTCATCCAATTAAAACATTGCATCAGTAACTTTTAAAAATAAATTAATACATTTATTCAGTAAGGATGCATTAAATTGATCAAAAGTGTCATTAAAGTCAATAATGTTACAAGGATTTATATGCTAAGTTCTGTCATGAAACTGGTGCAGGCTGGCTGGGTCGTAATGCAAACTGATGATATTTACGGCGTTAATATATAAGGCGCAAGCTTATTGGTTCATGTTGCATATGCAGCCAATGAGCTTACTGCTCTACATTTAAATGGCTGGTTAGCATCCAGACAGAGCAGTTCAAAGTGCTCTGAAACCCTCCACCTTCCCCAGCTCCACCTGTATAGAACTGCTACGGGTTATTATTATATATGCTATTTGTATGTCTTAAATACTCACAGCACCATATCAGTGTATGTATTGGTAGCAGCAAGTTCCTGTACTTGATTTGCAACAGCAGGAGCAATAATCTACAACAACAGCAGCAGCAGCAGCACTATGGCGTTATTTTACTGCCAAATGTCGAGAGCGCATTTTTGTAGCGCGAAAGTAGATTAATATAATGCGCGAGCGTGGATTTTCTTTGCTCTCGCACAAAACCGGACGCATATTCCCAATTCCTAGCCATTTCTAATATACATTTCATATGACTAAATGTTATTAAATTGTAGAGAAATTCCAGGATCAGTTCCCTCTTCACGTAGGCCTAGTATTTTCATTGGGTCAGTCGTAGAAAAACCTGATTGGTTGATAACTTTTGACGTTTAATCCAGGTGTGAAAAGAATTGATATCTAGCGCAAGAGCACGGAGAGATGTGCGAGTGCACAGGACTAAGTTATAACGTGCACACACGCACACTTGAGCGAGAGGAGAGACATGTTTTAAGTGCGCACACGTATATCCGAGAGCGCGCCCCCGGTTTTGTGCAAGAGCAAAGGAAATCCGCGTGCGAGCGGGGA
Organism: Barbus barbus; assembly: GCF_936440315.1. Lineage (NCBI taxonomy): Eukaryota > Metazoa > Chordata > Actinopteri > Cypriniformes > Cyprinidae > Barbus > Barbus barbus. Next base: position 14,780,786 of record NC_136722.1, read on the forward strand.
GATTCGCGCTCGCGCATTATATTAATCTACTTTCTCGCTATAAAAATGCGCTCTCGACATTTGGCAGTAAAATAATACAGCAGCGTAGCAGATCTATTCCGCCAAGACCAAATACATTGTCAAATCAATTACCGTGCTAAAATCTTCAGAGAGTTATTATGATAGAAATGTGGTTTCTTTGAACTTTCTATTCATTAAAGCAAAAAAAAAAAAAAAAAAAAGTTTCCACCAATATATTAAGCTACTGCTTTCAGCTGTATTATAGTAATAATAAATGTTTCTTTAGCACCAAATCAGCATATTAGTCTGATTTCTGAATCATGTGACACCGAAGTAATGGCTGCTGAAATTTTAACTTTGCATCACAAGAATAAATTACATTTTAAAATATATTAAAATAGTTAAATTAATATTTAATTAATATAGTATTTCGTTTTTCACAATATTGCTGTTTTTACTGTATTTTTAATCTAATAAATGTAGCCTTGTATAATTTTTAAAAATCTTACCAGCCCCAAAAATTTTCTACATTTTTGTACTGAACTAAAAACTGAATTTTAGTGCCACTCACTGAACATTTCACTTTGAAATTGTGGTGAAACATGCAAGAAGCAACATAATTTTGCAGAAATGTCACAACAGTCACATTTTTCCAATGAGCCCAGACTGAATAAAAACAGGAATCATGTTTTAAAACATCTCATCACAGTAAATGTAAGTTATTTTGGATGTTTTCAGTGAGAATCAGAGTGATGAGTACATCATCTCACACCGAGCCCTGTAACAATGCAGCCACTGTGAAGACCACTGACCAACCTCTCAACAACTTTTGATGAATTGCTCACAATTTCAGCAGCCCACCAAGATGTCATACCACAATACAAACTCAACAAACCACAGCAACAAGCCACAGGAACCTTACAACAATACAGAATAACTCATCATATTTTTATCTTGGAAATAATAAGACTGAAAACAAACAGTACTATTCATATTCTGATTCAAATTATTTAATGACAAAGTCATTTTTGACAAAAATAGCGTCTCTGTGTCGGAAAAGACTGGTAACTTGACCCAAGCTAATCCAGCTAGCTTTTCTTTCTCTTGTTACCACAGACCTCAGAAAGTGAGGAGAGGGAGGCTGTTGCTGGCGAAAGACTGAACGATGGAAATGCCAACTCAATGATCCTTTTCCCCCTTCAGCATTGTCCTAACAAGAGCTCAGAGTTGGGAGGCTTGAGTGACACCCTCAAGAACCCAAACGGGCATCACGCCAGCCTCAATCTCCCTCAGACTGGCCAGAGACACGGCTAGGATAGAGCTTCAGAACGATTGTTCAACACTGATCTAAACAGACACTCACTAAAGCATAAGTCAGCATAAAACTACAGCAGACTTTATGGAAAATAAAGTGAGAGTGATAGAGAGAGACAATTGGAAAGTGATGTGACTATAGGATCCTATCTGAACTAGGAACGTTGGTTTATGTGCTCTCTGCAATGAGAGTTCAAAAATACTGGAAAAAGTCATCAGTCACCAAGCAGACTCCCTATAGAACATAACTGATGAAAAAGCAACATAAAAGCGGTTGACATGACTTAGATATGAGCGCGTTATGTGAGGAACAGACTTAAATTTAGGTCGTTCTTCACTAAAAATCTTTCCTCTAGTTCTAATACTTATGCATATTCAAACTTAGCACATCGTGTTCAATTATAAGACATTCATCCTGATGTGCCAAATTTGAACATGTTCAAATGTGAATATGATTAGCTTTTATTATGTTTTATTGAAAAGTGCAGGGTGAACATCTTTTCAAAACATTTCCTTTTTTGATATACACAATAATAACTGACTATATGATGATTTTATTTCTTTAACCCTGCCAGGAGAACATAGCAACTGTGCATCCATGGCACAGAATAGTGACTCTTTTGACCTTCAACTAAACTTTGAGGCTGTTGCCCACTCTGTATTAATGAAAAACAAGCATTATCATGGGAATCTAATCAGGCTGCTATTAAAGAGACGAGAGACAAATCGCTGTCCTCCTGCCCTCTGGATTCCTCCACTTCCTGTGCTGCCAGCTCGAGGGGAAGTTTCACAGCGCTGTAAAATGCAGAGGCGCTGTTGTCTGGCACTGTTTCCTCATCAATCATACACAAATGCCAAGCAATGACTCGACATCTGGAGTCTCTTTGCCCAAGACAATATGCACAATTAGAAATGACCTGCATTTCAATAGAGCACTAAAGAAAGCCTGGATCTGTTATTGGAAAGAAGTAACAGAAATGAGTAACAGAAGGTCTGTAGAAAAAATAAGCTTAAAACAACAACATTTCTAAATAATTCAAAGATTTTCCATTTGGCTATTAATGCTGCCATCAAGATTGACCAGAAAAAGATAAAATAAGTACTGACTAAAAATTAAAAATCAAATATCATCTTATTTAAATCCAATCTATCTATCTATCTATCTATCTATATAAATATATATTATTTCATTTTCTTTTTTTTTACATAAATATTATGTAGACAAACAGACAGTGGTAGGCTCCTCCTTAATTGTCATTTTACAAAACCTTAAAAAATATATATCAAAAATTTTGACAAACATTGTTGGAGAGTCTCAAGGTTCCATATTTAGTGACTATTTTGTGATGGAAACAATATTGTGACAGAAATTTATAAATTTGTGACAGGAAAATGCATAAAAAATTCAGTGGGCGTTATTCAGTGGTTTTTCCTGGTATAGTGTCAACAAAACTTTCAAAGGAGCCTCCATTTTTATGATATCAACTTCAAATTTGGAACAAAACATACTTAGACATTTGCCTTTCATTTTATAATTTTTAGATTCAAATTTAATAGGTAATTTAAATTCCAATTATAGATTCCAAAATATTTTGTAATTTTTATTTTATTTTATATAAAATAAATGAGTACAGTACATTTTTTCTTTACAGTAAATGTAACTTTTTTTTTTCATTTAAGCAGTAATCTGCTTTATTGTTCTGACTTTAATTGTTTTTTTTTTTATAAAGAACATAGAGAGAAAATTATATAGAGAGAAATGTATAACTATTTTATTATTGTAGACAGTCAGTGAGACGGAGAGACAGATAGATAGATAAAAATGGATGGACTACCCCTTCTGCACAGGTCTATTATTCTCATGACGTAGCAAAAAATAACAGAGCAGAGACTGGGTTTATTTGAGTCAGTCTGTTAGTGCCTATGGTAATTTCCCAGAGGACAAAGAAACTGTGTATTTGTGAGGAGGAAAGAGCCTCAGTGGACCAGATGTAAAAGATTCAGTTTTTCTTTCCCCTCCGGAGAAGATTTTCTACTTTTGAAGCCCCTGTGTACCAATCGCCCTCTCAGAAGAGCCAAGGTGATGGAGCTGTCCTCAGAGGACCAAAAAAAATTAAACAGATGCCCTGGGTGTCTGTGTATGCGTGTGGTATTGCTCGATGCATATGCCCTCCCCGATCCAATCAGGACACACGTTCACTCCTGACCTTGAGCGAGACAGACAAATACTTACAGCCCTCACGGAGATACCAAAATGACTTACGGCCTGGATGAGTATGTGTGTGTGTGTGTGTGTGCACGCTGTAAATTAGCAAGACATGAGCAGGTCCATGTGTGTCAGAGAGAAAGACAGAAAGAGAGCTAGCAAGGCCACACTTTGATTCCCAATATAAAAAATAGTCCTTATTAAATATAATAAAAAGGTCAAAGTAAGCAATAATTCTGTGTTAAGTATAGCAAGATTAGATGAGGAGACAGATAAAGATGCTTTTTTTATCATTTATAAGTGAAAGCAAGATAACAACACGTCTGGAACAACTTGCGACTGAGCAAATCATGATATAACTTTCATTTTAGGCTGAACTATCTCTTTAAGGTCTCTTAGATACAGATATCTATGTCTTCTCACCCATTCAGACTAGCCAGCGCAGTTGATAATTACACACTGTCAGAGAGCTGCCACAAACCACAGCATCACTTTCACTGAGAAAGCCTCCTGAACTATAACACCTGCTATTACACATGCCAGTTCACTGAACAGGGCTGTTTGGTGCTGCTCGGATCAGCTGTCTGTCTAGTGCTGAATAATGTGAGCTTTAAGCACAGGCAAAGCATAGGCAGAACAGAGGGTGCAGTACATCTGCATAAGAGAAAAATATAACTGACTTCTATTTGTTTTTAGCGTTTTAAGCTTAGTTTACAAATGTCAGGCATTTAAAATCAAGTGCGAGGTGTATTTAAAAATATAGACGCAGAAAATAAACTTTATTGAAGAAATATGTATAATTACTGTGTCTTGGTTTTTCTGAATTACATGTTTTGTAAATCAAAAGACTGTATTTATTGCTTTATTGCATAGACACAATCTGTTCAAAAGTTTGAGGGCAAAAAAGATTGTCATGTTTCTCAAAGACAAAAAATACAGTAAAAACAGTGATATTGCGAATGAAGTATTATTACAATTTAAAATAACTGTCTATTTGAATACATTTTAAAATGTAATTTAATGCTGTGATTGCAAAGCTGGATTTTCATTTATCATCAATCCAGTCTTAAGTGTTACATGATCCTGCATAAATCATACTAATGTGCGGATTTGCTGCTCAAGAAACGTTTTCTAACAACGTTGAAAATAGTTGAGCAGCTTAATATTTTTGTAGAAATTGTTATGTATTTTTCAGGACTCTTTTATTAATAAAACATTCAAAAACAGCGTTTATATGAAATACAATTATTGTTGTAACAGTGTGAATGTCTGTCACTTCTGATCAAATTTTATTTGTCCTTGCTGAATAGAAGTATTCATTTATAATAAATCTTACAGACCCCTGAAGCAATAGAAAACAAATTAAGTTTGCTTAATAGAATTAGGTAAATAAGACTAAATAATTATTTAAATAAATGTAAAAACAAGTAATTGCAAAAAAACTAAATGGATAGTCGACAAAAAAATATGAACAGAAATAAAGAGAAAATTATGTTAGCATTCAAATGTTGAATCAATGCTGAACGGATTTAATTCATATTTCAAGATTGACTATCAGTGTATTTGTTAGACAGGACATGATTGATATGTACAAAAACTACAATGTTGTATATAATGAGAAATCAGGAAAAAAGGGCTCTGGAAGACACCGCTAAAAATAAAAACGAAATAAAAGTACATCAAAAATAAATGAATGAATTATAAACCTAAAAGTCATTTTACTAAAAAATATTAATAAAATGAAAAAGAACTAAAACTTAACTGATGTTGAAAACCAAAATAAATAAATAAAAATAGTGAAAATTTGAAAACTGACTCTAACGCAAATTAATTAGACAAAGATGAATATTTCCCTTAGGTTAGAAAATATTGTTGAAAGAGGGTGTCATCCATCCCTTCATCCAATTACCATGTTCAATCAGAATAAGTGATTAGGGATGGAGCTCCCCTGTCAGGTTCAGCAGCTAATTAACAGCATAACGGCTTGGAAGCCAGTGAAAGCTCTTTTCTGAGGAGCAAAGAAATCCAGAAGCGCTCACCTGTCCTATGGTTTTAGTAAAACAAGGGAGGATAGCAGGTGTTTACTGCAGAGTTTCTGTAAGGGAAGGGAAGTCCTCATCGGCATCGGCTGTGAGATAAAAAAAAATTCACAAGAAATCAGTCAATAAACCTGAAAATTGGAAGACTACGCTGGGACTGTGTTAGTTTAAATGAAAATCATTTTATAGCAACATTAACGCATTAACTCTCTCATATCCTTTGGAGACTGCAACCGTTGTACAACATTTATTTTATTACAAACCACATGGGAATGTCTACGACTCATTGCACTTTTCCTGTGCCGACTGAGGCAGATATATTTAGAAGACTTCTCATTTCCATCTATATGTTAATGCAAACAAGAATCGCAGTTTGAAATATTATGTGCCAAGCGGGGCATGAAATTGAGCCAGACAAACAAACAAAGGATTTTACCGCTCATGTGTCTGCTGCATCTAATAATAAAAAGTGTGCTTGACAAGGGGAGAGGAATCAGGTTCTCGTAAAAGAGACAGTATATCCACAGCCAGAACCATTTGGCGACACAAACAAAGCCGTGTGAGATCACTGTCACACCGCCGGGAGAAAATTGAAAATTTATATTCGCAATGAAAAGGAACAGCAAACAACTTTGCAAAATACTATAATCTCAGGGGCCTAATCTTTCTTGCAAAAAAGAGAGAAAAAGAGCAAAAGAGAGAGAGAGAGATTTACTTCTCAGGTGAATCTCATGAAAGCTATACAAAAGTCATTTTATCCCTCAAAAAGTAATTAATTTATTGACAAAATACATTTTATAGTTGCATGTCATGATGCAACACTAAAGGTTTTATCCATCACGGCAATATTTGTTGTACTGCCTTTAATTTTGAAGAATCACAGTACATTTAAAAAGTTTTGGGTCAGTAAGTTTTTAAAATTATTTTGCAGTCTCTTCTGCTCACCAGGCTAAACTTATTTAATCAAAAATATGGCAAAAAAAAAGTGTAACACTGTGAATTGTTACAATAAAAAAAACCTCTACGGGTTCATTGTCACATGACCCTTCAGAAATAATTCTAATATGCTGATAGGTAAGAAACATTATTATCAGGATCCTTTGATGCATAGAAAAATCAAAAGAACAGTATTTATTTGAAATAGAAATCTTCTAACATTGTAAATGCTGTGTCTTTGCTGCCACTTTTGATCAATTTACTGTGCTCTTGCTGAAAAACAATCATTTCAATAAAAAAAATTATGAATGGTAGCGTGATATTTTAATTAATTTATTCTATTATAGTATTGTATTTCAATAATGAGTCATAACTGAGAATAAGAATAAAAAAAAGTTAAAATGTCTTTTGATTCCGATAAGAATTTTTGTAAAAAAAAAAAGCAAACTTTTTATCCCCCCCCTCAAAAAAATAATAATAATATGTTTCTTAACATATCAGCATATTAGAATTATTTCTGAAGGATCATGTGGCACTGAAACCTGAGTTTGTATTTTTTTATTGTAATATTTCACAGTGTTTTTGCCATATTATTGATTAAATAAATTTAGCCTGGCTGAGCAGAAGAGACGACAAAATATTTTGAAATACTTACTGACCCAAAACTTTTGAAACGTAGTGTATATTTCAGTAATTTATTCTATTATAGTACAAAATTATACTATAGTACTGCATTTAAATAATGAGTATTAATTGAGAACAATAAGAATGAAAAAAGTTAAATGTCTTTTGATTCCGATTAGAATTTTATTTAAAAAAATCTCCCCTCAAAAAAATAAAACAAAATCCTAAAAAGGCGTTATTTTCTTCATACAAAATATTTTATCATCATCCTTTAGATGTAGCGCTGAAATATGACCCTGACAAGTTAATGACAGATTTCCAGAGATTCGCCCACTTCTCTAATACAGCCAAGCAAGCACAAAATGTGGCTGTAATAGAGCTTAAACTACCCAATGCAGGAACTGAATAATCAAGGTTGTAGACTGTGATCTGCTACGATACCATGGCCTGAGCAGGACTGCCAGGAGAATTCAGCCTGAGCTATGCGAGCAGGAGCTGAGTCAGGACTTCTGGCCAAGAGAAGAGCCTGTGGAGTTGGCATGTCTCTGCCACATAAAGCACAAACACAAACTGCCACAGATCTGCTAACTCTGCTCATGGGCCAACTCCTCTCCATGTTCAGACTCTGACCTAAGTATGCAGCAATGTGAGGAACTGAACCTGACAAACAACACAGACACCGGGAGAAACACAACTGTGAAATAGGGAAATAAATGTCTTCTCTTTTCCATAACTGAAAAGGAGAAGGGAGGTAATGTGTGTTGATAAAGATTAAAATTGTACAGATTTAGCAAATGGATCCTTCGAAGAATGCATACATACACATTCATCATATTTGAATACTAGTAGTAGCATTTAATTCATGCTGATTTTATAAAATTCCACAAAAGAAGATATTTTGAACAATGTTGGAAAGCGAACAGTTGATGGTATCCATTGACTTCCTTAATATTTTTTTCTATACTATGGAAGTTAGTGGCTACCATCGTTCTTCAAAATATCGAAATAACGAATAACGAAACTCATACAGGTTTGGAACAACATGAGGGTGACTAGACGATCAGAATTTTCATTTTTGGGTAAACTATCCCTTTAAGCATCACAGTTCATTTCAACATTGATAATAATAAGAACAAGACTGGAGTTGAATGCTGGGAGCCGTTTGAGGAGCACTTGTCACATGGATTTAAGTGACCCCAACAGCAGAGCACTAAGAGACAACGAAGCCTCAAAGTCAAGGGTGGGCAGGAATGTCCTGAATAGATGGTTACATAAAAACCCTCAGCATGATGCTTTTTTCCAGGCCGCAGCACTAAAGGACAAGACTGCAGAGTTTAGCAGGAGTCATTCTATTTCAGCTCTTCCTAAAGTAGAAATTTTCGTAGCACTTTCAAGAGGCATAGTTAACAAAGGGCCGATTCATGTAGGTTCATGTTAGGAAATCATCATGCATTAAATGCATTTATTCATTTGTATGAGAATTTAACCGTATGCATCTCAAACATGATGACCTTCGTGCTTTTACCACCAGTGCTTAACTAGTTGAGCAATGTGAATTAGTCACCAAGTAAAGTTCAGCTGCTTTTCTGTTATTACAGAGCGTTTTGGAAATTAAATGGGTTAATGTAATCATCAAGTGATATTCTTTCGGTGATTGTCTAAAATTGATTAGATTCTCATATACAATGTATTAATGGGGGCGTAATGAATTCTTTGGGTTCTGACTCATTTCACATGCCAACCAACAATAGCCTATGCATATTTAACCACTACAGGCAAATAGGAAATGCACTGTATAAATAATAAAAAATAACAACACTTTTTGAGGGTCATGTGAAAAAAATCAAGTGAGCAACTGGAGGTCAAATAGACAGGGTCGTGGCACTAAAATAGTGACCTGACCCAGATATTAACCCGGCTTCCAGATGTGAAGAGGCCTCTGGATTACAGCATGAACGTACCACAATACACATGCTTTATTTTTACTGAGCATTCCTAAAATCAACAATGCTTTCATCCCACAACCTCTCTGATGCCCTCCCTCTGTTTATGAAGAATATTAAATACTATAAAAATACTGAAAAATACAAAAAAAAAAAAAAAAAAAAAAAACACCAAAATACACCCAAGTGTAAGACATCCCTTTTTTAAATTAATGATTTTTACTTTTTTATTTTCTTATTTGCCAATAAGAAATAATATAAACAATCATGTTCTTGACATATAAACAAGCCACTAAAACAAAAACAAAACATCTCTCTTTTATCATTCTCTTCCCATTTTATTCTTCTGCGTATGATTGAGTTCATAGAGAATATAATTTTTTTTTTGTCATTTGTGATAGGTGGGTAAGGATTTTTAAAAATCTATTTACAGAGGTTGCAATTTTTAGTCAATGAAATACTAGGAAAAAAAATCTTAAATTTTTCTCTCTCTTTATTTCAATGGATTTTGCAATTCCTGAAATTATAATTTTTTAATTACTTGATATTCCTAGTTGACTGTGTGAACACTTTAAGTGTTGACTGCTTGTTTTGCTTGTTTTTTCCCCATCTTTCTTCTATCTTTCTATTTTTTTTGTAGAAATTTAAGTCAATTATATTATTATTTACAATGCAGATTTTAGTTTTACTTTGATAACTAATCTGTAGAGCAATTTTTAAATTATAGTTGTTGTTTTTTTGCTTTGACAATACTAAATAATCATTGGACTACAACATTACTAACAATTATCAATTCTATTAATAATACTGAATGATACTATTTATTTAATAATAAGTATTTGCTATCAAATTCATCTTTGTTTTGGGCTATGTCTACATTTTAGAAAATTATTTATATTAATATAAAATAATTTAAATGGCATTTAAAGTATAATGTTTCCAAGCTCCTGTTAAAAAAAAAAAAAAAAAAAAAAAAAAAAAAAAAAAAAAAAAAGAGTAGCGCCTTCAATATTTATTTGGAGACTCAGTTATTGCACAACTGAAATATGAACTCTACGGATGGGGGATCCACAAATTTAAGGTCATGTGAAGTTAACAGTGTTGTGACATGAATTCGTTCTCGTCCTGTGCAACAAAGTCTATGATTTCAAAAGTATATTTACAATAAAAATTTAAATTCGCTTTTAATTTGGCATGCATCAATGTCCACAAAATGCACCAGTCACGACGTGATCCCTATCCACACTGATATGAGAGAATTTAACTCTTTAAATGCAACAATGTTGCTATTGTGGTCATTGCATTCTTGTTAACCTTCCAATTTCTGTGGCTGTCGGCGTTCTGTGCAAGTTGCAAACTTCATTTCGGGGTCAGATTTATTAGCGACATCACGTTATCTAACACATTCAAAACTCAGACACATCCCGGGACAAACTATTGCAAGTTTCATCGGCCAAGCTAAGTCGTTTAAAATTACAAGTGATAAAATATGGATATAAAATAATCAAAATGTCGTTGTCTACTGTACCATTTTGATCCGAGGTCTGTAGCATCGAAGGAGTCTGCGAATAACTCCATTTGCATTGGACTTCCGCTCGCCATGTAATAGTACGTTGGATTTTCACATTTCTTCAGTTTTCCTTCCCCTCACTGTTTTTTTCGCCGTGCTAGCAGCATTCAGACAGACAAAAATGCAGAGGCTGCTTTTGCAGTAGGAATTGGTGATTGGAGCTCAGGGATCATATGGGCTTTTGTCAGAAGTTTTAAAGGGCCATTGCACTGGATATTTTTTTTCTGTCTGAGCTCTAGTCTGCATCTACTGCTAAAAAATGAGTAATCAATACGAGCTGCCCTTATGGGGACATGGAGGTGCTCATGACCTTGCATGTTTGACGGCATCTCACTGTGTGCATGAGAGCATGCAGAATCCTGAAAATCCAGAGCAATTATAGCCCTAGTTTTTCAAAAATGCAGAAATGTGATCTGTGCTCTTAGCATTTTAGATACCAATAAAATTGCTCTTTGTGGTTAAACTGTACTTTGATGATTGCTAGTATGTGTAGTGCATCTAGAAATGCATAGTTTATACTAAATAATTTAGAACAGCCAAAAGTGAATTCTTCATAAGAGAACTCCGACAGTACATTTGGATGCATGATCAGTGCAGTGGTTGTCAATTCTGATCCTAGTGCACCCCTGCACAGGTACAGTACCCCCACTAGTACCCATATAGTACAGGACTAAATCAAAAAGCAGACATGCTTGTAGTGGTCAATACTTACAAACATGTTTGAGATGGCCTTTTATCCACATTCTAATGCATCATACTCAACTTTGTGTATATTTGGAGGAGTCACTGAAATGAAGTAGGTGTCGTTACAAGAATATATTTCACAGAATACACATTTTACAGCACACATGTAAGATTTCACAAACAAATGTAGTTTTATTTACAGTTGGCAAGATACGTTTGTTATATTTAAATGGTGTATCAATAAGCAGCAGTAGATACATTCAGCAAGACATTTTGTTTTTATGTACAAATTTTAAAAAATGCACTGAGGGCATCCACAAAACATTAATTTGGCCAAAACTAAACATTTCCCATCCATGTCTACATTGATTTGTTTAATAAAACTGCACGCCATATCAAAACATGGCATTTACATTTCACAGAATTTCATGTTCAAAAGACTGAGGTAAGTGGCTGTTGATATATAACCTAAGCTTAACAGTTGGAGGGTTTCTATGCTCCATTTCTTAGGAATACTAAAAAAAGTGTCCCGGAATAAAGCACGGACTAATTTAGTTTCAAATGTACATTCATACATAGACTCGTTTGGAAAAATACAGCAGAATGTATGTGAATTACACATTAAATGATGATACAGTGTACATCAAAGTACATACTTCAATCTTAAACTGAGCCATTCGTTCAGAATCATTTGAAGGAGGATAGGGAGGCTTAATGCTACATCAATTCAGCTCAGCTGTATCGACTGCTTCGGCTATGACTTCGCCTCCTGGAGGAACTGCGACTGTAAGAGCGATATGACCTGAACGTGAAGACACATCAGAGAATTAGCTTCAATGAAGCACATTATCAAATTCAAACAAGACAGTGTTAATAATACATGGATTTATTTATGTATCTGGACCTGCGGTCAGAGCTCTCCCTTCTCCGATGCTCTCTTCTCCTGCTACGACTGCGGCTGCGGCTAGAATAACTATCGTAAGAGTCAGACCTGTATTTCCATGAACAAAAGACATAATTAAGAATAATTAAGCGACACTAGGTTGGTTGCGATCAAATGCATGAATCATTTTGGCTCCATGCTCACCTTGATCTGTGGCGACCTCTGTGGCGACTTCTAGAATGACTTCTACTGGCTGTACGGCTAAAACAAGATCACCGTTGCATCTTCATTAGAAACATTTTGATCCCCATTAGACATATATCAAAGATAAATATCTTTCAATACTTACCTATGGGAACTTCGGTAGGTGCTACTTCGAGAAAGAGAGTGTCCTCTGCTGTATCTACTCCTGCTTCTACTTCTACTGTAGCTCCTGTGTGAACAATTATACCATGCAAAATTTACTTGACATGGAAGATTGGGCATACAAATTCATAAAACATTGTCTGTTGTAACCAACCTGGAAGAGTAGGTGTAGCTTCTGGACCTAGTCCTGGAGCGGCTATATGAATGGGACCTACTTCTGTGGTGCGACTTGTGACTGGACACAGACCTAGACTTGTTCCGAGAGTGGGATCCAGCCCTTTCTCCTGTTGCTGGAATAGAGTCTTCTTCACTCGAGCTGTCTTGATGTCTGGGTCTCTGATTTAACCGAGCTGTCTTTCGTACCTCATCAAATAAGGATCCTGGGCGGACTCTACTCTTGCTCTTGATCTCAATCTTGAGACCCTGGGCCTTTTCCTCCGGTTGATCTTTCATTTTATTTATTTTCATAATCAAAGGTTTTGTAGTAATAGCCTGCACAACAGTCATGCCTGTCAAAGGTTTCCATTTATTTTCAACTGCTGAGAGAGAAGTGTCACCAGGTACAGATTCCTCTTGCTGACTGCCTTGAGGTAAAACAGAACCAATAGTTACAGAGTTTCCTTTTTCTATTTGAGGTGGAACAAGCGCACTACCATTATTTTGAATACTTTTTAGAGGGGAAAAGCCAATCGCTTTGGCACCTGGTTGCTTAGCTTCTGGGATGCCCTCTGGAGGATATACATCAACTTTATTTGGGTCCCTTGGTTTGTTACTTGCCAAGTTAGTGTCTGAAATATTAGTATGGATCTCTAGAGCTGGACATCTTTCGGTATTGCTATTTAGCTTTGATATTTGGCTTTCAGTTACCTTCACATTTTCATCAATTCCTTTAGAAGACTCTACTGAAAACATATGTTGTGATGATTCAATATTCCCTTGATCCTCATCCTTATTTTCTGAGACTTGGTGCTTGATCTTTCCAGCTTTTATACGCCTTTTTGCTCCATCATTGACACCATCAGGATTTGCTATGTGAAATTGTTTTGCTTGAGTGACTGAATCATCCTCCTCACCTTCATCACCAAACTCCAGTGGAGGCTGCCAGTGAAATGTCTCTTTCGGCTTTTGGTGCTTCTTGGATTTCTTGACCTTAGATCTGCGAGATCCTGACCTGGAAGAGTGCCTCCTCTTGTGCTTCCGCTTCCGCTTGGCTTTCTTGTTCTTGTGCTTTGAAGTTTGTGTGTCTACAGACAGCTTCTCATTACCTTTCAATTCATTAGACATTTCTGCACCTTGGTTTGACTTGTTAGAGGTCCATAAAGGGTATTCATATTCTGATTCTGAACTAGCCTCTCCCTCCTCTTTTTCAGACACATGTTTGGCATCACTAACTACCTTTTTGTCTGGCATTTCAGAATCACTCTCAGACTCCCAGCAACGAGACAAAATCTGTCTCTTTTTCATTTCAGTAAGTCCCTCGTCACTAATAGGGAGTTGGTTGTGTTCCAGAGCAGTATTAGTCTTACTTGTGTTCTCTCCTTCACTTTCCCATCCAGATGTATTATTGTTGTCCACTAATGGTCCTTTCCTTTGATTTGGATTTGTGCCTTTCAGTGTGTTTCTCTGTACCAAGGAATTATTGTGTCTGTGGATAGCACTGTATGGATTATCTGATATGTCCTCTGAGGAGGGAGATGAATCTTTATGGCCACTACCATAATTTGCATGCTTGACTCTCTTTTGGCTATTTCTGAGAGATCTACGATGTTTTCTCTTTTTTTCAGTGGTTCCTCCTTTGTATGAATTATACGACTCCGACCTACTGCAGGAGGAAGATCTGCTGCCGTACTGACTCTGTGATTTGCTGATACTTCGTGATCGAGTAGGTGAACTGCTTCTGGACAAACTGCTTTGCAGAAGCCTATCAGGGACATTATTGTTACTGCTGCTGGGGTGTCTTTGACTAACAGCCGTGTCTGGCTTTAGAGAGGACATTGCCTCCAGAGGTACATTTGATGATGGGCTGATTAGTGCATTTGAAGCTGGGGCTGATTTTACATTGATTTCTTGAATGCAGACATAAGAGGGTTTCCAGGGTTTTTGGCCTGGTTTCCATCGAGAAGGAGGTGGACTGTCACTCAAAGGCAACACAGAGACACTCTCTGAAGTTGCTGCTGGTTGGGATTTAGATTCTTCACCTTGAACTGATTTAGGGACATGCTTGTCCAATTTGGAAATACCGCCCTCTGTAGGCTTTGACTTTCGAAGGGATCTCAACTCATTTCTTTTCCTGGAACGTGGTGGGGTTTCTGAACTATACCTAGAGTTTGATCTGGTTCTTGACCTTGTCCTGCATCTGGATCGAGAACGAGACAGTGACCTAGAATATGTAACAGACCGTCCTGATCGACTATGACTTGACCTCATGGATGACCGAACCCGTTTATCAGACCTTGACCGACTTCTGGAATAAGATCTGCTCCTGGACTTCGAATAAGATCGTGAATCTCTAGAAGAGCTTGATAAGTAACGTCTCCTTTCTGATCCTGATCTATACGATCTGTGGGAGTGGCGCGACGATGAATGAGAGTAAGAATGAGAACGTGATCGAGAATGTCTCCTCTCTGCATGGCTTGAATATTTCGACCTCTTGCCAGAGGACCCAGATATCTCATCCTCAGATTGGGAGGTCTCCTTGGTCTTGTTCTTTTTATGTTTCTTTGAGTGCTTTCGTTTCTTAGTTTTCTTCTTGCGTTTGGTTTTCTTTTTTTCTTTTCTAGATTGATGGGGGCTGGAATATACAGAAGCCTCACTTAAGGAACGCTCTTCTCTTGACCTAGACCTTGGGGTGTCACTTCTGTCATCCCATCTGTTTGAACAATATTAAAAATACTAAATCAAAATCTGTTCCAACTATGTTTTTCACAACTTTAAACATATTTCTGAAAGCAAATCAAAAACTTAATATAAACAAAAACTTTAATATAAACCTTATAAAATAAGCCAATATTACCAATATTATCTTGGCACGTACAATAATTTTGAATATCACACTGATCATTGCACCGTTTTCAAATGGTGTAAGAACAAACCTTTCTCCTTTACTCCATCTCTCCACACTGGGGGGCTGGTAAGCCTTGGTCCTCTGCATTTCCTCTTTCCAGTGTGGAGGAGTCTCACTGCTCCCCCGTTCCCCTTCAGACTCCGATCGGGACTTTGACCGGGGGGGTGTATGGTACCTCTGCAGAGGGAATAAAAAACAACAACCCTTCATGCATGGCAAACCAATCAAACTATCATTCCATCAAGCACCTATCCACCTTTCTAACAAGTCAATGTCAAATCATTAGAATTAAATAATTATAATAATTATTAAAGGAGCTGATAGAATTTTGGGTTTGTAAAAATGCATTTTGTCTGTTGTACTTTATTTAATGTCACTTTGTGACTTGTTTTTTTTTTTTTTTTCTGTAGGTGATATAAATATAATTCACGGTTGTCATACCATAGTACCGCGGCCCTTGATCTTGCGTCCAGATTTTGTGACAGTTGGTTTTGTGTCATTTGGTGTCACGACTGTGTCCTGCACAGCCCTATTGGGGGGAAAACTTAACAGTTTCAAGACTTTACCTTTTTGGTTTAATATACACACAATATACATCAAAGCTGAGCCATGGATTTCAAGGATTAATTGTTAAGGACAATTTTTTTTTTGCATTTTTAGAAAAATCTAATAACTGGGAATGCATAGGAAAGACTCTTGTGATGTTTAAGTGAAAAGAGGAACATCTGTTGAATTATACAAAAGACACAAACGTTTTTACTATCTCCTCTTGGGTAGGCATGTCTCTGCGGAGCAGGAAGCGGTTCTCTGGCACAGGTGGGATCTCTTCTGGTCGAACCACAGGCTTCTCCCTTTTCACATTCTGCTCAACCTCACCATCACCTTCCTCTGCCATCTCTCCCTCAGCATGACTATGAATCGGGTAGACAGTATATTTTTATTATACAACTAAAAACAAAGGCCAACCACAAAACAAAATGAATTCATAATCAGCTCAGATTTCTAAATTATTCCTTGGTGAAACCTTTGGATTTGAGAAGGTTATCAATATATTATTTTTTACTGTGACTGTGATATAGCTGAAAAGTGTGAGTACAGGATAATACCAAATGTGTTATTGCTTTAGATCATTGGCTGAATAACAAATAAAATTGCTTAAGAGGAAAAGGCACTGGTCACAATCATTTACCTTACATGTCCTGCTGTTTTAACTGTTTCTCTGTCCTTCTTTGTCTCTCTTCTTTTTCTCTTTGAGTGCTTACTCTTCGAGTTTCTTTTCCTCTTTTGAGATGCATTATTTTTGTCTGACTCTCCATCAGAGAAGGAATACTGAGATAAAGACTCCGAAGAACTCTGAGAGTCATCCTCAGAATGGAAAGCTTTCCTCCTTTTGCCTTGAAGAACTACAGAGATACAACAAACTTCAAACTGTCTGATAATGTACTGAACATTCACCACAGAATGTAATTTATTCATTCTCTTTATTTCTGACTACATTATCAATGCGCAGAGCGCGTGAATTTATTTTGAACTTGAGCTTTGTGTGCATGGCACAAAATAAAACAAACTTATAATGAACAACACTAGTTGTGTCCTAAATGATGCACTATACACTAGTGAAAAGCTATGTATTTAACTGTCTAGTGTATGAATTATATAAGCTTGCTCTGTCATCCAACATCAGTCTATTAGCCTCTCCCCTTCCAGTAAGTAATTAAAAAAGCGACAGTTAAGTGTCCAACATTCCACACTTAATTAACGTTTTTTTTCAGGTTAATTAAGTGCATCATCCAGGTTTTTTCTTTTTGGAATGAGAACACACTAATCACACTATTTATACTAAAAACCGTTAGACAACTGTACGCAAATACGCAAACTGGAACACACATACTATGTCCAAACCAAGCATATTGCAAGTAAAAATTGAAAAATACAATGCAACGTGTTATATATGAGATATATCTATAAGAATTTTGAACCAGTGAGATTTCACTTTGGGCAGCACTGCCCAGAACGACATGATTAAAATTCAATTCAAGTGACTGGCAAAATGTCTTGTTGCACATCATTTGCTGTGGTGGAACACCTGTGACTGTAAATTGATGCTCTGTAGCATCATGCTGGTTAGGACACAGTGTAATGCTGCATTCCAGGCAACACATAACCAGTGTTTTTCCAACCTTCTACCCGTGAAAGTGCACTGGAACGGCAGTCAAACCCGTGACTTCCCACCCGTGAACTCGTACTAGATCGATGTACTCCCAGTTCAGCACTCTGACGCTACATAGCCCACGAAACAACCATGGCAGCCCCTACGGATATACAAATAACGTAAAATAAAAGGTATAACAGCTTCTCTTGCCTTATGTGCCGTTTTTCCTCCTCCGTTTCCCTCAAATAAGCAAGGAGTAAGCACCTTTGGCGATAGAAATGATAGAAATGATTGTAAATGAGCATAAGCCCCGTACGGTCATGCTGGTTTGTTTACATCTAGCTACCACAATTCCTTACGCTCAGGCAGTTTGGCATGACTTGCCTGGAACGCTACAAAGTCGTGAGTCGTGGTTTGAAGTTGTGATTTACGGGCTCAAAAACCTGCCTGGAACGCAGCATAAGTGTGTGTATTAAAATTGGTTTCGGCAGCATTTCAAAGCACCCGTCATTTTATTTTATGATCTTTCACAGTTCCATTTTTAACCACCATATTTCACTCCATAATTCAGTTGATGTGGAGATTAAAAAATATTCTCCATTAGGTAAAGACAAGTTCAAACAGCATAGTGACAGGCGGAAAGTGTGCAGCCAAAATTCCTAGTTTATATCTCGCACTCAAGAACAAGCTTACCATCGTTAGCAGACTTTGTAATCAGCTGTCCACAGTCAATCACTCTGACGTCAGCATAGGGTCTGCTGGCTGAGTCGGTCTTCAGCCCTTCGATTTTCTTTATGACCTCAAAGCCAGAGATGACCAGCCCGAAAACTACATGCACTCTAAATTAGACCAACAATCCTTACAGTTACAAGACATTGTGGGATTTAGGGAAAAAGCTTGCATCCAAATGATCTTATAATATATAGATTAACTTTTTTATTTTAATGCAACATATACAACATAAAAATGGTTAAACAAAGCCACTGGATCATTACCCATCTAGATGAGGCGCTGTCTTAGTAGTTCTGTTGTCAGGTAAACGAGTCCAGGTCATCCAACAGGGACATATGTGTGTGTGTGTGTGTGGGGGGGGGGGGGGGGGGGGGGGATGTTGGGGTAAAAGGAAATACATTTAGTCAAAAAAAGCATTCAGTGTGTCATCAAGAAGAAATGTGTATGCATCATTTCAAACACTGAGGAATTTAAAACCAGTAGTGCTTGCACAATAACATTGGCTGGATGAATAAATTCTAATGATGAACAGGAACAGCTCCAACATCTGCCAACATTGACAAAACTGACAAAACCAATTAAACCTGTTTAAAAATATTATAGGGACAACTTCAATTAGAAATCAGTGTCCATGGCAGGAAAATACATCCTGTGATTGTAAACTTGAAATACATCAATAAAGACTTCAAGGTTCTCTGTGCTGGGAGAATTTATTATGAGGTGAAAATTATTTAATGATAAATAAGAAGCCAGTGCTAGCTAAAAGCAACCAGAAATACACAGTCAGGAGAGAGAAGCACAGCCTTGGAGAGACACTTTACCTTGGTAGAGCAGGATGCTAGAGTTTCTGCAAATTTTACACAAAAACGGCAAGAGAAAAATTGTAATACATTTGTAGGCAAAAAAGGCAAAAAAGGAATGCTTTCTGATTATAAAATATTTCTAAATGCACAGTGACAAGTGAAAAGGGAGATGAAAATGCACCAGCATCCCACATGAACATGTAGACCATGTAGAGTCTCCAAAATAAATATGTATGTGGTAAAGAGATTAGAGAGCGTGTGAATGGCAAAGGGGGAAGCTAAGATGACTGTTTTACTAAATCAATAAAAAAGTAGACAGAACAAATAAAATGTTCCATTTTCACCATCTTGCTTTACTATTAAAGCAAGATGGTCAAGATGGTCACAACTGGTCTTTAAAAATTGTATTGATGTGTCAACAAATTGTGAGTGACATAAGTATGAGTAAGTATATAAGCAGGTACAACACTTGGGTCAAAGTTAAAAGCCCAGATGCTCTTTGTGGTTTTGGCCAATCTCTTAAAACAGATACAGGCTTTCAAGCGCATATTATTATAAAGTCTATGACTGAAGCAAAATAGTTCTGTAGAACTGAACACTGGGGGGGATAAATAATTTATACGTATTGCATGTGTCATTTAATAGTGACCAATCAGTCATATTAAATGGTAAGCAGAAGATCTGGTGATGAGTGGTTGTTTCTATATACACATACACCCTCTCTGTGTCTTATACCAGAGTAAATAGTACTTACATAAAGAACTGGGACCCATTTGTGTCTTTGCCACGGTTGGCCATCGACAAGAGGAAGGCTCTATCATGTTTGAGAGTAAAGTTCTCATCTGTTGAAGAGAGATATGAAGAAAAAAGGACACTGAGTGCTTGTCGACTGCTTCAAAAAGTTGTGTTATGGAGAAGGACAGGAGCAGGCAAAGAGACGTTCATGAACACCTGATATCAGTGATGCTTCTATGCTGCTTCTGAACTCTTGAGTGTTTCTCGTGCTCTTTAGTGTAAAAGCGAGTGATTTTCTATTAAAACAACTACTGTTTAAATCAAAACCTTTGATAAAGTTGGGCCGAATTATTTCGAAAAAGGAATAGTTCACCCAAAACTGAAAATTGTGTCATTAATTTCTCATTCTCACGTCAATCCAATCCAGGTGATTTACTGTGGAACACAAAAGGAAAAAGTGGTCATGAAATTCAGCTCTTTTCCATGCAATTGCTAGGGGTTTGAAGCTTCAAAAAGATTCCATAAAAAAGTTGTGTTGTAAAAGTTAATTGCAATTGCTTGGAAAAGATTGACCTGCTCATTATTTAAATTTTATTTTTTGTTCTACTAAAGAAACTGAGACATGTTTGGAAAAACATGAGAGATGAATAAATGACCTTTTTGGTTGAACTAAACCCTTTTAGAAGTTGTATTATGTTAAAGAGTATTGTATTTTATGTCAACCCATCCTGGAAAATTAAGAAAGAAACAAAATAAAGCATCAAAAAAAAGAAAAAGAAAAGAGTATTAATTTAACCAAATCAATTTCATGGTCCATATATCCATGAGCACTCTGTGCAGCGTGGACGTTTTTGGCAGGGGATTGGAGAATGTTTAGTCTACATTGTGTTACTGCACTGTGTACATCTCTTACCTTCTCATTTTGCAAAAGACCACAATCTCTATAAATAAAAGAATATGTTGAAAATTTTAGGCAAGAAGACTGGACCTTTAAATAAATAAATAGCCCTTATTCTCCATGCTGACTCAAATAGAAGATCATTATAAGATCACAGGAATAAAACAAGAGTCAAGATTCACAGCTACAGCGAGATAAAAACAATGACAGGTAATTCATGCACAGAACTGAGATGCCCATTCAAAAGTCATGCAAAAGTTGTTTAAACACTCAAATTAAGGTTACTGAATGTTTTATAAAGAACAGAACGTATCTAAAAATGGCTTACCTTCAAAGAATCCACCATATATAGATTCTCCTCCTCTTCCGTTGCCTAAGCAAAGAAAAGCATATTCACTCACAAGAACAGGCAATTGAATATACAAAGTAAAGGCTTAGACTAAGGCACCACAGATATTTCTATCTCCACATATCCGAATCAATGAGTACAACCGCACATACCCTCAGTGAAATCACCCCCCTGGATCATGAAGTTCTTTACCACTCGATGGAAAGTTGAGCCTTTATAGCATAATTTTTTCCCTGTAGTTTTGCCACTGCCTTTCTCGCCTGCAAGCAAACCAGAGAAACACACTGTTTATGATTACTTGTATATAACAGACCTAGTATGTACCAGCCATGAACCAAACCAAAAAACAAGATTTCACAGACTAAAAATGTGGATACTAATACTGTAAAGTACTGTATTCTGAATTGAACAACTGGACTCAGTCCTGAAGTCTACAGTTACACAGACAGCAAAAGGTTAATCCTATTTGATCAACATGGAAGAGATGCCAATAAAACTGAAATGAATACGGGTGGGTGCCCTGGGGATTGGTATATATTCGATACAACAGTCAGCTGAAGGCATGCGTCTCCAATTTCAATCTCAGCTGGTGAGATAAACGATCCCTGCATTGACCCAAAGCATTACCAACTGTAATTTATGACCAAACCTTCTCAATGCAGACTAATGCGGCTTTTGTCTTCTAAGAACAGGCTGTAAATAAAGCTTTGGTTTATTCTTCAGTGCTGTCAGCAAAACACCTGCACTTGTCGTTATACAGCCAGGATTTAGTCACCTCCAGGTTTATTTTTGTGCTATTACCCTATAAGCTTATGCTTGTATAAGTGGACATAAATGGGTATTATATAAAGGCTAAGGCTGGTTGGTTGATTGGCGCTTTAATGCCATTCCAGCTTCCTTGGATATTTTCATTGTGATTAACAAGGAGAAATAGTATAAAAGAGCCATTTTAAAACCTATATCAGGTTTTTATAGGTTATTTTAGATAAAACCACTCAAATAGATTCAAGGTTAACTCTGTTGAAAATTTATTTGAGTGTGTTTGCAAAGTAATATAATTTTGGTTAAAGGAGTTCTTTTAAAGACAAAGTCTAGGTAAACTAACTTGCTGTAGCCTGATAAAACAACAAATGTCAAGTATACATACCAGTGCACAGGCAAAGAAAATTTTTGCTTGTCTTGGGACAAATATCGGAGAACAGTTGAAAGACAATTCGTCCAACTGGAAGAAAGCAAAAGGGATCATTATACTCATGGATCAGAAATCTAACACCTGTAGCTTGCTGATAAAGACATTATTAGATTAGTGTGACTTGGCAATTCAACTAATAAACTGTAATTTTTAGATTAACCTCAGTGAATGGCAAATGGCAATACCTCCTTCATATTCAAAATGCATGCTCATTCAAATTTAGGTGTGCTTTTGCATAGTATCTAAAACCAGCACCTGTATGTTTTGTGCATAGGGTTTAAGCTTGCTTAAAGAAAGCAATTATTAGATTAGTGTGACTATTGCAATTCAACTTATAGGATATAACTTTCAGGCTGACTTTAGCATGGCAAACGACAACAGCTCCTTCATATTTAGGTTAGGGTGTGTCTTTGCATAGTACATGAAGCTAGTTTGATCTTTTTCATTTAAAAGCAATAAAATGAATATAAACAGGGTGTTAAAACATTTGCTTTGTAAAATAATGGGTGTAAAATTACTAAATAAGAGGTCTTGGTTTTATGACACATACGTTTCTCTTAAAACACATAATTAGTGGTAGACTGAGGTGAAACACTACATCTGTGGTTCATTAAAAGAGCCCTGCCAGTCAGGGTGTGGACTGCCACAACAGCTTCTCACACACTGACACAGGTATTTGAACTGCCATTACCAAAGTGCTTTACAAAACATACACATATAATGTTTCACTTTTTTCATTATTAGATGTTTACAACTGGCTCAACTATTTACCTTTTATTAAAACTTCACAACTTGATATCTTCAGATTATACCAAATGCTACGATAAAGATCACACGTCTGAATCCCTTTTATAAACAGACTACTTTTTGCATTACTAAACATGATTTTTGTAGTTGGAAAAGTGATTTTGAAAACCACAGAAAGCCAAACATACAAAAATAGTAATCTAAAAGCAAACATTTTAAGCATTTTTCTATCACAACTTCTACTTTTAACAGTTTGACCTTCACAAAAGACTATTTCAGAACAACCAAATAAAAATCATTGCCACATCTTACCTGGTTCTCTGTTGATTTCCACATCAAAATAGCACTGAGGGCGATCTTTCACCCCCATTTTGTAAAGAGTGGGCTTCCTGTAGTGTAAAATCACAGCAAAACACTGTTAGATCTTGTATTCCCAAATCACCTACACCAGAAAGAAATACATTCCATTTCCGATATCTTCCAAGATACTGTTTCTCTCCAGGTCATATGAACAGAAAGTGAAAAGAAAGTCAGACACTGAGATTGGTGTTACGCTTAACCAATGAAATGCACATCTCTATGCATGCCCCTCCAACCTCAACTTCCACCCCCTTTTTTAAGCAGTGCTCTGTCTGTCACTGGGTTTGCTGTTGGGCACCACCCTAGTGTGATGAATGAGCCATTGTTGCTGTTGATGTGTGCTGTCATCCTAAACTAGGAACCCTGGTTAAACCAGATGTGTGCTATCTTTGGGCTGTGTTTACATACAGTTGAGCTTTTGTTTGGGGGAGGAGCTCCAAACATAGTTTAGTAAGGGCCCAAACAAACGAAAACAAGAACACATCTTCATCAGAACACATTTGGAAAAATTCAGCATTACATCATTTGCTTACTACTGGATAATTTGCAGTGAATGGGTGCCATCAGAATAAGAGTCCAAACAGCTGATAAAAACATCACAATAATCCACAAGTAATCCACATAACTCCAGTCCATCAATTAACTTGAAGTGAAAAGTTGCATTTCTATATAAAAATAAAAAAAACTAATCCATCATGAAGGACTTTTAACTTTAAACTGTCACTTCCAGCCAATGTAATTCATCCACTGTTGTCCTCTTACATTAAAACTCACCATTATATTTGTCTAGAACTGTTTTTGCTTGTAAACTGTGCTTTATCTGTGCATATTTCTCTCCTGGTTCAGACAGAAACCAATATAATGTACAGAGGACTCTTTGTTAGCCAGAAGCAATAATTTGAAGTTAAAAAACATCTTAATGATGGACTTGTTTATTACAAACATCACAAGCCATTAACTGATGAACTGGAGCCGTGTGGATTCTTGTGATGTTTTTATCAACTGTTTGAACTCTCACTCTGACGGCACCCATTTACTGCAGAGGATCCATTGGTAAGCATTGGCAACCAAATCTGTTCCGATGAGGACACAAACTTGCGTACATTTTGGATGGCCTGAGGTTGAGTAAATTTTCACACCGCATCAAACAGCCCTGACTTACTTTTCCTTGAATCACAGACACTAAAGTCTTTTAGCTGAGCCACCAGATAAACATCTCAAATTACAAGAAGGGAATGAAATTATTGAACATCCTTATGGCACATATTATGTTACAACTGTGGAAAATGTTGTGCCAGCTGCTTGCCCATATCAAAATAACTCTGTTTATCACTCCTCTGATTGCTAACACAGGCTGTCTGCTTAGGGAAATGGCAAATGTCAGAGTAAATGTCACAGGAGGAGAAAGAGGATATTTCCATGTGTTAGATCTGGAAAACACTTTTGAATACAAGAGACACTCCCGGTTCCAACTGAACTGGAATAGCTTGCTTGTTAAATGAAATGTTAAGATTGATTAAAATTTAACTTGACAACTTTAAATCAATCTCGAAAGTCTTGTATGTTCATAACAAAACATCTGCTAATGCATTCATGGATATTCAACAGCGTTCAGTTACATGACTTCTGCAGATTTAAATCCATGGGTTGCATGATTATTTTCAATGAGCATAGACTTAATGCTCAACAGCATACACGGGGTTAAGCACGCATTACATCTACAGACAATATCTGCAGTTATAATCCATTCTCAGACAGGTTACACAATGTAGACCAGGCATACTTTCGATTTCTGATTGCAGTAACTTACATAGCACACAAACAATACCACATTCATTTACTCCAATATGACTGTGGCAGTAATGCAGGGATTCAAATAAATGTGCAGAGCCTAAAATCAAAAGCACGCCCCCTCATACGAAACATCAAATTAAGTATGATTGTGATTTTAATTAATTAACTTAAATTGAACCACAGATAAGCAAAATGAGGTGTTCGTTTAGACTTTTAGCCAAATGCTAAACAGATGCACGGGTAAGTTAGCTAACAACACCTCACGACTGAAGTCAAACAAAAAGCTATTTCTATTTAAGATTATTAAAAAATAATAACTTTAAATACTGCGATTAAATGT
Source organism: Barbus barbus (assembly GCF_936440315.1). Lineage (NCBI taxonomy): Eukaryota > Metazoa > Chordata > Actinopteri > Cypriniformes > Cyprinidae > Barbus > Barbus barbus. Next base: position 14,806,517 of record NC_136722.1, read on the forward strand.
TTTGTTTTTGGGCAATAGTCGCTTGGTTGCTGGCTGGCTAACATTGTTATTGTCGTTAAAGCTAGCTGGTAACGTTTTATAAGAACCCGGAAAGGAATCTTCACGGGCAATTTATTAAATAAAAAAAAAGCGTATGACTCCGATATACATATACGTTACTGATACAAACGTACCGTTTTATTGCACTAGACTCACCTGTGTAGATTGTTAAAGGGCAAAAGCTTACTACACCCGCTCCCTCTGCTATGCTATCCGCTGTAGCTCCTACCGTGTTGCCAGATCTCTCATGAGAATTGAGCTAGTTGTGTTTGCAGGGTGAAGGGTAGCGGTATAGTTGTGTATGCATTCTGGAAAATGTAATCATTTTCATAAATATCACCACCTATCTTTCCTCTCTAATTTGACTGTATTCTGCAAATAATCCTAAAAATCGCAACCCACGAGTTTAGTTTTTTTTTTATAAGCCGCTTATAAAAAGAGGACATGGCAACGCTGTTTCTCTACTTTGTATTCTGAGATGCTGCACAGCCGCCGACTGTCGGAAACCATCAGCATTACAAATGACAAAAATGCTTGTTCCTTCTGCCTTGAGAATATCGAAAATGATTTATATGTTAATATTATTCATGCTATATTTCTTGACGAATGTAAAGAATGTTTGAGCTTTTATCTGTAATTATTTTAATAATTATTATTCATTTTATGTCAGCATGTGACATCTTGAGACTCAACGTAAGGACTTTTATTTTGAAGTAATGGCTGCTGTTGATGCTCCTGTTTCCCATAATTCACGGAGACAAACAAAAAGCCTCTGTTTGCTTCTTAATATCATTAAGTCATAAATAACTCTGAAATAATTATCTTGAGACATTTTTGAAACATAGTTGTTATACTCAGCGTAAATGTATTGAGCTGTTGTAAGGTAAGGGACGGTAACGTTAAAGCGCATCTGCACCTGCTAGCAGAAAATGACTGAAATATCAGGCAGATGAAATCCAGTCCACATTTAAGGATACATTATATCCAAACTTGGCAAATGTGATCACTGTAATTGGAACCAATGGTTAGGATGCAACCCTGTGGTGGAAGTTTTTTTTCACTATTAAAACTCTAAAATTAATGCAACTTCTTAGCATTTAAAATAGTTTGCAGTCGTGGATATTTGTTTTATTTTCAATGAAACATGCTGAACAGCTCTGTAATATGCTATATCTATTTGTAATATGTATGTATTGCAATATAGAAGGTAGTAATATTGGTCTTTAGATTGCATAGACATACACTACCAGTAACAGGTTTGGATTACCAAATTTATATTTTTTATGATTTAAAAAATGTTTTGATCCTAGGGCCTATGTTTAATTGTTTAAAATTACTTTCAACTGAGCCCAGATCAATTAAACAATACTTACGGATGCAACCTTTGTTTTTAATAATGAGTGTATTAGTAATGTTTATTACTAATACGACATTTTAATGTTGCATTATATGTTTGCTTCTAGTTTAGACTGCATGCACAGCTGCAGCTATACTTTAGAAAAGAATAGCATCCCTTTTCTCCATCCTTGTTGTCAGACATGCTTTATAACAAGTGCTGTAATTGCTATTTCATAATAATCATTCGTATCTTCTGTGTGCTTTGTATTTAGGATGTGTTCTCATAGAGACCCACGAGGAGCATGTCACTGATCCTGTTTGCCTTTGTGGTCCGGGTCAGGGATGGACTCCCTCTCTCCGCCTCCACTGATTTCCTGCATAACAAGGAACTTCAGGAGAGAAAGCAACAGCTGAGAGAGATCTCAAAATCCCTGAGTTTATTACCAGAGAGAGGAACAGTCAAGGGCCACGAGCTCAACATTCAGTAAGTGCACTATTGTGGATAATAATGTTTCTTAGCAATTAAAGATCTAGGCAGGAAAACAAAAGTCTTCTGGTTCAAACCTTTAATGTGTGATACAGGAAGCCTTGTGTCCTTGAGCAACCCTTGAGGTTTGTTTGTTTTTAATAAATTACTGATATTTCTCATGATATTAAAATCTTAAAAATCAAAGGGCTTATGCTTAAATTTCCGAAATCAGATTTAAGGAACATAAGGAACCTTTAATAGCCACTCATTCTTAAAATGAAAGATTTCAAAAGGGGGGTTTCACAGTGAAACCATAGAAGAACCATTTTTGGTGCCCCAAAGAACCTTTCAGTAAACAGTTCTTCAAAGAACCATTTTTCCTTAATGTGAAGAACATTTTAATAATCTAAAGAATGTTTTTCCACTATAAAGATCATTTGTCCAATGGATGTTTTTTAAAAAAAGGTTCTTTTAAGAACTATTAAAAAATTCTGCTTCTATGGCATTGCATGAAAAACGCAAAACTTTATGGAACTTTTATTTTTATGAATGTATTTATGAATTTATTTTTAAAGAGTAAATTTTTTTAATTAATTTGATTAATTAATTAATTAAATGTTTTTATGAATTTGTTTGCTTTTTAAAGCGTAAGAATTAACTAGCAGTGATCAATACATTTGTTACAGTATTTTTTAATCTTTGGTTAACGTTAGATAATAAAAAATACAACCAAGCCCAGGTCAGTTAAATAATATTTAAAGATATAACCTTTGACAACTTTTGAAATCATGAGATGGATGAAAATAAAATCAAGTCTTGCCGTATCAGAATGATACAAGAACGATAAGAATGTCCCTGGTCTTGTTTACCTGCGTTCCAGAGTCCAAGATAAGCCAAGGAAATTGGTGGCCGCCCTGTGAAATCATTTGTTAACTAATTGGTCTCTCTGTGTTGTAGCTTCCTCTCATCCGAGGGTGTGTCCTACATGACCGTATGTTCATGCAGTCTCCCTGCTGCCATGGCCTTCTGCTTCTTAGAAGACTTGCGCTGGGAATTCACAGCATGCTTTGACAACTCTGCAGTGGCCCTGGCAAACAGGCCGTACCCATTTCTGGACTTTGGTAGGATGACAGATAGAAGTGATTGGATTAAGCATTAGATGAGTTATTAATGCTGTATGTTATGTCATTAACACGGCACTTAATCCATGAATAGCCAAAGTTGTTGAACTAATAAGCTGATCATGAGTTTGTCTGATGGTTTTATTTCAGATAGTGCCATTCAAAAACTTCAGCAGCATTATAACCAGAAAGGGGGTCCATCTCTGGAGGTCACCCTGGCCGAGCTTCAAGAAGACCTCAGGCCCAGCCCCCCACAGGTTCTCACCATGGAGGACGTGGCGCTCACCAATGGAGCAGCCAATGGGCATGTAGAACAAACAGCTGCATCAGGTGTGCTCTAGTAAAGAATAGAGTTAATTCATAAGGGCTGCATATAATTTGACTTATTGATCCTTGTTGATTTTGAAGGTCAAAGTCAGAGATTGGAACCAGTCTCAGCACCAGGGATCCTCTCACTGATTCTTAACATCATGTGTGCTGCCCTCAACCTTATACGTGGTGTCCATCTTATTGAATACACCTTCCAGGTATCACAAGATGTTCATTTGGAACAGAATGATCTTGATTAGGGATGTAATGGGTGATAACTGATTAATGGACAAAATTCTAGTTCTATACTATTTTGTCTAACTTTTTAAATGCTGCAAGTAAATTAAGTCATCATAACATTATAATGTACATTATGAAAAATTTAGCTAAAGATTACATTTAATAGTCATTAACATATTGCTGTTTTTAAAGACCATTTAAATTAAATATCCAGTATTGGCCAATACTGAAAATATATTTTATCAACTGATTTCTCTGAATATGCAAATATTTCATTTTTAACTGATCATTTATTGTATTCATTTTCCCCTAGCAGTATATGTCTATAAGATTATTATTTCATATGATTTTTAATTTTAATTTATGATATGACCATTTTTTACAGGATCATTATAATGGTTTGTGAAATGTGGTGTAAATTATTTTATTATAATTTACTGATTAAATGTCTTGTGATATGACCATTTTTACACGATGATTATGAAGGTTTGTGGAATGTGGTGTAATTCATTTTATTATAATTAAGTAGGTAATTAAATATGACACTTTTTTTACAGGATGATTATGACGGTTTGTGGAATGTGGTAGCGTTTCTTTTGGCATTTCTCTGCTGTGTTTGCCAGGTAAATTGTATTAATATTGTGCATGTGGCATCAAAAATGATGCACTTGCCATATTTAATGTTTTCATGTATAGCACCATCAAATACACCATTTAAGCTCATATCTTTATCTTTTTCCCACACAGTGTCATCTATACTTGTTCCATGCTTGCCAGAAGAAGCTGAAATCCTTTACTCTCCTGACTATCATCATCTTAAGCAATGCTTTTCTTTTTGGCCTGAGGAACATCTGGCAGCTGGCTTTCCACATATGCGTAGCCTGCCTCTCCACGCTGCTCACCCTCCACCGCAAACTGCTGGACAGGAACATGGACTGTGGAGTATGAGGACTTCAGCTGGCTGTGGACAACAGTAGGGTGAGAGACCAAAAGATGGACGAGACTTTCCGTGTGACGTGATGGCTCACGAAAACTGACATTGGTTTTTGCTTTGATCTAATATTATGATCAAGAGATTATTTTGTCTCACATGCATAGTGAGTGCAATGGTTTTTCTACAGGGGTCTTCAATTCTATGATGCATATCAGAAATCAAGTTTGTAATGAAATATTATGAATGTAATATGAAGAAATTGATAAACAGACATGAAGTAGGCATTTTGTTGGTTTAAAAGTTAATTTAATTTTATTTATTTTCTGCAAAATAAGAATACATATTGTTTAAGGTAATTTAAAACAGTAATCTTTGACTTTTCTGTATGAAGGGTTTTTTTGTGTTGTTATAAATGCACGTATATTGTATGTAAATGAAAGTGGGTAGAAATGGTAGTAACTGGGTGATTCATGGTCATGTTTCAATATCAGGCATTATAGTTTATGAAGGATATTTAGTCAGTAACAATTTCAGTCCTTATGAACATGATCTTTCGGTTTTATTTTGGGCAGTGTCGGTTAGTTAGTAATGGGCTACTCCACAATACCTTAATGTTTTTGTATTATATTAGTACTATAATATGTATACAAAGCACATTCAGGTCTTTTAACTAGTCTTATGCCATTTTTTCCACATAAGATAATTTTGTGTAGCCTACCATTCTATAATACTCATCCCAAAGACTATAAATCAGAAATAATTTCAACAAATTATCATAATACAACATTTATTTATCAAGTGGATAAGATGTAGAGGTGCTAAAGAATAGCAGGAAATTGTATTTGTTGAAGTCCACATCTATTTTCTTAACAAAATACTGATTATTCTTTGTCAGCATACATTAATGATGATTTATAGAGCTTAGTTTACATATTAATGTAATTTATTTGCACTATTATTCTTCATGAAATAGAAAAAAAAACATTGAACTTGACAAACTTGACATTTTGTATGTTTCTTTTGCAGCAGACAGTATTATAATTGAATAAGTTTATGAGCAAACTTAAAATTAAGTTCAGTTTCTTTATGTACATTTTTTTTAAATCAATTAAATATGTTTAAAATAATAAGGAAGCGTCATGTTGTACTGACAGAATAGTAAGTTTGTTTACTGCATTTTGTTTTTTTTTTGTTGTTGCAAATGTCATGCTCAGCATGTCAGCATGGAAAAATCCGTTTAAGTTCATCTGAAATAGTTTTTAGGCAAGTAATAAGCATAGATATAATTATCTGAACTATAGTGAAATTCTTGAATTTTTACAAGTAAGCTGTGCTTCTAAATGGTTGGTGCAGAGTTGGCAAAAATGTCATTTTGCTGTGTTGTAGCAGCAGCTTGCATGTAAAGTTTTTGTCTAGGATAACATTTAGTGCTGTGGTAAAGCTACAGTATGTTCATGTCAATGCCTTATTACAGATAGTTAAACAGAGGAGTGAGAATGTATGTATTATAATTTAAAACGTGTGAAAACGGCAGCCAATGTGCAGTAAATCGAATACTAATTGTAATAATAGTAAAGTAAGGGCTCTGTTTCTATTGACTGATTTCTAGGCTTTCTTCCCAGGATAGCTTGACAAAATAAAGCAACATGTTCCGATTTGTAATCATGGTTTCTTATCACAGTGGTGCCCTTAGCCTTTTAAACTGATACATATTTACTCACTCCTCATATAATACATGGAGTACTGTGTTTGAATCTATGAGATATGTATTTTTATAATGATAGTTTTTCATGTTGTAGATCAGATTGAGTGTTTAGTTACACAAATGGGAGAACCTGTATTTAGATGAGTTTTATCTCATGCATTTGTGACCCATGTTTTTTAAAGCCTATGTCAGTAAACTGTAATTGGTGTTGGAGGTTATTACTTACATACTGCTTAGTAATAATGAAAGCTTGAAACCAATATTGTCTTACATCAACCTACATTTGATTCAGATGATGCATACATTTAAAACTTTTTTTTAATCAAGGACTATGGCAATTTTGCCTTTAACAAGTGATTCTGCTTAAATGGATGGACAGGTTTTTTTTTTTAATTGGTTTTGTTTCACTGGAGTTGAACTGCTCTTTTAACTTCAACCAATGAACCTCCAGCAACCAAGTAAGAGATTTTTAAATAGTGAACAGTAATGTGAGCACTATTCTGTGGAAGCCTGTTTCTGCCACAAAATAAAGAAAAAGAAAAGTTAATTGTGAATTTTTAATCTAACAATTCTGATTTCTGTCTGATTTAATCTCAGAATATTCTTAGAAATCTCTAAGAATGAGAAATTCTTTAAAAGAGTCAAATATGCAAGATATGAACAAAATATAAATAGTTTTTTTTGTTTCTGTCACGGAATAGAAAATAAAAAAAGGTAACTGCAACTTTATATCTCACAACTGACACTTGTTTCTCAGAATTATGAGTTATCGCAATTCTGGGAAATCTGAGAAAATACAAGGAAAAAATAGATCAGTATTGTGAGATAAAAACTCAATTTTATCCTGTGGTGGAAACCTGCTTCAATATTATTCCCTTGTTGCAACTTGTTTGTTGCTAAAACAGATTCAGACATTTAATAAATCAACAGCTGAACATAAGAACTGTGTGTTTGTCTTATTTAACTGTTGGGCTAAAAGATTTGCTTCATTTTTCCAGTTTGAAGCTGTTTATATTTTTCCTAATAGATAAAAAAATAAGATTAAGCTGACTCAAAAATAGTTTTGATAATTAGCCTGAATATCCAGAGAGGTTTCAAACACTCATGTTGACGGCGATTTTATACCACTTTGCGGATGAAGCTGAAAAGTGAAACAACTTGTTAGAGAGTCTCATGAAAACATCATATTTTGCTTTAGAGACTATAATTAAAGCTGAATCAGTGCAAAATGCTGAATGATTCAACGGCTGTTCTAAATGGCTCAACGCTTTTAAATTCAAGCCTTTCAGTTTCCTGTACTGTAGTTTTCAAGAAATTTCATCTACTTCCTAATTCAAATGTAAGTGCTATTTCACTTCATCAAAACTGACAGAATTGTCAGTAAATTATACAGACTTTGCACGTTTAATAGGTTTCAAAGCAATTGTGGTAATAGCTTTAGTAAATAAAAATAAACTGCATTTGATATATTTTCTCAAGCAACAGTTCTACAATTAGACCATATGTTTTAGTATTCTCATCTTACATTTGTAGGCTTTTACGACCACAAAGATTCTGTTTAATTTCTTTGTAGTCATTTTTTATGATGGTTCATGTGTCTATCATATCAGATGGTGTTTGTAAGGTTGTACTATATGTATCAGAACATTGGGTGGCAGTATATAACTAGTTTATTGTAGGCTGAAGGAGCTGTGTGCATTTTATGATTGTCAACCGCATGAAGTTACATACAGGGATTAAATACAGATTTAGTTTACTTTTCAAAATGGTTATGCATTTAACTGAAGGTCAGATCTTCCTTTGGTTCACCTAGTATTGCTATACTGATTAAGAGAAACTTTTTCAACTGAAATATGCCCTGTTGTGTGTAAATAAGAACTGCTATTGTTTATATGATAATGACGTTTCATGTTCCAATTCTTCAGCTGTTTTATTGTTAAGATGAGATTTGGGACTTGTATGTCTAATATTAACTTTATGACCTTAAACCAACAGAGGTGTTGGTCTATTCTCTAGGGGTATGGTTTAAAATTGTATCCTTGTGTATACAGTTTTGGAAGGGCATGTGAGTAATGCTGCGTATCAGAGCAGCAATACTGATCAAGGTCAATGGTGTAGGTCACAACAAGGTATATAATGCTGGGGGGAAAAGCAAGACTGGTGCCGGCATTGCGCACCCAGTGTTGCTGTCTCTTACTTGGCAACACTGCTCTGAAATCTTGGCAGTATATAGTCACCTTCGGTCCAACAGATTAGAGCAGAGGTTTGACCCAGATCACTCTACTGCACTGATCCATTTCATTTTTGTGTTAAGCAAGCATGAGAGGATCAGTCACAGAGTTCTGCTTCTCCTGTTGGCACTCACCACTTCAATTTGCAAGCATAGCCATCATCTTTTATTTCCTGAGAAAAGTGAGGTGTCTACAGCGCATAAGATCACAACTGCGATATTGCTTCGGGTAATATTGGATAATGTATATTTTAGACGCAACATTGTGAGCGCATTTGTCTCACCAATAAAAATAATTCAAAACAATAATTGATGAATCAGTGTTTTTGAGTGGGCAGCTTGAATGAATTATTCAATTACTACTGATTTGTTCCTGAATCAGGGTTTTTGAATAAATCGCTTGAGTGAATACAGTTACTCACTTGTTTCGTTCCTGAAGGAACCTTTGTTTTTTAATCGATCGTTTGAGAAAACTAGGCAATAGCTGCGTCGAAAATTGCATACTCTCTGAGAAGGTACTTATTTTAAATAAGTACTTGCTTTGCAATGTGTATTTGAATGCGGCCAATGACTTGCTTATAAAGACAGTCATTTGTCGCCACCTACTGGCATAATGATGTAATGAAAAATCCACACCACTAATGCACAGACTAAAATCTAACTCATACTTCAATTGTGACACAAAGACAACGGTAAGGATAAATAATGTATATTAGTGTCCATATCTTCCACCATTATTGAGAGTACCATGATGACGTTGTTTACATGCAGAGGAATGAACATGCAGGGTCAGAAAGCTCTCGTATTTCATTAAAAATATATTTATTCTTGTTCCGAAGATGAACAAAGGTCTTACGGGTTTGGAACAACATGAGGGTGAGTAATTAATGACAGAATTTTGATTTTTGGGTGAACTATCCCTTAAACTGTTATAGTTCTAGTACTCAGTGTAAACAGCCCTTAACTGCTGTATAATAAGGAACTTGTTGGTCTCAGAAATTCTGAAGAAATTTAAAGTTTGTAATAGTCTTTTTGTAGTCATGCCTTGCTTTTTCCTCTAAAAGTTAAATGTTTACATAGACCCTTCACTTTGTCTTAACAAATTTGTGATTAACAGTATCTGTTAACATTCTTTCTGAATGATAAACGCAGATGTCGAAAGTAAAAGAGGCATATCTTTATTATCGGACATGAATCATTAATCAGAGGATTAATGGGAAGTTTGCTGAGATAGAGGTGAATTTCTCTAAATTTATTTTTTTTTGCTTGCAGTGCACTATAAATTGCTGTGTGCTGCACCCGTACAACAGTTTATTCAATCTGAGAAAACTCTTTTGTTTGAACTTTGACTATGTTAAAGCAGCATCAAGGGTTTGATGTACAAATTCAGAATCTGAGGAAGTTATTTGTGACCTATTTTTATGTCTTTCTCCCCCCGTGACACACATATATCTGCATTACAGTCAAACTTGTGAACAAAGTTCATTCAGGCACATATGCACCAATCTAAAAAAGGAAATACATTTTTCATAGGTTAAATTGTGTATCCGAGTGTCTGTCAATACAGTTTCCACACCTGACTGGTCCATGTATAATGCATTTGTATTGGAAACGCACTTGACACGGCTCTCAGCTGGACTCTAGTGTTGAATTGAGTAGGATTTTCACCAAATAGGCTTCTAATAATCCCTTTCCAACAATGCTTGGTGACTCAATGTCAAATTGCTGTTATACAGGCCTCATGATTCGAGTTGGGAGTCTGCACAGCAAACAAAAGAACCACAGGAACCGTGTCCGGTACTGTACCATCTCCATCGTTTTTTACAATAATCTTTGTTCTGATAAATCATTGTACTCTCAGTAAAAATGAGACACTTCAGAGACCTTTTGTTCTGTTTCAAACATGAGACGGAAACACTGTTAATTGAGACAGATCTTTGGCAGCATTGTGAATATCTTATTAAACAAAACAATATGTAATCAGGTTGTTGGTATTGTATGTGTTTTTGCATAGATGATATATTATGTGGGTAGATATATAATCAAGCTGGTTTATGGTTTTAGCACCTAGTTCTGTTTGAAAGACAGTGATTTACTGAACATTAATCATTTAAAACATAACATTAAGGGGATAGTTCAGCCAAAAATAAAACTTCTGTCATCCTTTACTCAACTTCATGTCATTTTTGTGTTGAATACTGTACAAAAGACATACTTTATTGTATCCTTTTGTCCATATACAATGGCAGTGAATGATCATGGTCATTCTGCCAAATTCTGCAAAAGGCATACTGGTTTGAACAACATGAGGTTGAGTAAAATTAGGACAATTTTATCTCTTTAATAGCGAAGTGCAAAATAAAATGGGTAAAAATCCTGTGAAAAACAGGGAAGATAATAGGGATCTATTTTTTACAGTGTGTGTTTAGAAAATGATGCTCCACAAACAACACTACAACAATACCTCACGTTACCTATAGAATTCTTTAGGGCCCTGCACATTCAGTTGAGATTGCTGTGACCCTGAAAGACCCTGTTGTTTCAATCAGTTTTAGCAGTTTTTGTTCAACCATACAGTCTCAGACCACAATGAACATCTGAGATTCAAAATCTAATCTACACTACTGTTCAAAATTAAGATTTTTTTTTTTTTTTTTTAATAAACAAATCTGCAGGGATGCAGGACTGTAAAGTACTGTTCATTTAAACGTTAAATTCATCAAAGTATCCTGATTTGTTTTCTTTTTTTAACAAAAATATTAAGCGGCACAGCTGTGTTCAACATTGATAATATTATTAAATATTTCTTGAGCAACTAATCAGCATAGAATGATTTCTGAAGGACCATGTAACACTGAGGACTGGAGTAATGATGCTAAAAATTCAGCTTTGCATCACAGAAATAAATTACATTTTAAAATATATTAAAATAGAATAGAATTATTTATTTGTAATTATGTTTCACGGTATTACTGTTTTTACTGTATTTTTGATCAAGTAAACGGACCCGTTACAGACTAGATAAACTGGATTTTAATTTATTAAATTATAAACATTTTGGATTATAAAAATGTAAAACAAAGAGTCATGTCATGGCATTAAATGAATAATCTGCACTATTTCTAGGTCACTATTGAAATAAGAAAATTGGGCATTGATCGTAAAAAGGTCAGATGTTCTTGCTTTCCAAGTTCAAAATGTTCTTTGAATCATCTCCAATTATGCTGGAGAACACGATCGTCAGATTATGCACAAACCTGCGGAGTTCATAAAGTGCTACAACCATTAAACCATTATTTTTTGGTGGAAAATTTTAGTAGAACTTTTCGCTATAATCACCATGCTTAATTTGTAATGACTTTAATGACTTCAATAATTTGTAAGAGCAAAAGTGACCCCTTTTCACATAGTGGCCTCAGACTTTTCAGGTCTTCTTGTATTTAGCACTGACATCTTTTCAAATGAGTCTTATTATTTGAAAATCATTCTAAATTCTAAATCCTTCTAGATTTTACTGCATACATTCTTTGTGATGTTTGGTTTTCAGAGAAATGATGAAAAATCAGTCACTAACTATTCTATTTTATGTTCAACTTTGAATTATGCTTTTAAACTTATTTTTTTCCCCACTAAATATAGGTTTCTTAAATATAAGTCACACATATGGCAGATAAAAGCTGTGGAGACTAATTTATAGACACTACTGACTAATTTATCTATTATAGAAGCCTTAATCCTCCTCAAATAAGACTTACATAAGTTACAGTTACATAAGGCTTTTGAGAAATTCATATTAAAATATAGATAATACAAGGAATATCAAATATTAAAATGATAATATAATATCAATATTATAAGATCTGAATAACATTTAAATATTTACCCCACTACCATTTAATTAATAAGTTACACAGTCTGGACTTGAGCTAAATAAATACTCCGTACATATTTGTGCATGGCTTATTATATTTAATACTGAGGCTCTTATATATTATATTTTTAAAAATGACAGTCAAAAAATGCACTTTTGTCAAATTTTATTCCACCTCACATTTGAAAACAGTATCAGGTTGAATGGAGCAAGTCTTTTTGAAATCTGGCACCATTTGACTTCTCAAAATGGTTGAATCTCAGCCTCAAACTAATTCGATTTCATTGTGACAAACTTTCCTATCAGGACCACAATGGTATTAAACCCTTCATTAAAGAACAAACACAAATGAACAGAGAAGTCCTGTTGAGAGAGCTTTGCTTTGTAGTGCTTTACCTCCTGAATCTGAAATGAACACTTAAAAGCAAACCTTTAAGCACAGGAGATCATTTTTATAGGCATTAATCATTGGCTTCATACAGTCATACTGAATGAAGAAAGTAATACTGTTTGTAATTAGAAATGGGGATTAAGCTGCTTTTATCAAAGACTTCAGACGGGTCTTTTAGAGTTTATTACGTTGATGAATCTTACTCTGTTTAATTGCAAGCGATTGCTTGCTGGTTATCTGAAGCTGTACTTTGCAGCTCTAATTCTCAAACATAACATGAGTAGCTAGTGACTAACAATAAGATATAGAATATGGAACAACAGTACGACTTTGCTGAAAGATTAGCTTTGTTTAAATATGATCAACTAAAATCAAAGACTGGGACAGAGATCAAATATTTTAGTGAGAGTGCCATTTACATTTGCATATAGCCAGACATTGCTAGCAGTACAGAACAGCCACGTTTTCCTCCTAATTCAGAAAGCGTAGCGAATAAACCTATATGTTTTGCTTCCTCAGAGCATGGTAAGAAAGTCGACGCTCGATAAGCACCGTCTCTGTTTGATGTTAGAGGTCTGCTCCATTCATGTGTGAAATTCTCCACCTCTGGAAAAATCAAAAACATAAACCCATTAAAACTTGTGCAAGTTGCCACAGGGTGAGTCCGCACCACTGAGAGCATGTCTTCACTCCCTTGGACTTATGAAGGAAAGGTCACGCCATCCTTAAAGTGAAGGAAAACTGTTGGGAAAACATGAATTATTTCACATCTGGCACTTAGCTTGATTCTGTCCACTCATTCACTCATCTCATAATGACTTTCATTTGAAGTTGGCTTGAATCAAATCTAAATGGTCTCAGTCTATGCTCAAAGCATTTTTAGGTCTGCCATTAGGAAAGAAATCAAATTATTCTTATATAACAAATGGTGTTTCAGTGTGAAACCCTGTTTTCAGGAACAAAACTAGGGCTAGGGGGCCTTCAAAGGCTGAGAACCACTGATATACATAATGCTTAAAGGACAGAGTCATCAAAAATTTCCCTACGACATGTCATTGCAAACCATCAGCACCCACCAGAGCCATAGTTTGACAGTATAGAACATACTGAATGTGGATTGAATTTTGTACATAATTGTGTCACTAGCACTGGAAATCTCATGGTGCTGTAGCCATCCAATCTGGCTTCACAAAATTAAATTTTGGCACCAAAAGCAATTGTAACGAGGATAATTGCATGTATTGTTGCTTTTCTGCAGTTGATAAATGGGTTTATGAGTAGGACATCCAGGGAAGAGCTGGCAAACATCTGGAAATGACAATCAGACCCTCACACACAATTACAATGACATTTACACATCTGCCAGCATGTACAAATACCTGTTTACAGTGTTATGAATCTAATCCAATCAACTGCATATGGTAAATTAATTTAAAACACTAAGCTGAACAATATGTAACAAATGCTGGTAATGATTCAGATTCCTTCAAACATAATGCAGATCTGCATGACTCCTCTTTCTTTTCACCCACACCATGAATTCACTTCAATTAATTTTCACTTTCAAATGTGTGTGGACTGGAACCACAACCTTGGGTTTGAATAGCAACATTGATGTGAAATCCCCAAAAGCCTTTGTGTGAATGAATGGCTGAGGGACAGTGCCAGCATAACACATAAATGAATCCAATATTTTCTTGACTCGTAGTATACACCTACACTGTTCAATGGTTTCTTAGGTCTGAAAGAAGTTCTGAAACTTATAATTTGTCCAGCACACAATTTACAGCCGAGACAAATAGTAGAGCCCATGTTCACAGGTCAAATAGCAGCAGAGTCAAACAACTCAGGAGAATATTACAGGATTTATACAAGAATACGTCTGCCCATTAGTGCACAACACAATGGAAACAAGCTGTAATACAATGAAATCTCCACAACATAACGGAAAACAAGCTGCAACAAAACAAAATTAGCACAACACAATGAAAACTAGCTGCAAAACAACGAAATTAGCACAACACAACGGAAACAAGCCACAACACAACAAAATTAGCACAACACAACGAAAACAAATTGCAACACAACAAAAACAGGCCACAACACAACGAAATTAGCACAACACAACGAAAACAAGCCATGATACAACAAAATTAGTCCTATGCATTGTGTTGTGGCAATTTCGTTATGTTGTAAACCTTTTTTTGTGTTGTGGATATTTTGTTGTGTTGTGCACTACTGGGCCACTGTAAGAATCAGCAAGCTGTACAGTCATACAGAATGTAGAATGGAAAAACAACTTAAAGGTCTCTAGGCTAAAAGTTGTTTTTTTTTAAAGCTGAACAGAGACATAAAAACACAGCGCCTTTTAAGACGTGGTACAATGGCCAATACATCGATGCATGTTTACATATAAAAAAGTATCCAAGTAAAAAGCAGAAAGCAAGAACATGACTTTTTAAAACGTGAGATTCAGCGTTCAACCTAACCACCTTTTTCTTCAACGCCGAA
This sequence comes from Barbus barbus, assembly GCF_936440315.1. Taxonomy (NCBI): domain Eukaryota; kingdom Metazoa; phylum Chordata; class Actinopteri; order Cypriniformes; family Cyprinidae; genus Barbus; species Barbus barbus. Next base: position 14,821,675 of record NC_136722.1, read on the forward strand.
GTAAGCATATGGGCGAGATTTCCGGTTCATTAGCCGCTATAGGTAAATAACAAGAAGAATAACAATGTGCAGTAAACGGTAAAACTGTTTGCACTACAAACCAGTATTTTCATAATTAATATAATACATTAAAATTATATGGTAAGACACACCAATTTTCAAAATCAAGCAGCAAAACAAACTGTTTTGTACAGCTATAAACAGCTGGATGCAGATGAGACCGGAAGCTAGACCCATAGAATTTACAAATGGCTGCGCCCATTTTTACAGTAAGAAAAAGATGGATTGTGCAAGCGCGAGATGCAAAGAAACTCGGAGCTACTGTGAGGGGCATTTTTAGTACAGTACAGGCACTACCTTTAATAAAAAAACAAAAGATTGGTTATTTATACAAAAAGGCAAAATTCTGGTCCATTTTCATAGCATTTTTTTAGAGAAACAAATGATATTTATTCTGATTGGTCAGATTATGAATACAAGTAGCATTTTTACAGTAATTTAATTTAACCTTTGCAAAGGTCAGTGATTACATGGCTAAAAGAGATATTCAAATAAAACATATCTATGCATTATGTGCATTTACAATTATTGTTTGTGTTTATGGATGAAGTGCACTAATGGACATTTTTGGAGCCTTTTGTCTTTTGGGAAAGATAGTTCAAACTCTGCGCAGGAATGGAGAAGAATTGGGAGATCTTTGACTCTGACCAGCTGAATCAGTTCCAACACAGGCTGGTAACACGGAAATAAAACACACAAAACCAAGCATGTTTTCCAGGGTCATAAAATATTTATGTTCAGAGAGAAATGAACCATTTGTGTCTTTGAAAGCTATCACTGTAAAACACACACACACACACACACACACACACACACAGGCATCATGTGCTAGTAACTGTTTTACATATAAAAACAAAAAGATTTCAGTAGAAAGCAAGGCGTTCATTCACACAGAACGCATACTTGCCTTTAAAATGCGAGATGCCACGCAGCGGAATGAAAGCGTTTTTGGAAGAAGAAACTCGTCGCGCATGCGCTAGATGCTAAGAAGCAGCAAAACAGTAACAGACGTCCGTCTAGCGTATGTTTACATAGCAAACGATTAAAACATTGCTGTGGAGCGCTAAAAACGCGTTCTTTGATTTTCCCCTAAAGTTTAAGATGCTGGTTTGTCATAAGGAGCCATTGTATGCCGTTTCAGGTGTGTGTGGGACAGCATCTTATCAACACCAGCAGAGCCTGAGGCAAGTCAAGCTTTCTCTGATTGGATACTGTCTGACAGGTCGAGCTCAAGCCGTGGTTCTCAATCAAGCCTGCGAGGGGTAAATCACTGGCTCAAAATTGAAAGAATAGCAAATTACCAGATCAAGCTCTTTCTTATACCATGTCATGCTTTGCTGAATGGAAGCCACAAGATTTCACATGGAGGGCACATTTCTTTCAATATCAGGTTGAGCCAGCAATACAATGGCACAGATTTGTTACTCTTAAAGCAGGTTTGGTCCAGCTCAAAGCTTCGAAATTTGTTGAACAGTGCTTTTGCTGAACCTCCATGGGTACTTTAGCCCATCAATTTTTTACTATGGACATGAATACTGAAATGTGGCCTGCGGCTAGGCACCTGTTAACAGTCCTGATGTGGAAAGCAGCAAAAACAACATCCAAAAGAATGACAAAATCCTTTCTATTTTATTATAAAACAATTTTATTAACACATTTTCAATTTTAACTTGAAGTTAACATGTAGAATATCGAATTTGTCATTGACATTACTGCATATGTTGAAATTAATTATTCATATTGCACAAAGCTGCAATAAGTCTACATAACATACTGGAAGAAATGTTAATCTGAAAAAAAAATTATATAAACATCACTGAATACTATAGGTTACATGAATAAAACTTAATTAATTGGTTTGATAAGGTAGAAATCGCTCAATTGCAGGTTACCACTTTTTAAGGTTTATATCTGAGAAACTATCAGGCTGAAGGAAGGCTGTGGCAGATTACATTTATTTGGTCTCTTGAGCATTCTGACAGCTTTATTTTTCATGTATTTTGTTATCAATCTGACCTCAGTAGATGGATGATCCCTGACTGAAGCGGTGAACCCTTCAAAACAAAAACACAGATAACAGGACTAAACTGCTGTGATAGAACAGAAAAACACATTAGAAATTAAAATACAGACACACACTTTACACTTGAATTCAGTGAAATAGGTGCCAGGTTTGAGGCTTATTGAAATAAATCTCAAAATGAATGAGTAAAATATACAATCCCTTTAACAACATATTTACTGCTATTTTCATGTCATTGCATTTAAATCTTACAGGAATAGTTTACAGAAAAAAAGAGAAAATTTGCTGAAAATGTATTGACCCTCAGGCCATTCAAGCTATAAATAAGTTTATGTAGATAAGTTACAAGACGTTAATTGTTTGCCTGGGGTCATGTGGATTACTGAGATGTTTTTATCAGCTGTTTGGTCTCTCATTCTGACAGCACCCATTCACTGCCAATCCAAATCTGTGCAGATGAAGAAACAAACTCATCTACATCTTGCATGGCCTCAGGATGAGTACATTTTAATTCCAGAGACTGTAACATTATCTGTGAGGTGTTGTCTTATGCCTAAACGGAAGCAGAAACCTTTAAGATTGGCCTTTAAGAGAGATGTCAGATGAACGATCATGTGGAAAACTGGACCAGCTGACAATGAGATGAAACCACACAGAAAAAAATTAATCTCTCACCATTGCTGACACAAATATGAGTGTTTTACTTTTGCTATTCAAAATGTTCTCAGCCGTGTCTGATGAGTGACTGGATATGTTTTTTTTTCCAGTCAGACCCCTGCTGATGTATATATCTGTTGTAATGGTGCGACTTTAATTGGATTCACTTACAGAAAACAGTCCAAAAATGATCAAATGACACATTAAAAGAGTTGAAATGTATCACCTGGTGATAGCTCATTTCAGTGTAATACAACTTTTGAGTTTTACTTTTTGGGTACTTTTTTTTTACTTTTTATAAATGATTTTTTTCTCCCTATGGTCCACCTACAATGTTTTCCCTTTAACACAAGTTTTGTGAATTTTACTACCAAGTAACATGAATTCATTACAAAAGTATATAATATATAATTTGACCAGATGCTCTGCCTTTGAGATTATTAACAAAAGATATTGGAATTGTCTTCTCTTTTAAAAAGTTTTTTTGATTATGAGTTGGTGGCATTTTCCTATGTTTTCCGCATTGTTTTTGAGTATTTGAGTTATTTTAAAGACTTTGAAAGTGCATGTCATAACCCACATTAACTTGTCTATATTGGTTGATTCCTCATATTTTGCTGAACAGAAGAAACAATAGAGAAACCTATGTAGATAAGGAAACTTTCCTGTTTCCTGCAGGATCGACGCTGAGCTGGCACAATGGATTGGTACAATTATCTAGACAATTAAACCAAAGCTTCTAAAAGTAGAAAAATGTGTTTTGTTGTTAGCATTTGCTGCTATGCCCTTAATTTCATTCAGTGCTTACCAGAAGGCAAAAGCAGAACGGTTCTTCAAAGTAAGTCTGGGATTTGACAGGCTCGGAGTGGAAGCTGTGTATTTTAGTTGAGTGAAATTTATACAGCAAATAAATGATTTAGCTGAATCTCTCTGGGGAAACAGCACTGTGGCACACGGCTTATTCTTGGTTTTCTTTTAGGCAGATGGAAAATAGAAAGGATTTGATATGAGAGTGTCTGTTGTAACCCAATGGACAATCGGTTCTTGTGTGTTTAATTTCTGAACAATGTAAATGTACAGCTCAAGTTGTTTATTTAAAATTGTTGATCGTGAACATTCAAACAACAATGGAAAATGGTCCAAAATGTTACAAAAACACATACCATGTATCAAACTTATTTAAATGTATACAAAAAATATTCACGTGTACACATGACTAAAGAGTTTGGGTCATGCTTTTTGTGAATTTATTACTTGAAATGTACCGGATGTTGCCTGTGTAGCATGCGGCATGGACAAATATTACTCACTTTCACAGCACAGATACACAGTTAATATACACAACATCCAGTTCTTCTGCTGTGCACTTATATATTGCGTTTCACCCACATTAATATACAACAAAACAGCACGTTTCAAAACCAGACATATACAGCGCAACTCATTAAAATAGGCACCTTTTCCTATATGCTTTTATATAAAGTTCACAAAGTACTCTGCTAGCTAACTTGAAGTGATACTTGATCTTTTATACATTGAAAATTACAACATTTTAACATTTTTATAAGAATATACATTCTTTATCATGGTAGATTAGAGGTAATCCGGCTAATCACAAATTGAAATTAAAATACTGTATGCAGTGATTTGAGGCTTACATTTTTTTTTATTAAATATATTAATATAACCTTTGCAAGACATCCCAGCTGTGGCATTAAAATGAATTTGCTGTACATTCCCTTTATATATTCTATCAGATGTGACTGTACATAATTATTTTACACTCCACTGGAAACTGAAACCACAATCCAGACTGAACTACCTTTATGTGGTGCTGACCCAGTTCGAGTTGCTTTCTGCCACTTCACAGGCCTTGATCTGGCTGCAAGTCCATCTCAATGAGTAAAACTGTGAGACAAGAACATTGGTGTGACAGGGCGGCCTGCTTTTTCATTTCCCTTTAGCTTGAACATAAACACAAAAATCCTTCTAGTTGAACAAGCACTGCAAGTTACCACTGAAACCGAAGGATGTAAAATAAAATGTTGTCACAGTACAAAAGAAATGGTAAGTTTACAGCATTAGCATTACTGCAAAGACTTACAATACCCAAGTACCACTTCCATTGTTAAGTATAAATTGGTTGATGTATTATTCTTTAAGATAAATAATAAGCATTATCAAAGCCTATGGCAGTTATATCAAGCTCCAACAGCGCAGTCCTTGTCGTCATTGATCTCATAATTGATAGTTTGTTCTTTGCACAAAAGGATTTGACATTAGACCATAAAACCGTCAAGTCACAGCGATACGTGGCACAATGACACTCAAACAAGCATGCAAACTGAATGTTGACACACCGCTGGGATGACTGATCTGGAATGATAGTGCAGAGAAGGGCATTCGGCTTACAAACGTGCCTAAACACACACACACATACATACACAGAGATCTGAAAACATCATAAAAAAAAAATGAACATGTTTCGAAGAAACATCACATTTGGTCTCTACAGTGTATCTCCATATATTGGATATTCAACAATCCGCTTTTGGTTGCCTTTTTGTTTCTCTTTTTTTTTTTTTTTCATAAGCAAAATATATAAGAGCAGTCCAGGCAAAGAATCCCTAACCTCTTTTCCTGCAGCATATCATCAGTCCTTATTGATGATGCTGTTGCTTCTGTGTCCCTGCAGAGCCGAGTTGGCACAAAATGACGGCAAAACTACAATCTTGCTGCTCTCCAGAAGATCACTGTGGCTTTATTTACAGGTTTTATGTGTTGCAGAAGAAGATGATCGGTGCCTGTCCGATATTGTCATACAAGAACCTCATTGACGACTCCTATGGCAACAAATTGCGCTATTTTCAGCAAATGTAGGGTTTAGTAGCTCATCTCTCCAAAAATGTATAATACAGTCTGAAGTTCAGAACTGAATTTCACTAGAACACTTCCTGAACATCTTCATGTCCTCTCACGGTCTCATTCTGGTGACAACACCACATCATTTTAGATGCTAAGTTAGACTGTGATGGACGTCTCGTCTTGACATGCGGATGCGCGGCGAGTCTTGGGGCTGCTGCGAGTCAGCATGGAGATCTGCGTGCTGAAGTTGTTGCCATTGCTGCCCATGGATGGGTGCTGGTATTTGGTTTCAGGATCCAGAAACCTTTCGAGGTGCCATCGCCTCCATTTCCTCTTGATCTCAACTTGGACCTGAGAGAAGGACGAGATCCAATCTAATCAACTGGTGATGGATAACACGTTTTGTACGTTTTGTACAAAAACTCTACATTACATTAAAAGGATAGTTCGCCCCAAAATTTAAATCTGTCATTTATTACTCACCCTCATGTTGTTCCAAACCCATAAGACTTTTGTTCATCTTCTGAACACAAATTAAGATATTTTTGATGAAATCTGAGAGCTTTCTGACCCTAGACAGTAGTGCAACTGACCATGTCCATGTGACATTAGTTGTGGTACTCTTGTGAACGCGCGTCAAAGACTGCCACATAAAATACTTATTTCACTTCTGGTTATGTATCATATATATAACTGAGTATGTGACATAAAATCATTAATCAAAGAGAAGAAATTGTTGAATAAAGTCGTTATTTTTGTTTTCTTTGCACATAAATGATTTTCATAGCTTCACAAAATTACGGTTGAACCACTGTCACATCGACTATTTTAAGGATGTCCTTACTACCTTTCTGGGCCTTGAATGCGGTAGTTGCATTGCTGTCTATGCAGGGTCAGAAAGCTCTTGGATTTCATAAAAAATATCTTCATTTGTATTCTGTAGATGAAGTGGATGTAAAGGGTTTGGAACGACAAGAGGGTGAGTAATTAATGACAGAATTTCCATTTTTGGGTGAACTATCCCTTTAAGTAACTGTAAATAAGGAACATTAAAACGGTTGCAACTGGGTTTTGCACAACACAGGCTCATTGGAAATACTTGACCCTAGGCTACATTTCTGCAAAACCTTAAGTACGCATTGTATTTCGCTAAACAAATTTTTAGGTGACACATCCACATACTGTAAGGCACTGTAAATGTGGGTTTTAAAAAGCCCAGTGTCATGAAAACAAACAAACAAACAAACATGCTTTCTTTGCGAAATTATATTGTATTGCTTGTAACACATTTCACAGCACTTTGAAAGTGAAATCTCTACTGACTGGTGGTACATACTTTTTGGGATTCTGATTGGCTGCCAGTGTTTTTATTGTTGATCAGCTGGGAAAAAAAAAGTTTGAAAGTGATTCCAATGATACCATTCCTTTGTGTTGTTATTGTTCTGGTGGTGTTGTGAACTAAATTTGGACTGATTTTGGAAACTATATCTTTGTTATTTTTATAGCTATACTCTTTGGTGTGAATGGGCCTATCTAAACTTTGGTCTGCGCCAAACAAGCAGATGGAGACCCACATTTCAACAACAGAATGCTCAAGCATACCTGGTTCTTCTTGTCTGGTTCTTCAAGTGTGTAAACACCCTTGAATATGACTGCAGTAACATTTTATTATGTTGGTTGATGCACGTTTCAAAGCAGTTTGGAAATTAAATGTCTGGTAAGTGAGTCTTAATGATTAATGCTTAATGATTAATGCAAACATGAGATAAAATGCATTTGTGGAAACAACCATGCCATTGCTGCTTGCATCCAGTAGTATATTTACTAGTGTACTAGTCTTGCTAAGCACTAGCTCTACATTGCAAGTGCAATGATGTACCAGGTGAGTTATAGAGCAAGTTTACTACGTCAGAAAAGCCATAAATATGGAGTTGCTTGTGTGATGCAAACATCAAAATGTATTAAGTTTGCAAATTATGCATTGTTGTAAGTGTTTTAACATGGGAACATAGTATTGTGTAAGGAACTGCATGACAATAAGTCTTTATTAATCAATCATTTACCACTGCAATTATAATTTGTGTGAAAAGTAACAAAAGTTGTTGTTTTACTGCATAGTGTTCACTTGAAAAGTGCAGCTCCCCATTCTTTTGCAGTCTCCCTCAGAATATATCACAAGTTTGTAAAAAAGGCTGAGTATGTTTAAATTGGAAATACTAACATGCTGTCATTGAATGCTGGAAGACACATTCTGTATATGCTTATTTGATTTAACATTGTATGTAATACATATGTCTCTCTTATGTTGTTGTGGGGGGTGTTCAGGTTTTTTTTTTATGGGTTTTTTGTTTTGTTTTCTTTTATTTGTAAAAACAAATAAAAGAAAACAAAAAGTGCAGCGAATGTTTTGCACAAATGTAGTCACTTGATTCCAGTGAGCCTGGGTTATTTTTATTGTAAAACAGGATCATTTTACACATAGAAATCAGTTTGTGTACTAGTTCATCTGTGGTGCACAAACATGTCAAATTATTTGAATGCACCTGGAATAAAGTCTGCACCTGTGACCCTTTTATTTAATCTGTACAAGCAAAAAAGGCCCAAGGTGCTGTGAACATCAATGCATATCTCAAAGTAATATGCCTCCTCTGCCAGTATAGAGCCATTTGTAGCCTGTACGAGCTAGCAGAATTTAGCTAGAGAAATTGAATGAAACCAATTTAGGAAGTGGCTTCTGATCAGTTGTGACTGAGTGCACCTAAAGATTCTGTCTGTCTATCCGTCCATCCATCCATGTCTTACCTCTCCATTCAGGAAACAGTAGAGTACAGCAACCACAAAACCCTGTTAAAACAAGTGAAAGCAACTTACTGACATGTCACTGTAGGTACAAAGAAGGCATTACACGTGGGAATGACAATGTGCTAAATGCCTAGAGATTCCTACCGGACTGTCTATGACTGTGGCCTAAAAAGTATGGGTTGGTAAGTCCTGTAGCAGATATACTGTAAGAATATTTAACTAACGGGTGCAAACCCTTCCTGAATTCATGCCAGTCATTCTTAGCCAGACACTCTGGCTAAGAATGTTAAAATTGGGGCACTTTTTTGTCCCAATGGCTTATTTTTATTAAAACATTTTATTAACATACATTTTTTCATGAAGGTCACATTTAAAACTGTACTGAAAACTTTCTACCATGCTTCATTTTTTTCCTTTCCTTTTTTTAATTGATTTTGTTGCTTTACCCTTTTCCCAGACTCATCTTGTTAATATTCAGATTATAGGGAATTGTTTTCCCCCATAAATCATTTAAAAATAAATAATTTACATGGTTATCGTATCTAAATGGTTTAAATATAAATTCAAAAATACGACTTTCTGACTACAGTTGTGGCATCTGTTTTTTTTTTACTAAAGATTTTGAAAAGTTAATGCATTTATCTAATGAGGAGGGAAAACATCTAAATTATTGGTAACTTTTTACAGCACACTCTAAAAATGCTGGGTTAAAAAAATAACCCAACTTTAACCCAGCCGCTGGGTAACTATGGGATAGAACATAGGTTGTTTTGACCCAAGTGCTGGGTTTAACCATTTGACCCAGAATGCTGGGTTGTTTATTTGACCCAACCAGTGGGTCAGGTTAACTGTGGTGCTGGGTTAAACATTACCTAAACATTGGGTTATTTGTTGTCTCATTGCCTTGCTATCTTTATATTTACTAATATTATCAATAATAACAAATAATCAAAAAGGAATGTAAAATGATTATTTTTCTGTAATACAATTACACAACACCATAAAATGCAACTGTAAATATCAATTTAATGAGATTTCACATTTCTTTTTAAAACAATTTTTGAATGGGTGCTACTGTTACACATTACATCCAATCCCTACAGACACAAATAAAACAATGTTTTTTGTAGATCAGTTTCTTTAAAACACAAAACTTTGTAAACTAGGTACTGTAGATTCCTATTCTGTTGTCAACATTGCAGCATCATAACACTATGAAATTGATTATTGCCACATGAGAATCAGTCCAAACTCTGTGCCATTAAAACTAAGCCAAACAAAGAGACCTACAACAGACAATACATGTGACAAAATTAAAATGTTACAAGTGACCAGAAAAAAAAAACCCTCAAATACTTCACACATGAAGACTCATGTCCATCAATATGATATACTGCATGCTGGAGAAATTCCCAGGAAGGAAGATGTTAGTGTAGCTAACATAAAGCACAAAAAAGGACTTGAAAAAGATAAACAGCCTCAAGCAACAAGTCCGTTCCAATGGCATGGCCCGAAACAATGGCGAAGGTGTGGGATGCCGTTGTCTCGTCACCAAGGCACAAAATGTGCAGGAATGCGTCACCATGTTGGTCCTCACCTGTTAATTACACGACACTTAGTCTTACAACATAACTTACATTTTTACAGGTTGTAACATTTAAGGTGACTTAAATAAATAACGTTTAAGTGTATTTTATGGAAATCAGCCAAACCATCAGGGTTTTCCTGTGAACTAGGTCTGGTAAAGGTTGCTCAAACTAAATATTTATTGTGTTACTGATTTAGGTTTCTTTCTGCTAACTGGCACTTCTTGGTTGTCTACCTAAATTTCATCCAACCAACATGGCATAAATTATGGGGTTTTTAAAGCCCCCAATATATTATACATACACATATACACATATATATATATATATATATAAACAGTACTGTGCAAAAGTTTTAGGCCACTAGTATTTTAGCCAGCTAAAAAACAAAATGGTTTTAAGTCAGTTATTTCTATCTTTTGCTGTAGTGTGTCAGTAGGAAATATCAGTATACATTTCCAAACATTCATTTTGCCATTAATTGTAATAATCCAGTGAGATTTTTGTTTGCACAAAGAGTCTGAAAACAGCCAGTGCTCCACACAGATATCTGATCTCATCATTATCCAGTCTGTCTGGAATGACATGAAGAAACAGAACAAACTGAGACAGACTAAATTCCAAAGAACTGTGGCAACGTCTCCAAAATGCTTCAAGAAACCTTCCTGCAAAGCTTCCTGAAAACCTATGCACAAGTGCACCGAGGGCAAAAGCTGCTTGAAATGCAAAAGATTCTCGCACCAAATGTTGATTTAATTTAGTTAATAGAAGTTAATTGATAAAGAAAATCTATTTTTGACAGCATCCTCATTTTATAGCATTTTTTTCACAAGTGTCTAAAACGTTTAACACTACTGTAGCTTTGCAGGTAGGTTTCTTGAAGCATCTTGGAGATGTTCACACAGTTCTTTTGGATTTAGTCTGTCTCAGTTTCATCATGTCATCCCAGACAGACTGGATGATGATCAGATCAGATTTCTGAGTGGAGCACTGGCTGTTGTCAGACATTCACTGGATTATTACAATTAATGGCAAAATGAATGTTTGGAAATGTAAACTGATACTAAACCATAAGAATAATACAGTGCAAACTGTGAAACTGGTCTCACAATCAAAATGACACATTGAAACACATTTCCTGTGAAAATGTCTTAATTGCTTTAGCTTGGATCGGATTGGATTTAAATAGATTGGATCAGAAACAAATGACACAGGCAGACCATCCCTGCGTCCCGATGTGCATACTATCCACCCTATCTGCCCTAAATAGTACTGAAAATGATTAACATCACATAGAATTTAGGATGGATAGTATGCAATGGCATGGCTGAAGTGTGACTTAGTCAGCCTACATTAATGACTTCCTGAGATAAACAATGTAATTTATTAGGAATATGTAGATGTTAGTGATGTTCCCCATATCTTCAAGATGTGGGGCAGCTCCTGTAATATTGCCTTGACTATCGACAAAGACATCAGCTCTCAGCGATATCTCTGACTATCGTCAATACACTATATCGTCTATCTGCACAACCCCACTAACAATTTAACCATTTCAAATTTCTGTAAACAAAACCATAAAATCTAAATTATTTCTTACCATGACAAGTTTTTCTAGAAGCCTGGGGAACTCCTTCAAGATTTCTGAAATGCTTGTAGAACCATTGCTACAAATCCAATTCTCAAATGTTTTTGGGAGGCAAAACAGATTCTGTAAAATAAGGATGAAAAACTGTTAAAAGCTAGCAAAACCATACAGTATGCCAGCATGGAAATCCAGTGATCTGCCTATTATTCAATCAATCTCAAATGCAAATTATTATTTCTAACAGTAACATAAAGAACACTTTACATGGCCTCTCTAATTTACTCTTAACCTGGATAAACCTCTTGTGTTCTGATTAAAGCAACACAAGCATTCACTAAAATAGAGGAAGAGTAAAAGGACCTCAAACACCATGAGAGATTAAGTCTAACTTTACATACTGTAGCTAAGACAACATTACAGTTAAGTAACAATATTTAAGAATAATATTACATACCATTTAAGAATAAATTTACATACCAGTAATATCGTGGTTTAACGTTAAGGGTAGCTAATACAGCTAACGTTACCTGAGGAAAAAAAAGAGCACAAAAATGGAAGTTATTGTTAGATTCGGCACGTCGCAGACATTTACTTGGGGAAAAAAACAAAGATTAAAAGAAAAAAAACCTTAAAAGATCAATTTTAGTATGAAATGATCTAATTCTGACAAAACATTACAAAGCCACACAGAAATGTTACACAGACAGTAAGTTAACTGAACTTACCCCTGTATTTCTGACCTAACAGTAGTTCATACCTTTTCCATGAGGCATTAAAATAAGTATATACACTGAACAAAATTATAAATGCAACACTTTTGTTTTTGCCCCATTTTTCACAAGCTAAACTCAAAGATCTAAGACTTTTTCTATATACACAAAAGGCCTATTTCTCTCAAATATTGTTCACAAATCTGTCTAAATCTGTGTTAGTGAGCACTTCTCCTTTGCCGAGATAATCCATCCACCTCACAGGTGTGGTCATATCAAGATACTGATTAGACAGCATGATTATTGCACAGGTGTGCCTAAAGCCGGGCTCACACTGTGCGATTTTTAATAGTCTTTTGCGATTGTTGCTTGTCACACTGTACGAACATGATCCCCATGTCAGACTGTAGGATCTCAGTTGTCTTAATGTCAGACTGTACGATAGTCAAGACGCGACAAAAACGGACGTACTCAAGAAGACTTGTCCGGAGTTTTACGTCATCAAAACGTGACCCGCGTTCTCTCGCTATAATGGTAGCTAGCAAAAAACAGCAACGTGTAGCGTTAGTTTTATTAATTACATGCCTCGACGTTAAAAAAAAAAAAATTAAAGACGACGTGTGTGGAGTAAGTCATGGCTGGGCAAAAGAGGACTTTATGGACTTCCTGTCCTACAGAGCGAACTTGAGGTAATTTTTTTATTCGAGTTTAAACATCCTGCCCCTTAATAAATAAATTTTAAGTAAACTTTACTTTGTACATATATTGTTTTTACAAATAATGAATGGTTTGAAGTTGTCGCGCTAATTGCGTCATCAAGTTCAGTGCTCCTATTGGTTCTTGGTTTGACGGTCGTCGTAGGAGATGTCACACTGCAGGAAAGTGTCTGAAATGTTCTGACACTGCCAGAACTTAATCGGAGGAAAAAATTGATCGCAACGGCCATTAATCGGCTGTCGCTGAACATGTCAAACCAGCGATCTAGACAACCGATTTTAGCCTAGGATTATAGGAATCTTTTAGGATTTTAGGATTTTCAAAATTTGTCTCAGACGACCAAATCATGGCCAAAATCGCACAGTGTGAGCCGGGCTTTAGGCTGGCCACAATAAAAGGCCACTCTAAAATGTGCAGTTTCACAGTATTGGGGGGGGGGGGGTTGCTGCGTGAGGCAACCATCATTTGCCTCACGCAGTGCAACACATTTCCTTCGCATAGAGTTGATCAGGTTGTTGTTGATTGTGGCCTGTGGAATGTAGGTCCACTCCTCTTCAATAGCTGTGCGAAGTTGCCGGATATTGGCAGGAACTGTAACATGCTGTCGTATACGCCGATCCAGAGCATCCCAAAGATGCTCAATGGGTGACATGTCCGGTGAGTATGCTGGCCATGCAAGAACTGGGATGTTTTCAGCTTCCAGGAATTGTGTACAGATCCTTGCAACATGTGGCTGTGCATTATGCTGCAACATGAGGTGATGGTCGTGGATGAATGGCACAACAATGGGCCTCAGGATCTCGTCACGGTATCTCTGTGCATTCAAAATGGCATCAATAAATTGCACCTGTGTTCATTGTCCATAATATACACCTGCCCATACCATAACCCCACCGCCACCATGGGCCACTCGATCCACAACGTTGACATCAGCAAACCGCTCACCCACACAATGCCATAAGTCGACAAAAGTGTTGCGTTTATAAGTTTGTTCAGTTTAAAACTTTGCGCACGCAGGCACGCACACACACACTTATATATACACACATATACGTATATATATAAAACTTTTATATAACGATAAAGAGATTGTTGAGGACTTTTTCAACAAAACAATTTAGGCAGCTACTTCATTCACAGAATAACTCTAATGTTAACCCGCAGCGACAGATCAAATATATCACATTAACCGTGAAATCAGTGTGCTTGCCACAGCTTATTAAAAATTAGAGGTAAATAATCATATCATCATATTAATTTACCTTATAATCCTGCTTGCTGCGAGTTGCTTGACTGTCTGACGACGAGATGAGTGAAGAATCCAGAAAATTCAATGAAGAGGAAAAATAAACAAACCGGTTGGGTCAAAATAACCCAACAGGTGTTCAGTGGTGAAAGAACCCCTTGCAGTCCATTTGACCCAGCATGAGCAACCCAACTGTGTGTTTACAGTACCACAAACAACCCAGAATTATGACCCAGCACAATTAACCCAACAATGTGTTTACAGAAATAACCCAGCACTTTTAAGATAAGGTTCAATTTGTTAACATTACTTAACTAAATATATAACATTATATATATAAAAATATATAACTAACTAAAATAAAAAAAGATGAATAAATACTGCAACAAATGAATTTTCCATTGTTATTTAATGCTAGTTATAGCATTAAATAAGTGTATTTTCTAATCAAGCCCTATTAATGCAAAAAATAGTGAAAATATTGTTATTGTTCGTATTTAGGATACAAAAATGTGCTTGTTTATAATGTAAGACAAAGCAAGACAAAGGAGTCAACATTTTAATAAAAAATAAAAAAAGAAGTAATTTTTCACCAATTTCCTTTAAACACAATACGTTATTTTTCCAAGATGGCACCTCTGTGTTTGGCACAACCCTGCTGTTCTCCCCGTCTCTGCTGCTTTTAGTATTTATGTTTTTATTTATGTCTATTTTTATCACTGGCTGTAAAATGGTGTTGGTGTATGATTGCCAATCACTTATGGCCATTTGAGTGGCTTTTGAAACAGCCAGGAATTCGTCCCTCTCCACCGCCTACCTATTCCTACTTCCCTTCACATCAGTACGGGCATGTTACAGACTTGTCGTGGAAAAAGAAGCGTCGGAGAAAAAGAGGAAAGCGTGCTGGAGTTGCAGTTCGGCTGAGATCCTCTGCTGATTTGCTGTCTACCGGGCCTGGGATGATACTGTTGTCCCTGGCCCTGTCTCTCTGCGCTGCCTCTTTCCGCGTGTTCGTTGTGGTGGAGTAAATACTTCCAACCTTCGACTGATCCGGAGATCTACGCAACCCCAGGGAGAGGTGTCGCCATTTCACGTGGCTTTGATCAACGCGCGCTCTCTGGTAAATAAGACATTTATATTAAATTACTTTTTTACTCTGCACGCCCTGTGTATCACTGAAACTTGGATTAAACCTGGAGATTTAAGCCCATTCACTGAGCTGGTGCCTCAGGGCTGTAGCTTTTTTAATTCCCCTCGGTTATCTGGCCGTGGTGGGGGCTTGGCGACAGTGTTTAAAGACTCGTATCTCTGTCGCAGTCTATCAACTGGGACTCATAGTTGTTTTGAGGTTCTGCTGTTTCAACTTTCACTAGTGAACCCTGTGGTTTTTGCAGTCATATACCGATCACCTAACATAAATAAGGAATTTTTAAATGAATTTGTTCAATTTATGAGTGAAATTGTCACCAGTTATGATAGGATTTTAATACTGGGAGACTTTAACATCCATGTGTGTTGTGATTCCAAACCACTATCCAAAGACTTTCTTAGATTACTTGATTCTTTTGACTTTGTGCAATGGGTATCTGGACCTACTCATGCTCAAGGACATACTTTGGACTTGATTTTATCTCGTGGCGTGTCAGTGCTGGATATAAAAATTGAGGACGCTGGCATATCCGATCATCTGCCCATATTGTTCTCCGTGTCTCTTGATGGAAATAGTCCAAGTCAATCATCATTGCCACGCTGGACTCGTATATTTACAGACTGCTCAAGTAAAGAATTTTCTTCTAAGTATGAATTATTAGGTGCTACTCAGGATATGAACACTCTAACTGGTCACCTGGATGTTAATGAGCATCTTAGTATTTTCACCAATAATTGCTCCAATATCTTAAACACTATTGCTCCATTAAAGATGAAAAAACATAAACATAATCCAATACCTTGGCATAATGATACCACTCGTTCTCTTGTGCAGACTTGTAGAAGGGCGGACTGTAAGTGGAAAAAAGATAGGCTACAAGTCTCATATGAAATCTTACGGGACTCTCTCTCTGCCTTTCAGCGAGCTGCCAAGGATGCAAAGTGTAGATACTTTTCAGAGTTAATCACACAAAACAGCCATAAACTAAATATTTTATTTTCCACTATTGAGTCTGCACTCCATCCAGCTGTCAACATTTTTCCTGAGGTATCTGTCTCTCTGTGTGAGAATTTTGCTAATTATTTTAATGATAAGATCTCTCAAATCATGTCTGCTGTATCAATGTCGTCATATGAATTGGTTGATGTTCTATACTCTGGTTCTACTTGGTCTCTTTTCGAGTTTGTTAATCTGAACACCTTAATCAAAACTCTGTCTAGCCTGAAACCCACAATGTGTCCTCTGGACTTTTTTCCAACACGTTTTCTTGGACTGATCACTGACACTGTCGGTCCTGATTTGTTGTCTATTATCAATAAATGTCTCCAAAATGGGACTGTCCCCCATGACTTCAAACTTGCCACAGTGCGACCACATCTTAAAAAAACAAATTTGGACTCGACATTGCCAGCTAATTTTCGTCCGATTTCAAATTTGCCTTTTTTATCAAAAATATTAGAGAAAATGGTCTCAAATCAACTTTCTCACAATTCTATTTCTGAAAAATTTCAGTCTGGTTTTAAATCCTGCCACAGCACTGAGTCTGATAATCTTAAGAGTTCTAAATGACGTCATGTTGACTACGGATTCTGGCCAGTTTACAGCTCTGGTTTTGTTAGACCTTAGCTCTGCCTTTGATCTGGTCAACCATGATATTCTTATATCTCGTCTTGAGGCATGTGTTGGTTTACGGGGCACAGTATTACAGTGGTTTAGGTCATATCTTACCAATAGGAGATATGTCATCAACACTGGGCATCATTTCTCCTCTGAGATGCATTTAAGATCTGGTGTACCTCAAGGATCAATTATTGGTCTGGTATTGTTCTCACTTTATATTCTTCCTTTAGGGTTTATTCTTAACAAGCATGGGGTCTCCTTCCATCTATATGGAGATGACACCCAAATTTACATCCCCTTAAAGCGTAGCAATAAGCATGCCATTAAGCCCATTTTGGATTGCCTGGAAGAACTGAAACTTTGGCTTGCAACAAATTTTTTATGCCTCAATGAGAGTAAAACTGAATTCATTATGTTTGGTCCCAATGATCAAAGTGTACGTGATGTCCAACTTGGGTGTTTGGTTCGACAATAACCTCAAATTTGATAAGCAGATAAGTTCCGTTGTTAAGTCCTGTTTCTATTATATCCTGCTTCTCTCCAAAGTGAAATCGTTTCTATCATTAAAGAAGCTTGAAATCGCAATACACGCATTTGTTACATCTAGGCTTGACTACTGTAATTCTCTGTACATTGGTGTTCCTCAGTC
This sequence comes from Barbus barbus, assembly GCF_936440315.1. Lineage (NCBI taxonomy): Eukaryota > Metazoa > Chordata > Actinopteri > Cypriniformes > Cyprinidae > Barbus > Barbus barbus. The sequence continues at coordinate 14,839,348 of NC_136722.1, forward strand.
CTGTGTTTTTTTTTTTTCCTCTCTCTCTGTTGTTGTGTATTAATTTGCCTATCGTTTGTATGTTGTAAAACACTTTGGTCAACTCCGGTTGTTTTTAAACTGTGCTATATAAATAAAATTTGTATTGTATTGTCATTTGCAAAGTGGTGGAAATGTCCACATGACCTTAAATTAAATTGAATAAATTAGTGAGAATGTGAAAAGTGTTTATAACAGAGTTTATTTTCTAAACATCCACAGGGCAAAAGTGGCCACAGTTGAAGGAACACACAATTATGCTATTAAAAAACCAATGGCCAATAGCTAAAGTGTGCAAGACAGAGATTCTCTATGGAGACTGTTTGAGGAGCCCTGAGGCTCTGATGTTAACCCAGACATCATTAAACTATTCTGCTATCTGAACAACAGTGCTACGATTATCCTGAGAGCATTTTCTGTCACTGGCGACTATTTATATTTGGGCTCTATTTTTTGTTTTCACAGCTAGTGTGAGTGATTAAATTCTGAAACGTACCTGAAATGACCCAAGAATGAGGTCAAACACGAGCCTGAGCTCAGTTTTTATGTTCTCAGGAATGAAAGCGAATATGATGAAGTTTATCCCAAAGAGTGGAATCAACAAAAGTGTGGATTTTGCCAGCCTCCTATAGAAAAGAAGAAGAAAAAACATAAACAGCTTTATGGGATGCTTTCCTGTCAGTCATAACCTGCACACAGCGCAGGGCAGAGAATGATATCATTACTAGGTGATATCAAAAAGCATGTTACTGGAATAACAACATTAGTGATGCTGGGTAGAAAATTGCAGGTGCTTAAGAATTGAGTCTTGTTTTGTGCAAACTGCACAGCGGAGAGCTACTTAAGGACAAAGGACATTAAATCATCCGAACAGGGGCGGAGAGAGCCAGTGACATTTTAGATGATGATATTGCAGTGCAATGGGTTCTCGCTCGCTGCTGGAGAGGCCAGATAAAATGTTCCCCTATTTTATGCCTATATTAAATTACATAAGCTAAAATGTTTATCATGTACCTCCAGTCCTCATCCTACCAAAAAGACCAGAATAATTGGTCTACAGGTGCATCTCAATAAATTAGAATGTCGTGGAAAAGTTCAATTATTTCAGTAATTCAACTCAAATTGTGAAACTTGTGTATTAAATTCAGTGCACACAGACTTAAGTAGTTTAAGTCTTTGGCTCTATTAATTGTGATGATTTAGGCTCACGTTTAACAAAAACCCACCAATTCACTATCTCAACAAATTAGAATACTTCATAAGACCAATAAAAAAAAACATTTTTAGTGAATTGTTGGCCTTCTGGAAAGTATGTTCATTTACTGTATATGTACTCAGTACTTGGTAGGGGCTCCTTTTGCTTTAATTACTGCCTCAGTTCGGCGTGGCATGGAGTTGATCAGGTTGTGGCACTGCTTAGGTGGTATGGAAGCCCAGGTTGCTTTGATAGCAGCCTTCAGGTCATCTGCATTGTTGGGTCTGGAGTCTCTCATCTTCCTCTTGACAATACAGGTTAGGCGAGTTTGCTGGCCAATCAAGCACTGTAACACCATGGTCATTGAACCAGCTTTTGGTACCTTTGGCAGTGTGGGTAAGTGCCAAGTCCTGCTGGAAAATGAAATCAGCATCTCCATAAAGCTTGTCAGCAGAAGGAAGCATGACGTGCTCTAAAATTTCCTGGTAGATGGCTGCGTTGACTGTGGACTTCAGAAAACACAGTGGACCAACACCAGCAGATGATATCCCAGCCCAAATCATCACTGACTGTGGAAACTTCACACTGGACTTCTAGCAACATGGATTCTGTGCCTCTCCACTCTTCCTCCAGACTCTGGGACCTTGATTTCCAAATGAAATGAAAAATTTACTTTCATCTGAAAAGAGGACTTTGGACCACTGAGCAACAGTCCAGTTCTTTTTCTCCATAGCCCAGGTAAGACGCTTCTGACGTTGTCTCTGGTTCAGAAGTGACTTGGTAGCCCTTTTCCTGAAGACGTCTGAGCGTGGTGACTCTTAATGCACTGACTCCAGCTTCAGTCCACTCCTTGTGAAGCTCTCACAAGTGCTTGAATCAGCTTTGCTTGACAGTATTCTCAAGCTTGCAGTCATCCCTGTTGCTTGTGCACCTTTTCCTACCCAAATTCTTCCAGTCAACTTTGCATTTAATATGCTTTGATACAGCACTCTGTAAACAGCCACACCTTTCAGTAATGACCCTCTGTGACTTACCCTCTTTGTGGAGGGCGTCAATGTTCGTCTTCTGGATCACTGCCAAGTCAGCAGTCTTCTCCATTATTGTGGTTTCAAAGAACAAGAGATACCCAGAATTTATACTGTAGGGATGGTCATTAATTGAAACTCAAATGTAAATATTTTAATATTTTGAGATACTGATTTTTGATTTTCATTACCTGTAAGCTCTAATCATCAAAATAAAATAAAAATAAAAAACTTTTGAAATGTTTTACTTTACATGCAATGAATCTAAAATATATGAAAGTTTCACTTTTTGAAATAACTTACAAGAAAAAAAACGCACTTTTTCACGACATTCTAATTTGAGATGCACCTGTATAGCAGAAGTTGTGATTTAGATGCTGGTGTCCCTGTCAGACTTCATAACTATCTTAACCAACAAGAATCCTTTGGCCAACCTGATTTAATTTTCTGCTGGTTTTGCTGATTAGCCAAAGGCTGGTCTACCGACTAGACCAGAACTTTCAAGCTTTAACCAATTTGGACCAACATTTAAATGGAAAGTTCACCCAAAAACGAAAAATCAACCTTTCTTTCTTTCACCCATGAAAGATGTATAAGTAACTTACTTTCTGTTCTTTTCCATGTTAATTACAATTAATGTAAACTTCAAGCTTCAAAAAGAATGCAAAAAAGTATTATAATAAAGTATATTATAATGAAAAGTGACCTTTTCAACGTCATTGCGTATTACGTGACGTCATGAACGCGCATCACAGAACAGAGCAAGGCGAGCATTTGTGCTTATAAAACTTAAACTTTTTTATTTATTTTTGAAATGACCGATCGTGAAATGTTTTCATCAAAAACCTTAATTTCTTTTCGACTGAAGAAAGAAAGACATGGACATCTTGGATGACATTATCAGCAAAAGTTTTTTTAAAAGTGAACTAATCCTTTAAGCCTCTTATTAAGAAACCACAACTAGATTCTAATGAACTGGCAAATTATAGACCCATTTCAAATCTTCCGTTTATGTCTAAAATTTTAGAAAAAGTGGTCTGCTCAATTGTGCTGCTTCTTGCAAAAAATGATCTCTATGAAGAATTTCAGTCAGGTTTCAGGCCTCACCATAGTACAGAAACTGCACTTGTTAAAATTACAAATGACTTGCTTCTTGCTTCAGACCAAGGCTGCATCTCATTGCTAGTATTACTTGATCTTAGTGCTGCGTTCGACACTATAGACCATGACATACTCATAGATCGATTACAAAACTATACTGGTATTCGAGGGCAGGTTTTAAGATGGTTTAGATCCTACCTGTCCGATCGCTACCACTTTGTTCATTTAAATGGAGAGTCATCTCAATTATCACCAGTAAAGTATGGAGTACCACAAGGATCTGTCCTAGGTCCTCTGCTATTTTCAATATACATGTTGCCTCTTGGTAATATTATTAGAAAATACGGGGTTAGTTTTCATTGTTATGCTGATGATACTCAACTATATAAGATCAACAAGACCAGATGAAACTTCTAATCTATCTAAGCTAATAAAAAACAGTACACAGAATCTCTTGGATTACAATTTACAACTAGACGGATGCACTGTTACGTCCTCTAAAGTAAAAAATCTGGGTGTTATATTAGACAGCAACTTGTCCTTTGAAAATTTCCCATGTTACAAAAACAGCATTCTTCCATCTTAGAAACATTGCCAAGCTTCGAAACATGCTACCTGTTTCTGATGCAGAAAAGCTAGTTCATGCATTCATGACCTCTAGACTGGACTATTGTAATGCACTGCTAGCTGGTTGTCCTGCATCTTCAATAAACAAGCTACAGATAGTCCAAAATGCAGCGGCTAGAGTTCTTACCAGGTCAAGAAAATATGATCATATTACCCCAATTTTACAGTCTCTGCACTGGCTACCTATTCAGTTCCGTATCATTTACAAAATATTATTACTTGCCTATAAGGCCCTAAATGGTTTAGCTCCTGCGTACCTAACTTGTCTTCTACCACGCTACAATCCAACCCGCACCCTAAGGTCGCAAAACTCTGGACTTTTGGTAGTACCCAGGATAGCAAAGTCCACTAAAGGAGGTAGAGCTTTTTCACATTTGGCTCCCAAACTCTGGAATAGCCTTCCTGATAACATTCGGGGTTCAGACACACTCTCTCTGTTTCAATCTAGATTAAAGACACATCTCTTTAGCCAAACATTTACACAATGCATCTTATAATCTTGTACTGCAGTTATATCTGATCAAATGTACATTATTATTATTCTTTAGCTTGGGTTGAACAAATCATTTTTGCTTAGATTTAACAGCAACTACGCTAATTATGTCTCTATTTGTTTCTCTGGGATTAACATCCCGTGGTAACTAGGAATGACAGAAGCTTCAGTCTGGATCCAACCCTTAAATGATCTGAGATGGCCGAACACCTGAGAAAAGATAATGCCAACCCCTCAGAGGACCTCAGAGGATGCCAATGCTCAGACAACATACAGAATTACCAAATTTTGCCATAAGTTAAATATATTAAGGTTCTGCAATATATGAATATATTGTGGAAACTTAATTTCCCCTAGAGCTGCTTTGCAACGATTTGTATCGTAAAAAGCGCTATACAAATAAACTTGAACTTGAACTTAAAGAGAACAAATTACAGAATTAATCTTATTTGAATGCAAAAATCCGTTTGAATGGGGTCCAAATACTTACGAATATTGGTTTGATTCATTTCTCCCAATGTCAGGACAGTTGATCTTCTGCCGCAGTATCCGAATGATACAAATGAAGAGGATAAAGTTCATCTGTTTTTGGTGGCAAACAACAAAATAGCAGGTGTTTTTATTTCAAAGAGCTTCATGTCATGAATCCGCACAAATTACTGAAATCACTGAGGGATCATAAAGCCAGTGGTTCCAAAGCGCAGTGTTTATAAGTCTCAGAGAAAGCAGGGACTGGCGTCTATTAGCAAAAGTCCAGAACAAAACTACCTCCTTAAGACGGCAGCGAGGCAGACAACATTATCTCTAAGTAGACGAGATGGACTGTGTTAAGACTGTTTACTTTCTGACTAGCAAAAACAAACATTAACTGCAGTTGCATTAAGCATGTCGGAGTGTGGGAGGACGAGAAGCGTTTCAGTTTTCTGGCCTACCACAGAAAATCCCCAACACCATAAATGTATATGCATACACATTCCACTAGACTAGCAGATTTTCTCTCTGTCATTCTCTCTCTCTCAAGTGCATCTTTCTTTCCTTTAAATCTCTCAAAAGAAAAGCCATGAAGAGCTTGTAAGGGTGTTTTTCACATCTTTCAGCCCTTATTGATATATCATGTATAATATAAAGCCCTAGAGAGATAACATTGCCTGGCACATTAGTCAACAGGTTTGTGTGTTACTGACATCTTAACACTCAGCACTACGCAAATCCTTATATTCTAGGCTAAGGGTATAAACAAGCAGCCAAAACACAAAGTGAAACTCATGAGAAGTTTTCAGAATAATTATTAGGAGCTTGCTCACAGATGTATATGTGTCTAATAATGTTGTGTTAACTTAAAGATTTAAATTTTATTATTTTTATTTTTTTTTTATTGGAGGGGAAATTATATTGTTTATGTAGAGCAGCCCTAATAAAGATAATGAAAATTGGCTTTTCCTTTAGGGGAAAACAAAAATAGACACATATACACATATAAAATACTAAAGAATAAAAATTATTCAGAAATATTTTTAAAAATATATTTAAAAATATTACCAACATAAAAAGGAGAAAGCACTAAAATGTATATAAAATCTAAAAGAATGAACATGTATAAAAATATATAGAAAAACAAAAAATAAATGCATTTATTTTTTTTATAAAGCACTAAAATACATAAAACATGCACTAACGATACATAAAATTGATATATAATAACAATCTAAAAAACATTTGTATAACTATAATAAAACAAACATAAGAGAAAGAACTAAAATATATATAAAATATGAAATTATAATATACTAAAGAATGAAAATATTTTTTAAAATATTTTTTTTTATAAAATGCAATATTTTTATTTAAAAATATATTATTTATATAAAGAATAAATAAAAAGAAAGCACTAAATATATAATATATAATGAATTGGTGTGTGTATATATTGTGTTCATTGTAAAAGGCATACTGTATGCACAAGGGACACAGTGTATTTTAGGTATTGTAACTTTAATGTTTATGCTAGCAGTCAGTGAAGATGGATGAGATGTGTCCTAAAGTTGAAAGTATTGCCAGGAAAGGCCAGACTTAATTGGGACTGCTGCAATTTATTTAACAAATAACTGACATAATAACTAAGACATTTCTCAGAAAAAAAATAAGGAATAAATTACATCAATTCTTCACAGGTTAGACAGGGCAACCTAGTCAGGCATACTAAGTGTAACCATGCGTGACAGAAATCATAATGTACAATAACAACTTTCTATAATCATAGTAATGGTGACATATCAGATACTCTAGGAGTGAAAGGACATCTCACCAGAATTGAAGCTAATATTGGGGTTTTGATAATCCACCAGAATGGGTCGGAATTTTCAATTATATCCCAGCATCTGGAAAAAATGACAAATAAATGCCGTGTATACATTTTTGCTTGCAATGACTAAGTATTTATGTTTTGATTTTTACATAAAATCATTGAAGGCTTTGACTGATGCATTTATCTTACCCGACATCATTGAAGTAAGCTTTGGCAAAGCTCCAAGACATGATGAAAATCATTGGACCTCCTGTAGTGAGGTGAAATGAGAGTGTATTTCAGTCAATACATCAGCAGCTGCTGTTTTACATGGCTCACTGACATAATCATTATGTCAAAGGTTAACAAAAGCAGGTTAATAAAGAAACATGCACATTTGACACCTACCCCAACCAATCAGAATGTACCACCAGAAGTACTTCCTCTCTGAGAAGAAGGAGACGGCTAACAGAGCATGAAGATACAGACCTTCGACTAGCAGCCAGAAGAAGCTTGCCATAATGCAATACTGGAAAAAGACAATCACAGCTTTGCAGCCAACCTGAAATTCAGAGACGGAGGAAATGAGAATGGCTTTGAGAATTCATTCCCACCCTTGAGTGCTCTGAGAAGTAGGGACATCCTGACATTTACCACATTGATAAAAACAAATTGTAAAACGCTGCAGTGCAACCACTGTATATGCAAATGTTTTCCACACAAGCGAAAACCGTTTTGAATATAGCTGCAACAATGATGATTTCGGATATCTCAGTGGTTCCCAACCCTGGTCCTGGAGGCTTCCCAACACTGCACGTTTTTTGCATGTTTCCTTAATCAAACACACCTGATTCAGGTCATCAGCTCATTTGTAGTGACTTCAAGACAGGGGCTGCATCCGAAAACTTAGGCAGGTGACTTGCTGCCTTATGAGGCAATGACTTTGCAGGCAGTGTTTTCGCACGGAGGCACCTCACAAAACTGATTTAGGACAGGCTTCTGAGGCAGTGTAAGAGTTTAATGATCTACAACAAAATAGAACGAGTTTTGGTGATAACTAAATGAATATTTAATCACTATAATACTAATTTCTCGCTATAAATAACATCAAAAGTGCAAAAAGTTAATCAGAAATATACATTTGCACACAAACTAACCACCAAACGCAACTTTCAGACGCCATCTTTATTTTTGTAGCTCAACCATCACGGAATGGAACGCACAGGATTGTGGGATATCAAAGGCAGCGAAGGATACATCTATGCTGCCTTCAAAAATCAATCAGATGAAGGTATCTCATGAGACAGGAAGTGAAGCTAACTTTGGATTCGGACGTGCCTTGATGCCTTCCTACCTTGGAATGTGTCCTTCAAAGGCAGCATTTTTCAGTTTTCGGATGCAGCCAGGGATAGGCAACGTTGGTCCTGGAGTGCCGCTGTCCTGCAGAGTTTAGCTCCAACCCTAATCAAACACACCTGAACAAGCTAATCAAGGTCTTCAGAATTACTAGAGCTGTATCCGAAATCACCCCCTATACCCTCATTCACTATTCCCTACATTAGTCCACTCATATAGTTCACTTGAAGGAGTGAATGAAAACGAGTGAGTGAATTCGGACACTGAAGAACTGCCGCTTTTGCATAGTTTGCTTCCTGTTAAATAATCATTCGAAACGGGCATCTCCAATAGTAAGATTGAAGGATTTATCTTGAACTCTGTCATGGAAATTATGTATAAACCCTAATAGTCAATTTACAATTAAGTTTGTACCTTTGTTGTATTCCACTGTATTACGCCGTGGACGAGCACTTCTAAAATCAATGAATGGATATGATTCAGCTGCGGGCGCCATCTTCTGGTGAGACGCGGGAATTCCTTTGGCGCGCGACTCTCACAGTGCATTCTGGGGATTCTCTAGCCGTTGCGTGTACATCGGTTGTACACTCGTTTTTGCTGTGCATTGTGGGATTGAATGAGTGCACTCGAGAACATCCACTAAGGTTTCGAACACCACTTAAAATGGCCGTCCCCTCAAATAGTGCACTATTTGAGGGTATAGGGGGCGATTTCGGATACAGCCTATAGGGCTTCAGGCAGGTGAGGGTTTTTTCAAGGTTGGCACTAAACTCTGCTGGACATCGGCACTCCAGGACTGATGTTGCCTATCCCTGCTTCAAGACCTGAAATTGGTGTGTCAGAGAAAGGAGACATGCAAAATGTGCAGTGTTGGGGTGCCTCCAGGACCAGGGCTGGGAACCCTTAACCGGCTTAAACGCCTCATTCAAACGCCCCCACATGTGTACGTGACGATGTGGAAATATTTGCGAAATGCCACCCAAATGTGCACAAAAAGAAAGAAAGCGTGGTTTCAGTAACCGCTAGTGTTCATGCAGCCTTGTCAGGGAGACGCTGCGTGTTTCTATGCGAAAGCAAAAGCAGTTTATTTGGCCTTTCATTGGTTAAGGTTTGTTTACAACAGAACAGCACAACCCAAATGTTCGAATTTGTGCAATGCATTTTATGGACAACAGTTTTGTGAACCTAGGAGAGTACAAGGCTGGCTGTGCACAAAGGCTATTTCTAAAAAAAAAAAGGTCAATTCCGACTTTGCTGAATCAGCAACTGTAAGTATGTTTTACTATTAGTTTAAGTATTTGCTACTGACTGTTCAAATGCGGAGTTTTGCACAGAGTAATGCGTTGTGTGTCTGTGAGAGAGAGAGAGAGAGAGACAGACAGACAGACAGACAGGGTCACATCACCGTGAAGTTAACTGTCTTAACTGCGGCTTGTGTACTGCAAATACATACGAGCATCATCACTGTGTCTGTCACACGATTCTGTTGCTCTCTCGGGCTTGAACTGATGGTAAAACTAACTACATTATTAACTGTCTTTATATTTACTTTGAAAGCTGAAGCTCGCGATTATGGTAAGGGGCGTTACATTTCCAACGCACGCTTGTGATGTTCGGCCAATCACAATGCACTGTGTCAGCTGGCCGATCAGAGCAGACTGAACTTGTCAGAAGGAGGGGCTTTGTAGAAAACGACGAGTTTGAGAGAGGCGGGGCATAGAGGAAATACAATAATGTACAGTGTTTGAAAAATAATGTGTTTTTTGAACATTAAAGCATGTCAACATATTCTGTTACACCAAATACACAAAATTATGATCTTTAAAATAACAATCTTTGGGAGACATAAAAGGTAATCTGTTCCTTATAAATGTCAAATCATTAAATAAAAAATTACAAGAAGTTGATTTGCGATATAATTAGCAAATTTATATATGTAGTATGCGTGTGTGTGTGTATGTATATATATTAGGGGTGGCACGGTACATGTATTCGTACCAAACCGTCACGGTACGGACAACTCGGTTCGGTGCATGAGGCCTTACGACGAATACAGGCAATTCATCCCCAATCCAGAAGGGGGCACTGCAGTAATGTAATGCTGTTTGATAACCGCCAGCAGAAGAACAGAGAATGCCATGTAGCGCCATACGTATCAATTCTAGCCTTAACCACCATGAGTTGTGCACTTGAAAACAAAGCCCACTAGACAATGACCATGTGCTGATTCTCAACGCGTCTCTCACATTGACTGACAAAGGAGTATGCTTTTAAAGGCTTGCGCACTCAACTGTTTGTGAAATGGAGCTTTGTACTCGTGTATCCTACCTCTCTCATTCGTCACAAATCCAAATATTCCATAATACTTCCATATTTGCGATGTAACGTATCTGAATGTTAAACTATTATTTATGTAAATTATAGGCTTTGTACTTCAGTCGCGTTCCAACGGTGACACAGAGGCGGCTGCGCTGATGTTTGGCTCATTTTATTTTGATAAATTACCAATTGCGCTGTCAAGTTAGCAATGCTGGAACGGATGTGTGTTTTTGTGTGTATGTGTGTGTGTGTGTGTGTGCGTGCGTGTGCGTGCTCTGGTGCGATAACTTCAATTGTTTCCTTATACCAGCAGAATCAACTTTAAACACTTATTGTCTTGTTAATAATCACTGTATAAAGGTCTGCTATTATTTGTGTACACTCACAACGAAAACAATACAGATTTTATATATATAACATGTAATAATATTTAGTATTTTCACATCTAGGTGGAATTTTTTAAAAATTTGCACTACTGTCTGTTCAAAATAAATGAAAAGAAACTGAGCATAGTAGATTTCTTTTTTTTTTTCCTGTTGTACCGAAATCGTATCGAACCGTGACCCCCGAACCAAGGTACGTACTTCGAACCTTGACATCTGTGTACCGTGCCACCCCTAATATATATATGTACAGTTGGGCAAAAAAGTATTTAGTCATCCACCAATTGTGCAAGTTCTCCCACTTAAAAAGATGAGAGAGGCCTGTAATTTTCATCATAGGTACCCTTCAACTAGAGACAGAATGGGGGGAAAGAATCCAGGAAATCACATTGTCTGATTTTTAAAGAATTTATTTGCAAATTATGGTGGAAACGTATTTGGTCAATAACAAAAGTTCATCTCAATACTTTGTTATATACCCTTTGTTGGCAATGACAGAGGTCAAACGTTTTCTGTAAGTCTTCACAAGGTTTCACACTGTTGCTGGTATTTTGGCCCATTCCTCCATGCAGATCTCCTCTAGAACAGTGATATTTTGGGGCTGTCGCTGGGCAACACGGACTTTCAACTGCCTCCAAAGATTTTCGATGGGGTTGAGATCTGGAGACTGGCTAGGCCACTCCAGGACCTTGAAATGCTTCTTACGAAGCCACTCCTTCGTTGCCTGGGCGGTGTGCTTGGGATCATTGTCATGCTGAAAGACCCAGCCACGTTTCATCTTTGGAGGGACATCCAAAATGGCGCCGCTGTGTTCGGACGCCGTTCAGGCCGCTCCGCTGAGATTTTGCTTTAACTTACTTTTTTACTTTTACTTTCTCTTTTTACACATTCCACGTCGGCACTGATCACCTACAACATAGAAACACTTTTGGACATTGGAAACCGCTACACTAACCTGTTCCAGGACACTTTATCCAGGAATCCTTCATGGCCACTGGAGATTCTTCGGAACGCGGAGATGAACAATAACCCCCCGAGGCGACGGATCAAGAAACACCGTGGGAAATGCGCTTACCTACATATCACTGCTGGTTATACTCTGTATAATTGTGTATGTGACAAATGTATGTGACGTCTGGCACTGCAGGATTTGAGTCCCTGGCGGCGTAGTGTGTTACTGATGGTAGCCTTTGTTACTTTGGTCCCAGCTCTCTGCAGGTCATTCACTAGGTCCCCCCGTGTGGTTCTGGGATTTTTGCTCACCGTTCTTGTGATCATTTTGACCCCACGGGGTGAGATCTTGCGTGGAGCCCCAGATTGAGGGAGATTATCAGTTGTCTTGTATGTATTCCATTTTCTAATAATTGTTCCCACAGTTGATTTATTCACATCAAGCTGCTTGCCTATTGCAGATTCAGTCTTCCCAGCCTGGTGCTGGTCTACAATTTTGTTTCTGGTGTACTTCGACAGCTCTTTGGTCTTGGCCATAGTGGAGTTTGGAGTGTGACTGTTTGAGGTTGTGGACAGGTGTCTTTTATACTGATAACGAGTTCAAACAGGTGCCATTAATACAGGTAACGAGTGGAGGACAGAGGAGCCTCTTAAAGAAGTTGTTACAGGTCTGTGAGAGCCAGAAATCTTGCTTGTTTGTAGGTGACCAAATACTTATTTTACAGAGGAATTTACCAATTAATTCATTAAAAATCCTACAATGTGATTTCCTGGATTCTTTCCCCCCATAATGTCTCTCATAGTTGAAGTGTACCTATGATGGAAATTACAGGCCTCTCTCATCTTTTTAAGTAGGAACTTAACTTGCACAATTGGTGGCTGACTAAATACTTTTTTGCTCAACTGTATGTATGTATATATATATATATGTATATGTGTATGTGTGTGTGTGTATATATATATATATATATATATATATATATATATATATATATATATATATACAGGTCCTTTTAAAAAAATTAGCATATTGTGATAAAGTTCATTATTTTCTGTAATGTACTGATAAACATTAGACTTTCATATATTTTAGATTCATTACAACACAACTGAAGTAGTTCAAGCCTTTTATTGTTTTAATATTGATGATTTTGGCATACAGCTCATGAAAACCCAAAATTCCTATCTCAAAAAATTTGCATATCATGAAAAGGTTCTCTAAACGAGCTATTAACCTAATCATCTGAATCAACTAATTAACTCTAAACACCTGCAAAAGATTCCTGAGGCTTTTAAAAACTCCCAGCCTGGTTCATTAATCAAAACCGCAATCGTGGGTAAGACTGCCGACCTGACTGCTGTCCAGAAGGCCATCATTGACACCCTCAAGCAAGAGGGTAAGACACAGAAAGACATTTCTGAACGAATAGGCTGTTCCCAGAGTGCTGTATCAAGGCACCTCAGTGGGAAGTCTGTGGGAAGGAAAAAGTGTGGCAGAAAATGCAGCACAACGAGAAGAGGTGACCGGACCCTGAGGAAGATTGTGGATAAGGACCGATTCCAGACCTTGGCGGACCTGCGGAAGCAGTGGACTGAGTCTGGAGTAGAAACATCCAGAGCCACCGTGTACAGGCGTGTGCAGGAAATGGGCTACAGGTGCCGCATTCCCCAGGTCAAGCCACTTTTGAACAGAGAAGCAGCACTGGACTGTTGCTCAGTGGTCCAAAGTACTTTTTTCGGATGAAAGCAAATTTTGCATGTCATTCGGAAATCAAGGTGCCAGAGTCTGGAGGAAGACTGGGGAGAGGGAAATGCCAAAATGCCTGAAGTCCAGTGTCAAGTACCCACAGTCAGTGATGGTCTGGGGTGCCATGTCAGCTGCTGGTGTTGGTCCACTGTGTTTTATCAAGGGCAGGGTCAATGCAGCTAGCTATCAGGAGATTTTGGAGCACTTCATGCTTCCATCTGCTGAAAAGCTTTATGGAGATGAAGATTTCATTTTTCAGCACGACCTGGCACCTGCTCACAGTGCCAAAACCACTGGTAAATGGTTTACTGACCATGGTATTACTGTGCTCAATTGGCCTGCCAACTCTCCTGACCTGAACCCCATAGAGAATCTGTGGGATATTGTGAAGAGAAAGTTGAGAGATGCAAGACCCAACACTCTGGATGAGCTTAAGGCCGCTATCGAAGCATCCTGGGCCTCCATAACACCTCAGCAGTGCCACAGGCTGATTGCCTCCATGCTACGCCGCATTGAAGCAGTCATTTCTGCAAAAGGATTCCCGACCAAGTATTGAGTGCATAACTGAACATAATTATTTGAAGGTTGACTTTTTTTGTATTAAAAACACTTTTCTTTTATTGGTCGGATGAAATATGCAAATTTTTTGAGATAGGAATTTTGGGTTTTCATGAGCTGTATGCCAAAATCATCAATATTAAAACAATAAAAGGCTTGAACTACTTCAGTTGTGTTGTAATGAATCTAAAATATATGAAAGTCTAATGTTTATCAGTACATTACAGAAAATAATGAACTTTATCACAATATGCTAATTTTTTGAAAAGGACCTGTGTATATATATATATATCGCCTTTTTGGGTTCCTTTGACTTCCAGAATAGCAATTTAAGCACTGGTAATAGGCTTTCATGAAAGCAACAGTTTATTTGGGTAGAACCTGTGGGAGGTTGAGAGGAGTTTGTTGAGGGAGGACAGTGAGACATGGCAGGCAGACTGCAGGAGAACTATAAACAAACACACCGCAATGAAATCAGACAGGAGGGTGTAAGTGGCTGAAGGTGAAAAGGAAAAACAGAGCAAAGATTCAGCATCATGCTGAAAATGCCATGCAACTACTAACTTCTGACTGTTCAATACAAACAAAACCATCATGCTGAGAACTGTGGATGTGGTGCTGCCCAACTGTTTGAACACAGTTAATGAGCTGTGATGTTCATGTCAATAAAACTTAAAAATAGGAATGGACAAGACGGTTCACTAGTTTGAAACAGAACTTGCTAAAGATTAACAAGTTGTTTAGACACCCACCTTGATTTTGAAAGTATGCAGTTTTGAACATAACAAAACTCTGTCTTTCTAAAAATACTTCTTTGAGCTCCATGATCCGGGGATCAAAGATTCTCAAGATTCACACATCTAAAACCCCATTCCTCTCTACAACACACTCAAAATGAGAGTGCATGCCTTACAGCCAGGAGAAAAGAATTGTGTGGATGAAGCAATCGACAGTTTAGACAGCAGAAGGCTCTGAATGATGCTTTCTGCTTTCGGGTGTGTAAAATGAGGCAGCGCAGGATGAATGGATCCGACTCATAGTTCTAATGCGCACAAATCATCCCAAATTACTCTGAGAGCCGCAGCCTCTTGCTCAGGGCACGCAATCCCTGAAATAGAAAGCTTTTGCTACAGGCTCGACCACACAAATGGCTAACAAACACCTTCTGCTGAGGCGAACCTCTCAACAGCTTTTTATCATGCATTTATTATGTATCATAGATAAAACCACTGCAACTAATTCTTTTTATGAAGCTGTTTTCTGGCAATCAGTAATTCAGTCTTTCCCCATGGGCCAACTGTTATTTAAAGGTGAGAATAACGTTAATAAGGCAGCTTGACACACAACTTAGCTTGCGAATATTCACTGATTCCAAAAGAGATTAGTAATATTTCACAGCATGCAAAGTCTTTAAAAGAGACTGATGTAAGATTCTTAAGGAGCACTTTTTAACTACATAGTTCTTCATAAAAATGTAAGAATTTATGTTTTCCAATGTGATTTTATATCTCAAAATGTGACTTCACATCTCTTGATCAATACTACTTAATTTCAACAACAACAACAAAATTATATCTCATTACTGTTAAATTAATTGTATGAAATCCTACTTCATCTTCACAATAAAAAAACAAGGTAATTATGGCTTTTTATCTTTCAGTTGTGACTTTAACACAGTGACTTTATATCTCATAATCACAACTTTATTAGACTTTACATCCCACAGATATGACTTTAAAGCTCACAATGTGCCTTTATATCTTCCAACTTTTATATCTTGTAATCGTAACTTTATCTCACATAACTGTATTTATGCCTTTATACAATGTGACATTGTCTTGTAATCATGACTTTATTTTGCATAATTGTGACTTATATTTTCCAACTGTGACTTTATATCTCATAATCACAACTTTATTAGACTTTACATCCCACAAATATGACTTTAAAGCTCACAATGTGCCTTTATATCTTCCAACTTTTATATCTCGTAATCGTAACTTTATCTCACATAACTGTCTTTATGCCTTTATACAATGTGACATTGTCTTGTAATCATGACTTTATTTTGCATAATTGTGACTTATATTTTCCAACTGTGACTTTATGTCCCAAGACTATGTGTTACTTTTACTTGAGTAGATTTTTAGACTGGTACTTTTACTTGTACTTAAGTAAAATTTCATTAATGTAATGGTACTTTTACTTGAGTAAAATATTTTCGTACTCTTTCCACCTCTGAAAAGAATTTCAGTCAGGTTTCAGGCCTCACCATCGTACAGAAACTGCACTTGTTAAAATGACAAATGACTTACTTCTTGCTTCAGACCAAGGCTGCATCTCGTTGCAAGTATTACTTGATCTTAGTGCTGCGTTCGACACTATAGACCATGATATACTCATAGATCGATTACAAAACTATACTGGTATTCAAGGGCAGGCTTTAAGATGGCTTAGATCCTACCTGTCTGATCGCTACTACTTTGTTAATTTAAATGGAGAGTCATCACAATTATCACCAGTAAAGTATGGAGTACCACAAGGATCTGTCCTAGGTCCTCTGCTATTTTCAATATACATGTTGCCTCTTGGTAATATTATTAGAAAATACGGGATTAGTTTTCATTGTTATGCTGATGATACTCAACTATATATCTCAACAAGACCAGATGAAACTTCTAAACTATCTAAGCTAATAGATTGTGTAAAAAATGTAAAAGATTGGATGACCAATAATTTCCTCCTATTAAATTCAGATAAGACAGATATTACTTATTGGACCAAAAAACCGTACACAGAATCTCTTGGATTACAATTTGCAACTAGACGGATGCACTGTCACGTCCTCTAAAGTCAAAAATCTGGGTGTTATATTAGACAGCAACTTGTCCTTTGAAAATCATATTTCCCATGTTACAAAAACAGCATTCTTCCATCTTAGAAACATTGCCAAGCTTCGAAACATGCTACCTGTTTCTGATGCAGAAAAGCTAGTTCATGCATTCATGACCTCTAGACTGGACTATTGTAATGCACTGCTAGGTGGTTGTCCTGCATCTTCAATAAACAAGCTACAGATAGTCCAAAATGCAGCGGCTAGAGTTCTTACCAGGTCAAGAAAATATGATCATATTACCCCAATTTTACAGTCTCTGCACTGGCAACCTATTCAGTTCCGTATCATTTACAAAATATTATTACTTGCCTATGAGGCCCTAAATGGTTTAGCTCCTGCGTACCTAACTTGTCTTCTACCACACTACAATCAAACCCGCACCCTAAGGTCGCAAAACTCTGGACTTTTGGTAGTACTTAGGATAGCAAAGTCCACTAAAGGAGGTAGAGCTTTTTCACATTTGGCTCCCAAACTCTGGAATAGCCTTCCTGATAACGTTCGGGGTTCAGACACACTCTCTCTGTTTCAATCTAGATTAAATACACATCTCTTTAGCCAAGCATTTACATAATGCATTTTATAATCTTGTACTGCAGTTATATCTGATCAAATGTACATTATTATTATTCTTTAGCTTGGGTTGAACAAATCATTTTTGCTTAGATGGAACAGCAGCTACGCTAATTATCTCTCTATTTGTTTCTCTGTTTCTGCCACGGGATTAACATCCCGTGGTAACTAGGAATTACAGAAGCTTCAGTCTGGATCCAACCCTTAAATGATCTGAGATGACCGAACACCTGAGAAAAGATGATGCCAACCCCTCAGAGGACCTCAGAGGATGCCAATGCTCAGACAACATACAGAATTACCAAATTTTGCCATAAGTTAAATATATTAAGGTTCTGCAATATATAAATATATTGTGGAAACTTAAATTCCTGTAGAGCTGCTTTGCAACGATTTGTATCGTCAAAAGTGCTATACAAATAAACTTGAATTGAAACTTGAATTGAATTGAAAATCACTGTAAAAAAGTAAATTTTAAAGATGCACATAATCTTTTCAGAAGTTGTGTTTAAAATTTATCTGCTTTAAAATTCTAAAGAGTATAAAGCTCAGTTTGAAAGTGCATTATACTTCTGAAGATTCCACAGACAGCCTTGATCTATAGCAAATTCCAGCTCAAACTGCAGACATTGACAGACACCAGATCTGAACACTGGAGACGTGTTGCAGCATACTCATTCCATACACTGTGATAAGGAGCGATGTTTTCATTGAGAGGTTTATGCTCCTTTGTGAAGCTCAGTCAATAGTCATCTCAACAGCTGAGTCATCTCAGAAAATGTCCTTCACCATTACTAGCAGTCAGACGATTATTGCCACAACCCTGCAAAATACAGTAAAACTGATTTCTCTTATTTGAATAGAATACTAAACAGCTAAAACCAACATGAATTGGTCCAGGTCAAGATGCAAACCTGCAAAATTTATTTGTTTTTTTTTGTAACACTTTAGATTACAGCCCGCAATGTACCATGTAATTAAACAGAATTTACAGCGTACTAAAGAGTACCTCCACAGTACCTACTCGTAGGTATAAGGGAACAATATGCAACGTTTGGGGAATAACGGTGTAATAACCTGCGGAATTATGAAGCATTCATACTGTAAGTATTTTATAACTAAAGGGTACCTATTCTGAAATTGCGTGGTATGTATGACACACAAAGCACAATTTTCCGCGTGAGCATAATTTGCAGCTGTACGTACGTGTAGGTAAACGGAAACAATGTGCAAAGTTTGGGGGATAAGGGGGTAATGACTTGGAAAATTAAAAGTATTTATACTGTTAGTATTTCATATGTAATATAACTATTATAGATTATGTGGTATGCATGACCTACTATGTTTGGCAACAATATTATGATTTGTAACAAGCTGCCTTATTGTAATAACATAAAATATATTATGCAGTATATTTTACACTACATACTGGGTACTTATTGTATTATTACAACATATATCTTACATGACAAATAGTAAACTGTAGTAGGCCTATACTATTGTATAATTTAGTAATTATAATAAAGTTAAAAACCACCATAGTCGAGATTAATCAAGCATTCTGCGTTAGTTCAGGCAGGCCTCGTAGTCAAGCTCCGCTATTAGCTGATTGGAGAAATTCAAACCCGGCCCCTATCAGCTGATCCGACTCCCAAGCTCTCAATTGGCAAATCTCAAACAGGGCGCCTTACTTAAACCCGGCTTCTGTTTGCTTGCTTTACTGCTTCCTCTGTACGCTGCTTGCATCCCACCTCCTCCCCATCTCCTCCTTTAACTTGTTTAACTTAAACAATGTAATTCTGTTGTCATTGTTGCTTGCTCTGTTCTGGGGGGGGTTTGTGCTACTCTCCTATTCCTAAAATGGGAGGGTTGCCCCTGAAGTGGCTGCTGTTTCCCTGTCTTGGCTTTCATGGAACTTGGAACAGAGCCATACCGCCAAATGTAACTTTAGTAATATGCAATAAAAGTTTAATTAAAGGCTTGTCTATGGTATTCTTTTTGACTTAAGAGTTCCTGACTGAACTAAAGTATGGGGAAATTTTGTTATGAGTTTCTGCTATGATTTGGTTTAAAAATTGATAAGAAAATTTACCTGATAAAAGAGCATTGCCTATGGTCATCTCAGCAGCGAATCATGTCCGTTGAGGTGCAATACAGTGGGAAACTAGATTACCTGTTTCCAGGTGTTCCCAGGATATAACAGATAAATATAACATCATAATACACATGCACATTTACCAAATTTATGTTTTTTTTATAACTGTAATGCTGTTGGTGCACTTGAGCTTCCGTATGTGGTTTGAGGCAAGTAGAATAAAATGTACTACAACATTTTTCTTAAGTACTATGCAAACATACACCCTTGTTACGTGTAGGTACTGTGTAAGTGTAACATCCGCGGGCTGTAATCTAAAGCGATGCCTTGTTACCCTCTTGTTACGTGTAGTTACTGTGTAAGTGTATCATCCGTGGGCTGTAATCTAAAGCGATGCCTTGTTACGTGTAGTTACTGTGTAAGTGTAACATCCGTGGGCTGTAATCTAAAGCAATGCCTTGTTACGTGTAGTTACTGTGTAAGTGTAACATCCGTGGGCTGTAATCTAAAGCAATGCCTTGTTACGTGTAGTTACTGTGTAAGTGTAACATCCGTGGGCTGTAATCTAAAGCGATGCCTTGTTACGTGTAGTTACTGTGTAAGTGTAACATCCGTGGGCTGTAATCTAAAGTGATGCCTTGTTACGTGTAGTTACTGTGTAAGTGTAACATCCGTGGGCTGTAATCTAAAGCGATGCCTTGTTACGTGTAGTTACTGTGTAAGTGTAACATCCGTGGGCTGTAATCTAAAGTGATGCCTTGTTACGTGTAGTTACTGTGTAAGTGTAACATCCGCGGGCTGTAATCTAAAGTGATGCCTTTTTACCATTTTGTTACGTGTAGTTACTGTGTAAGTGTAACATTAAACAATTTTAGTTATGGTACAATAGATGTGTTTCAAAGTTATTAACAATGAACTGTATTACATAGTTAAATGTAAGGTCCAAAGACCTTAGGTTAACAAATAAATATTTGTATTATTTAACAAAATTTTAAGTGTACACAATAACAACATATAACAAGGGTGAATGTTTGCAGAGTAGTTAAGAAAAAGGTTGTAGTACATTTTATTCTACTTGCCTCAAACCACATACGGAAGCCCAAAGTGCACCAACAGCACTACAGCTATCAAAAAACATCAATTATACAGTAATTATTCGTGTTGTGTATTATGCTGTTATATATCCTGGGAGGAGCTGGAAACAAGTAATCTACTTTTCCACAGTATTGCACCTCGACAGTACAATGCCGGTAACCTGACTCGCTGCTGAGATGACCATAAGCAACACTCTTTCATCGGGTAAATTTTCATATGGGAATATCTAAACAAAATCATATCAGAAGCTCATCACATAATTGCCCCATACTTTCAGCTGACTTGTTCAGTAATCTCCACACATAAATAACACTAGTAAATAATATAGCTTATATTCTTTAGTAAATTGTGGTAAAATTTTATAAAGACTTTGGTGGTTTTGAACCACTATAATTACTAATTTATACAATAGTATACTACAGTTTACTATTTGTATCAATGTCATGTAAAATATATGTTGTAATAATACAATAAATAGGCTACCCAGTGCATAGTGTAAAAATATGTTGCATCATATATTTTATGTTATTACAATAAGGCAACTTGTTCTAAATCATAATATTGTTGCCTAGCACAGTAGGATATAAATGCCACGTAATCTTAGAATAGTTACACCTTAATTATGAAATACTAACAGTGTAAATAATTTAAATTTTCCAAGTCATTCCCCAATTATTTCCATTTACCTACATGTACCTTCAGCTTTAAGTTATGCTGATGTGGAAAATCGCGGACTCTACCTACACATAATTTCAGAATAGGTTATAAAATAGTTACAGTATAAATGCTTAATAATTTTGCAGGTTATTACCCACTTATTCCCCAAACGTTGCATATCGTTCCCTTATAGGTACTGTGGAGGTACTCTATAGTTACAAAATAGGTACGCTGTAAATTCTGTTTAATTACGTGGTACATTGTATCACATTGTACAACATATAATCTAAAGTGTTACCTTTTTTTTATTTATTATTTTTTTTTTTTACTAGTTTTGCTGGTCTACTTGCATGGTCTAACTTTTATTTTGTCACTGTCACTCTTTTACCAGCATTTTACTACGTTTACTAGTTTGGAAGTTTTACCTGTATGGTCTAAGTTTAATTTTGTCACTCTTTTGCCTGCGCTGTACTAGTTTTATTAGTTTGCTGTTCAACTTGCAAGGTGTAATTTTAATTTTGTCACTGTCACTCTTTTACCTCCTTTCACACCTGAATTTCTGTTGGTTGGCTGGTGCTTGTATTGTGCTGGTTTAAGCAAAACCTAGATGATGAGACTAGTCAGCTTTGGTCCTTGTGGACTTTCGGAAAGTGTTTTTAGTTAAACTCCTCAACAACATTGGTGGGACGCTAGTAAACCAGCATACATCAGCTTGTCAGTACAGTAGTGTGAGGTGTCAGTGTCAAAAAATGACTCAAAATTCACATAACATCTTGTGATTTTGCAATGTTGTGAAAGACAAATCTGTGAAATTGAGTTAGCTCGAGGGGCTACAGCAATAACAGTGGGAGTACATGCCATCCAGAATGACTGGAACAAGCATTTTGGCAAGCTGGTTCAAACAGAGGTCACCCACAGCAGTGAATTCAACAGCGAGTGTGAAGTTATGCCCATAGATGTTTAGCAGACTTAACAGTCAAGAGGCCCAAGACCAGCGAGTATACTGTAATGTAAACGTGATCAGCTGGGATAGACTATATTTAAGCTGATTACTAACACTGCTAGATAAATAGTTGGTTTGCTGCATGTGGATGTCACATGGTTTGCTAATTGAAACTATTACAGACTCCTGAGGGATTCATTCAAAATTAAATAAATAGACTGTGCAATAATAAACTTACAGAACCAGTGGAGCAGTTGTCAGACTCTTGAATAACATCGTAGAGCACCGCATCTTTGACAAAGACGGCGATGGCTTTCAGAATGAAGGACACAAACAGGTGCATGTGGATGTAGTTCCGCGTGCAGTGGAGTTTCCTGAGGGAATACAAGGAATACAATCAGCCACGCTCACGGACTGAATCTAAAATATGTTAAGCCTGATTGAGAAGTCCCCTGCCCCCTAATTACACCCTGTCATTGGAACTAATAATGGAAAAAATGACAGCTAATTACACTACAAATGAAATCCTAATTGAGCTTTCTGGTCTGTGTAAGGGGTTCGTTAAACAGATAATTTGTTCCATTGTGTTGTATTCCGTTTCACACGCATTTCTACTTATGGTAAACATGGGAATTCACAAACTCTGATTTAAAATTCAAGGTAGCTGCTCATTTTATGTCCAACATGCTTATTTAATATTATCAAGCTATGGCAGGCTGACAAAATACTGACCGTACTGAATCTACTCCGTAGAAGAAAAAAAATGTCATTCAGGTTTGGAGCAACACGAGAGTGAGTAAATAATGGCATAATTTTCATATTATGGATAAACAATACTTTTAAGAAGCCATTCACAGCTGCTTTATCCAAAATGCAAGTGTTTTTAAAACAGAGAGAGACTCTCTCTCTGATATCCCAGAACACCCTGAACATGATGTCTTTTGTTTATAAGTCCATACCTCACGCTAGTAAATGAACTGACACATTGTTTAAACACTGGGTTCTCTCTGCGCTCTTGTGCAAAGAAAAGATTAATATTCTACAGTATGTTTTACAGTAATACTCCCAAATAATGACACGTCTACAAATTTGTCATGCTGTAGGGATTGTTAGTTTAATTTTAGAACAATGCAAAATAATCACAAAAGTGTGTTGTTGGGACTACATTTTTAAAGATAGATTGCTTGTTGCCCAATCAGAATAATCAAAATAAGTCCCATTCAGTCAAAAATGAGTCTGAAAGAAATAATGACTAAAACATATAGCACCGTTCAAATGTTTTGGGTCTTTAAGAACTTTTAATGTTTTGAAAAAAAGTCTCTTTCAAATGCAGAAGGCTGCATTTATTTGACTTAAAAAATACAGTAATACAGTGAATTATCATTACAATTTAGAAGAACTGTTTTCTATTTTAAAATATTTTATGTTATTTATTAATGTAATTTATTCCTGTGATTGTAAAGCTGAATTTTCAGCATCATTATTAGTCTTCAGTGTCACATGACCCTTAAGAAATAACACTTATATGCTGATTTGTAGCTCAAGAAACATTTCTTATTTGTCACGAATCCTGGCCATGCACTTCCACTCATTCACCACCAGAGGTCACCCGTTCACCACATGGACTTTTCACACTACACAGCACATTGGACTCCATTTCCCATAATCCATTGCACTGACCACACGCACAGCTGTTCACAATTATCACGCCCACACCTGATCACATTTCACAATCACCATCACTCATTATTTAAGTCTGGGACTTGCTCTTGCTCAGGGCTGAGTATGGTTAGCGTTTATCACTTTTCTAGCGATAGCAACTTTACAGAGCCATAGTCATTGTTTTAGCCTTAGTCTTGCCTTGTTTTCCTGCCGTGTTTGACCCTGCTCTTGTTTCCTGGATTTACCCTTTGCCTCTGCCGTTTGGACTCTGTTCGCTCCCTGTTTGGATTATTGCTCTCGTCTCTGGATTATCTCTCTGCCTTGCCCCTTTGGATACTGTTTGCCGATCATCGACCCACGCTTGCACCCCGGATTGCTCTGTCTTGCCTCTGCCATGCCTGTTTGCCACTGTCTGACCCTGCCTGTTTTCTGACCATGTTTTTTTAATAAAGCTTTGCACATGGATCCGCACGTCTCACGTCTCGTCAGCCCCGTAACATTATTATCAATATTGAAAACAGAACACTGTGAAGAATTTTCTTCTTTGACCAATAGAAAGTTCAAAAGAACAGACTTTATTTGAAATATCATCTTTTTTTGTAACAACATAAAAGTTTGATCAATTTAAAGCATCTTTGTTAAATATAGATATTCATTTCTTTAAAAAATCTTACTGACCCCAGTTTTAAATGGAAGTGTATAGGTCTCACAAAGTTAAATACATGATGGTTTTGCATGCTAGATTATATTACCCTGGCAGCCAGTTCCTCTTTATGAAAATCATGTTAAAATAACTTACATAAACTTTTGTCACACATCTCACATACTGGCACAATGAATGCATGTAATGAATATCTGTTATCAATTAAAGTAAACATGCTTTTCAATAACTTATGAAGTCTTTCTTTTGTCTACCAGTTGCATTACTAAAGAGTCTGTTCATATTGAGTTTCTTCGAATTAGTTTTTGATTAAATGTTCATTCATCTACCTTCATTAAGGAAGTCTTGCTAATGGATTGTAACCTATAATGTATATCAGCTTTGTTATAGTTATGTGGCCAGTAAAATGGATTCTAAACAATGTGTGGAAAAGTTACTTAATAAATCTGCAAAAATTGTTTGAATTGATTTTGCTTGCAGATTTTTACTATTCATCAGCATGTCACGGATGCTTTCTATAGAGCTTAACATTGATTGAACACAGTTCTAAATAGGATTTTTTTTTTTAAATACAGGTATTGAAGTTTTATATAAGTTGCTATTCTCATTGCACAACATCGCAATTCTCTCAAACTGACTATAACTTTACATTTTTTGAGTAAAGGTCAAATCCCCGTGTTTCCTTTAACCTAGCACTCATGCAAAGCTATGTTGTCTCCGGTTTGCTCATTTCACATGCTGTGATCTGACACTATCAGCATGATCTTACAGGTGTATGTTGTGTCTCTAGTGTGTGGCCATCTGCAGGATCACCTTGACATACCGCTGACAGATTTGGACACTATAAAATTTTTACCAAGTGTTTCTTGGTAAAGGCACAATTTAATTAGACCACAGACTGTGTTTCTACCAAGCAAAGACAACTTGTGACCTGAGTCATTCAGTGGAGTGGAAGCAAGTGTTCAAACCGGCAATAATAATAACCTGAGGTGTGATCAGGTCTTCAGCCCCTGTCAGTCACTGAAATCCCACATCAGACTGATATCCTCTCAGTTAAGACTGCTTAAGCCTGCAGCTCGAGTGCAGATAGTGTTAATAGACAGGATTAGGACTGATTACATTGCTGAAGAGCTGAACATGAGCAGCTTTATCGAGGAGCAGTGCTGCTCTGCCATTCTGGTGACACATGAACCTTATTAGTGATGGAAATGACAGCATTTGAGGTGGGATGTGGATGAGCTTAGAGTTTGTAATCAGAAGGAGAGAGCCGTGAACTATCCCAATTGTGCCCTTGAGCAAAGCATTTAACCCCATCATGCTCCAGGGAGGATTGACGCTGTGCAAGTTTACAGCAAAACTTCTGCACTTTTAGGTCATCCTCTTATGCGTTTGGTAAATAAATCAAATAAGGGAAGATGGCCTCTTTAAAAACAATGTGCATTTACTTTTTAATTGTAACATATTTAGATATATATGAGCAGGCTGATGATGCTTCATCCAGTGTGTTATTATAGGAAATAAATAGAAACATTTGCTAATTTAGTTGTCATAGAATAAAATGTAAAAATATTTAAAGAGGCCATTTTACCCAGTTATAAGACAAGATTATATTTGATGGGTGATTATGAGTAAGCTACCTCCATAGCAGTTACTATACTGAGCATGTCACCGCAATGTGCCATGTTAAAAAAAAATTATCCACCAGAAGAGCATCATAAATAGTCTGATCCACAAATGCATGCAGTGTTTAATTCATATATGATATTAGCTACACCATTTGAATGCTAACTGGGTGCCATTTAAAGGGTTGTAAACCGTGTTTGTGGTTCACTACTGGGTTTACATGTGAGCACTAATGCCCACTGGAATGATTCTCTGATGGTGAGGAGTCTTGTTTGGCCAAGATGAAATGTTTGTGTTGGAATATACATGTAAGAAAGCTCTTATCTCTGTCATTAGCAGACTGTTTTGCCTCTGGTGAGCTAGATCAATCACTGTAGTGTCAAAACGGATGCATGTTGTTTGCTGTTTAATCCTCGACAGCTTCAGTGATTCAGTGACTCACTCCATGACGCCCCATGGTGAATCTGGGGTTGGCTACAAGCATGCATGAAGCACTGTTTTCTGTGTTTAAAGCCTGTTAACCATTAGCTTAATCAAAATGACATCCTTCAATGTGAAACATTAGTAGGACAAATGGAGCCCTGTATTTGACAGAAGAAGAAAAATTTTTTGAAAAAATGCAAAAAAGTATTAAGGATCAAAAGTATCTTTGTGTCTAGAAACATTCAAATTAATTCTGATAAATATTTTAAATTAATATTGTATTAATTAATATAATTAATATTTATATTTTAACATAATATTAATTAGTATTTTAAAAACATACATTTTAATAGCCACAAATGTATTCCACATTACATTTAAATCTCACTATTTAAAAAAAGAATATAAGAGAGAGAGAGACAGACTTATACTGTCATGAATCTGGTCTATGAATTTCCGTTAACGCACCACCAGAGGTCACTCGCTCACCACATGGACTCTTGCACCACACTAACTGTTGCACGCCACCTCAGACTACAATTCCCATCATCCATTGCACTGACAACACACAGCTGATTGCACTGAAGACACACAGCTGATTGCACTTATCACACACCCTACATAAGCCTTGAACTTCCTCTCTGTCTTTGCCGAGTATTGTTTTGCGTATAACACTCTCCTAGTGTTAGCGGCCTTACCGAGCCATTCTGTGTTTTGTAAGTCTAAGTTTAGTTTGTTTTGTTTATAGTCTCGTTTCCTGTTTTCAGCCCTTGTATCGTGGATTTACCCTTGTCTCACCGTTTCGGACTCTGTGTGTACCTCGTTTGGATTATTGCTCAGGTTATCGGACTACCCCTATTCTCAAGCCCTCTGGATATTGTTCACCGATCGAGGACCCACGCATGCCCTAGGATTACTCTTGTGTCTTGCCCGTGCCATACTCGTTTGCTGGTGATTTGACCCTGCCTGTTATTTGACTCTTTATTAATAAAAGCTTGCAAATGGATCCGCATGTCTCTTGTCTTGTCGGCTCCGTTACATATACCTTGTATTTGTACCCTGTTCTTTGACCCTGTTCATGCAGTTGATTTGTATAAAAAAATGTAATTACTGTCTTGTCAGTTCATTTTGTCAGTTAGGCAGGAACTAATTTTCCTTAGAAATAATTGCCTTGGATAGAGCTTTAAAACTAAAGCAAGTACGATAGCATAAACATGACACATCTGGAAATGCAACACTATTTTTACAAAAGAACATAATTCACCCCTGCACCATAGCAAATACATGTTAGCATTAGTTCCAACAAATGTAGAATGTCTTACCTGAATATACAAAGTATTACAATGGCAGTGATGAGAGACATGAGAGAAACACTGTGCCCGATGGTGTAACCGATCTTCACCGACCTAAAGAAACTATCCTGCAAAAGAAAAAAAAGAATATGTTTACTAAATAGCGCTGAAAAGTTTAATTCTTCTTGAATCCTTAAATGACACTACTTTTGGTTTGAGGTTAATATTTGTTTGTTTGAAAGGAGAAATTAATACTTTTATTCAGCAAGGACAAAAAATATGAAGCAGCACAACTGTTTTAAACTGTGATATTAATAAGAAATGTTTCTTGAGCAGCAAATCAGCATATTAGAATGATTTCTGAAGGATCATGTTTTTATTGTATTTTTGATCAAATAAATGCAGCCTTGGTGACTTCTTTCAAAAACATAAAAAAAAGTGTAATGACTTTTATACTGCTTGATCGGTATATGATATCATGAACGTTTTATATGGTATCATTAAACAAATTCTATTAAATTTGTTTAAAAAGCAAGAAATATAATTTTTTGCGCTTTATGTGCAAATCTAAATTATTTTAACAGCATGCTGCTCTTAGTACATATGATGACAGTGGGGTAATAACATGCATTCACAACCTTCATAAACACTACAGCTCAAAAACAAAACAACCACGGTATGTGACTATGAGTCAATAAGCTGCCTTTTTTGTCCGCTTATGGTATCCTGATGTCTGAAAAGAATGTTTCTTTAGTCAAGGGTATTTTTTTTGTGGTAAGTATGGGTACTGTTCTGTCTCTCCCACACAAAGCTTTGTTAAAAGACTCACCTGCGTAGAGCATATTCAAATAATCCCCTCTATAGTCTTTGACCGAAGTTAAATATAAAAACCTGAACATGGCAAGAAGGAGCATCAGACACTCATCAACAAAAACATAAAATTCCTTTTAAGTCCCATGCCCACATACTCCCTGTGGGTCTGAGGACCACGCGTGCTGATTACCCATCCTGTTGATGTGAACACATGCTGGGAAAGCTTCCATCAAAGGGCTAAGGTCATTTGCTCTTCAATTAACTACACTCTGCTCAAAAGATCAAGGTGTTTCATGTTATATAATATCTGCTTCAATGATGGATTATAAGTGTTTACAAATGCATCCAAAGGCTGACACTGATGTGCAACGCTAAATAAAGGAACTATTATGTTTGGACTTGTTTGTTTGCACTAGGTAATAAAAGGCTGGCTGGAAAAGGAGGCTAAAAGGTTGACTGAAAAAGGGTGAATGTTAAAGCTTGGGTTTTTTGGGTGAGGAACACTCAATATGGCATGAGAACGATTACTTTCTGCGATCTAAAAGTTCAATACGTCAAGAGTCGGCGTTTCAGTGTTATATAATGCCAGTGGACTTGAAAACACCAGTTTGACATAACTTTACTAAGATATTTTGCATGTATGGTGCTTTCTAAAGTCTCTTAACCACCTTCAGAGATGGTAAAAAAAAAACTTTTGTTAACTGATATAATATACCAACATGCTGAAATCTGCTTTGTACCTTTATAATACACTGAAAGCCATTAAAAACACTGGTGGTAAAGAGAAAACTATTATGTAGAATCACAAGTAGATTTTTCACAATCTGAAGCAAAAACTAAGTGCTCTGTGTCCTAGACACAAATATAAAAAAATAAAACATAATGTGACACTAAAATAACGAAATAAACATGAATTTTACAACATAAGATATAACAAGAAACCCTAATGTACATAACTGATCAGAAAAAGTAAGCAGAAACTGTTGTGACGTGAATGGCAACATAAAGGATTCTGGGAATGTCAATTAACAGTTTTTCACTGTAAATTAAAAGATGGCTTGTTCTTTTTCACTTTCAAAAACAGTAAATTTAACAGTATGACTGAAATGTCCAATTATTTATCACGCTATAGTGAAGGAAATGTTATTACACTATAGTAATTATTGTTATTATAAGGGGCGGCGTAATGACGGGGGGGGCGCGATTTCTACCGAGGGGGACCCCCCAGAATGTGATTTAACACCACCCCCCAACATCCCCACCCCGGGCGGACCAGAGTGAATAAGGGGCCAAGAAACCATAGCGGCGACCCTGGTTATTACACTATAGTTATTACACTATACATTTATTACACTATAGTGAAGGAAACGTTAACCAAGTTACAGATTTTTACAGTAGCATTTTACAGTATTTTACAATTAAAATTGCAAGTACGATAATTTTTATAGTGTACTTTGCACTTACGTCGTCTACAGTGCCATTCAGATTATAGCCACAGTGTACTGCGATTTCCATCGGGTCCATCTCGGTCCAGCCATCAGCAGTGCAGGTCTTTGAGAGGTTACCTGTGTGAGAAATTTAAAGGTCATTAACTTCAAGATACACACGCTGGCTGCTCTATTTAGAAGTTGCATCTGTTTATTACGCTCTCGACTTTAACTGAAACGCCATGAGCCTTGAGAGTTGGCGTCCTGGAGTGTGTCCACACAATTAAAGTCAAACAGCTTTTTTGAACTAATGTAGAGAAATACAAGCCACATCACCCCTCTCGCTGAGGTGTTTCTTAGCCCTTCTCAATGCACAATGTCACACTGAATGCAAAACTGCATCCAATCAATGCGCAAAGAGACCCAACTGAGCACTGTGGCTTACTGAGCGCATTGTTTTTATCTTTGCTGTATACAAATATGAACAATGAATTATTGAGATGCTTGGAGGAAAAAAACAAAATTTCTTGGGTTATACGATTTACCCAGTGTTGAGAAAGCAATTTTCAATCAGAAATTGGCAGTAAATTTTACAGTTATGAAGAAACATCAATTCACACATTGAATTAAAAATTAAAGTTTGAAGCAGAAAAACAGAAATAGAATTTTCTTGTAAATCAAACTCTAAAAATCTTCAAAAATATTTTTTGAGTACTTTGAAACTGTGATCACTATTTGAATTAGTTAAATTACAGTCAAAATGCTACATTGTAAGTTGGGAACAAAATTAATTAACTACATTGAAGGTTTATTTTGAGCATTGTTTCTATTACTAAAAACCATATATTTTTTGTAATTTAATAAATAAATAAATGAGCTTTACCGTATCAAATTTGAACTGGTAAATTTTTACTAAATACAACAAACCATCCTAATTTATGTAACCAAATCAAAAACAGTAAATAGTATTTGTCACGGTGCACGATGAACACGAGACGAGGATGAAACTCAAATAACAGTCTTTAATAATAATTAGATAATTAGACAAACACAGCTGGACAAGAATTAGCTAATAATCACACTAGACGAGGACAGGAAACAAACCAAATATGGAAACATGAGGCAGGAACACATGACACGCACAACAGAGGACTAACAGTATTTAAATTAGTAAATAATTTTTAAAATAATTTTTTAATGTGTACATTCAATGCAACCAATTTATAAGAATGAGTATAAAGGAGATTTTTCAATGCTACATTGAAGAGAGAGACCAATTTGAACCAATTCACAAGACTGTATCAGACCTTCCAACTCTTCATATGAGAAAGAGAATTGTTTAGGAACTATTTAACTTATTTGATCAGACCTTCCAACTACACATTATGAGAGAGAAAGAACCATTTAAGATAAACTGATTCATTAAAATGAAAATATATTTGAGACCAAAAAAATAGTGTTCAATTAATTCTGAGAGAGTTTAGTATACCACAATCTGACTTATCCAAAAAACTTTTGTTTAAGAACAAGGGAAATATTCAAGGACTAGGTGTAGGTATCCCTCGAGGATGATTCATTTAGAGACAGCATTGTCTTACGGTCCACAGAGTTTGGAAAATATGATGTATACTTCAGAAGGAAGGACACTTAGTTCCTCCTCAGTGCATTTATAGCGGGTCCCATGTTACAATGCCATGTATTGATCCAAAACAAACCAATCAATTTCACTCAGGCTTGAATTAAAAAGACTAGGTGAACGAGTTCCTGTGTGGTTTCTCTTCAGTGTGCTTGTTATGTGAACGCTGAAAGAAACAGTTTCATAAATGAGCACTGAATAGAGCTATACAACAACGTTCTCAAATAGAAACACTCTGTTAAAAAAAAAAAGATTACTTTCCAAAGGAACAAATGCCAGCAGAAACAACTTAAATGCATCAAATCTATGCACAAAGACCACCTGTGCCTGCGCAGACAGGGAAGTGACCTCCACCTATATTACAACGATGCTACTGCTGTATAAATCATACTCGCAGGTACAGTAAAACCCATTTACCAAAAGTTAAAAGGGTTTTTGGCCAATTACAAGATTTTTTTACTTTTTCCCCACAGTATCTTAATGCACGTAGCAACTCACACTTTGGACTAAATTTGAAGGTGGCAAAAAAAGGGAAATGACAATAAGGTCTGCTTTACTATCTACTTGTTAAAAATTAATTGGCCATTGTTTTGGCCTCTGATTCGGCCCCTGGGAAGAATCAAGTAAACAGCACGAATCTGTAACATCATTATCAAAAAATTAAACAACATTTTGCTGATCTTTTCCCCTTTTTATATTCAGTGCCTGTGTCAGAATTGATTTCTTAATTGGAAAACATGGACTTTCTGTTTCTTAAACCTTTAACTCTAGACATAAAAAAAAATATGTATGTATTATCTCCCCTATAATTATCCAAAGACAATATTTTTGTCATTATTATATTGTCGCTTTAATAAGCTGTTGAGAGTTTTATTGTTCATTTAATGGGTATTGATCTGCTCATTCATCATTTGGAAGATGCACCATAAAAAGTCAATAATGGTAAGTAATAAACACAGCTGCAGTATGTCAAGCCTACAAAAGCAGCTCTTCTCTGGTACTGTACATAAAGGTTTCCGTGTCTACAAGTTAACTGGCTGAATGGCTCATTAAGAAAATACACCAAAATAAATTAATTTATGGAAAGCACAAAAATTTAATTATTCAACAGGTTAATCAGCTAATGCAATGATTAATGAAATGAATAAGAAGTTTTAACATTAACTTGTGATTAATATCAATTAACGTGTTTCTGTTACTGACAATTATACAGTTCACTTAGTCGGCAATAAAAAGGAATAAAACAGCACCCTGACAAATTATGGATCAGTAAAAAACACAGGATAAAAACTGAAGATTAAGTGGAGTGAAGTGGAACTCAGAGAAAATGTAAAGTATTTATATATATATATATATATACACAGTGGTGTGAAAAAGTGTTGGCCCCCTTCCTTATTTTTAATTTTTTTGCATGTTTGTCACACTTTAATGTTTCAGATCATCAAACAATACATAACTTGCAATGAGTCTGTTACAGCGCTGTGGAGGAATTTTGGCTCACTCATCTTGGCAGAATTGTTGTAATTCAGCCACATTGGAGGGTTTTCGAGCATGAACCGCCTTTTTAAGGTCGTGCCACAGCATCTCAAAAGGATTCAGGTCAGGACTTTGACTAGGCCACTCCAAAGCCTTCATTTTGTTTTTCTTCAGCCATTCAGAGCTGGATTTGCTGGTGTGTTTTGGATCATTGTCCTGCTGCAGAACTTCAGCTTGAGGTCACGAACAGATGGCCGGACATTGTCCTTCAGGATTTTTTGGTAGACAGCTGAATTCATGGTTCTATTTATCACAGCAAGTCTTCCAGGTCCTGAAGCAGCAAAACAGCCCCAGACCATCACACTACCACCACCATATTTTACTGTGGGTATGATGTTCTTTTTCTGAAATTCTGTGCTACCTTTACGCCAGATGTAATGGGACACACACCTTCCAAAATGTTCAACTTTTGTCTCATCAGTCCACAGAGTATCAGTCCTCAGCAGCGGTTTTCGTCTTGGAACTTTTTTTTCGTCTTTCATTTTTGCCCAGTCTCTTTCTTATGATGGAATCATGAACACTGACTTTAACTGAGGCAAGTGAGGCCTGCAGTTCTTTAGATGTAGTTGTGGGGTCTTTTGTGACCTCTTGGATAAGTCGTCGCTGCGCTCTTGGGGTAATTTTGGTCGGCCAGCCGCTCCTGAGAAGGTTTCACCACTGTTCCATGTTTTCGCCATTTGTGGATAATGGCTCTCACTGTGGTTCGCTGGAGTCCCAAAGCTTTAGAAATTGCTTTATAACCTTTTCCAGACTGATAGATCTCAATTACTTTCTTTCTCATTTGTTCCTGAATTTCTTTGGATCTCAACATGATGTGTAGCTTTTGAGGATCTTTTGGTCTACTTCACTTTGTCAGGCAGGTCCTATTTAAGTGATTTCTTGATTGCGAACAGGTGTGGCAGTAATCAGGCCTGGGTGTGGCTAGAGAAACTGAACTCAGGTGTGATAAACCACACTTATGTTTTAACGGGGGGGGGGGGGGGGGGGGGGCTTCATTTAAAAACTGCATGTTGTGTTTACTTGTGTTATCTTTGATTAATATTTAAATTTGTTCTGAAACATTAAAGTGTGACAAACATGCAAAAAAACATGCAAAAAAACAGGAAGGGGGCCAACACTTTTTCACACCACTGTATATACAATCTTGCAAGAAAAATGCAAAAAATCACAAGACAAGCTGACAGAACATTATCAAAAGAGACAAGACAAAAAAAAACTTATTTGCAAGAGTGTAAAGGGCTGATCAGATAATCCCAACATAATAATAAAATGCTAAACGATTCCATCTAAAACAATTTGAAAACGGTCATGTGCTTGAAATACAGTTGACTTTTGACTTCTAGATAACATCTTAATCATAATTATTACCCACATGAAAAACAACATTTTAGCCTTGATTTGAATAAATTCTAACATTAATAATGAAAGGTACAACATGCGTATCAAGCAGGATTACAATTATTTTTAACTCGCTATAAACTAATCCATCTAATACCTGATGCTCCTCCCTGCTTTATCTGATATGCATATTGTTGTGATTATCAGAAAGACATGGATTAAAATCAGCTAAATTTAATACATTGCATTTAACATGTTACTTCAACAAAAACCAGAACCTGAAAGCTTGAGTAAATTTACTGAAGAGGATGTTTACTCTTGGCTTTTAGTGTATGCTTTGTTTGTCATGTAAGGTTGACGCCAACCCTCTCACATTTATCAACGTGTGCAAACATCCACATGCAATATATCCATCCTCACACATTATTTCAGTGAACCTCCAGCTTTGTCATAAACCACAGAGATCCCATGAAGCAAATCCAGAATGCCACATTAATCCTTGTTATTGAACTACGGACAGACTTTTATCATTCTGAAATCTGTCCTTCCCCATTCAGAGAGAGCATTGTACTGTGCTTGTATGCTTTAACTGAAAATCCATCAGAAATGTGTGGGACTTGAGGAAAAGAAATTGCTCCAGAATGGTATTTCACCATCAGCACCGGTACAGTATGTTTCATTTGCCATTTGAAATGAACTATACAGGATGTTCGACTATGTTAAGCTTTCCAGTCATAGAGAAGCTTCATTTCAAAAGACATATAATAATATATCACCTCAGAGGAAGTGGAGATTAAGTCAGTGGTCACTGCAGTCCACCTGAGTAGAACACGAAATATGGATACATTAAATGTGATTAAATTTGTTTTTTAAATTGACCTTCATTGACCTTACTTGCATTGACATCACCTCACATTCATATTGTAAATATACGTGATTACACTTATTTTTAATATTAATCACTGCAAACATCAAATATTTAACTAATTTGTTTAATTCTGAAAAATTAATTATACTGTAAGGTTACACTGTATTTTAATGTGCCCTTGTTACAGTGTAGTTATACAAATAATTACAAAATAAGTACTGAGTAATATTATTTAACAGCATGTACTTACTATATAAATAGGGTTTGACCTTTAGACTTGGGTTTAGTTGCTTGTATTTAAGCATAATTTACTGCTATTACACTGGTAACAAGGACACTGTAAAAAAAAAATGTACCTAATATAGCCTTATGTAATTTTCATTGGCCATACTTTACTTTGCCTCAATAAACTCCTAATTTGCTGCTTATTAATAGTTTGTAAGGTAGTTGTTAAATTTAGGTATGGGGTTGAGTTAAGGGATCTAAGATATGGTCATCCAGAATAAGGCATTAATACGTACTTTATAGGTACTACTAAACAGCCAATATGCTAGTACCAGTAATAAAATTACCAGTGCTGGGCAGCGATTAATCGCATCCAAAATAAAAAAAAGTGTACATAATATATGTGTGTGTACTGTGTATATTTATATATAAATACACACACATGCATGTATATATTTAAGAAAAATAAGTTTTGTTCATATATTAAATATACTTATATATAATGTAAATTATATGAATATAAATATATATATATATATGCATGTGTGTGTCTTTATATATACATAATAAATATACACAGTACACACACATATATTATATAAACAAAAACTTTTATTTTGGATGTGATTAATCATGATTAATCGTTACCAGTACTAAAAATTACATTATATACAGTATTTAATAATTATTTATTGAGTAAATTATGTCATATTATGTCATCATAACATAAGACTGATCTGACTCAATCTGACTCAATTTCCATGCCTTTTCTGGCCATTCCAAATAAACAGATTTGATCAATTGACAAATATCCCCTGCGCAGTGTTTAGGGAGCTGTGAACAGCATTTAGGAATCCAGTCAATCAGAATGCAGCTATATTATCCTTGTACTAGAACCAGTGCTGTGAGAGTTGATACACTGCTCAGAACTGCAGAGCTAAATGTCTACAAACCAGGGCTCAGATGGTAACTCTGTTCTTTTTCATTTAACTGAGCTCTGTTGCTAAAAAAAAACACTTGCTCATCAAATGATGAGGAAACACCAGAGGGGCTTCAGTATTTGGCTGTGGGGAGTCATATAAACTATGGAATGCATGACTGATCTACTTTCAGTGAAAGATCAATGAATATGATTACATTTATATTCAGCACTAAAATGTGGCCACCTTCACACTCGGCCTCATATGAAACAAGCAACTTTGCTAGATGATTGAATGAACTAATGCTTTGTGATACATACAATCCCCAGGCACTAAAAAATACAACAACAGTGAAATAATATGCCTCATTAATCAAACGTTCATTAATTAAGCACTGAAAGGACTGAATGACATAACAAGAGTAAGACTAAAGCCTACACTTTAATTAAACGATGAGGTTGAGCACCTTCATGCATACTTCAATATATAATACACCTTACACATACAGAAGCAGAGTATGACTGTACTTGTTTATGCTTATGAGAAAACAACGGGTGATCAGGTGATAAAAATACTTATATATATAAACTACACTTAAAGAAAAAAGATTTCAAAAAAGTGTTCTATGATTTAACTTTTTTGTTTAAATCACTTAAGTTTTAAAAAAGTACTTTTATGATGGATTTTTTAGATTTTACAATTAAAAGTCTAGATCTGGTAAAAGGACAAAATCTATAAATAAAAGGCATTTGAAAACTTAGCAAAAAATAAAGTGACCTTCATTAAAGTGAATTTTACCTAACAAAAAGAAAAAAGTTTAAATCTGTTTGATTTAATAAAAATCAACCCCTGAGAGATAAAAGTGTCCATTTCCCAGAGAAGTAACACTGTTATCTGTCTCTTGGTTGCTAACAACACAGATTTATGTTTGAGCCATCAGCACCAGCTCTTCATCTTCACAACACTTTCAAACTCCTTTCTCCAATGTTCTTTCAGCCTAGAAATGTCACTGGCGTGAAAACTCTCTCACACGGCAGCAATTTTAAACCTCTGTGCTGAACGAAGGGGCAGCATCTTCTATGCAGACTGCTAGCTAGGAACCACTATGACCTGAATCACCCAGCGTTCCACATAACTAGCATGATTGAGCAGTTGAAAAAAAAAATTATAAATAAATGAAAAAGGACATTTCAAAGAAAAATGACAAAATCTTACATTATCACAGCTGGTCATTCCTAAAGTGTTCAGTATTCAGTGTGTTCAGAAATAACTGCTTGAAATCCAGAGCTCCTCAAAGCAGATGTGCTCTTTTTCAGCCCTCTTTCATCACTGAAGAAACACTTAATTTTTATCCTCCAACACAGAGGCTGTTTTTCCATTAGGGAATCGACATTGGTTTCCGTTAGATTGGACCTTATGCACATTGCACACGGACATTTTTGCAAATCTAGACGTATCAAACATTGCAAATTTTGATGAATGTTACTGAGTATTTAAAAAGTTAATGTACAATAGAGCTGCAGTTTACATTTACAGTGGAATTCAGAAGTCTGAGGCTACTTGTATAAATAAAATGCTTTTATTTTGCCTTTACAAATTATAATGCAAACTATAACTATGAAAATATCTTTTACATTTTATTTTAATATTCTTGTTTTTAATTTTTTTAAATTTATTAATATCATAATTTCAGAATAAGAATGATTTTCAACACATTCATTCTGCTGTGCATTATCTCGCTCTCCTTTTTCACATTACAATTTTTTTTTTTTAATATCATTATTATTTATTTTATTATGCCTAATGTGTTAACCTCTGTTTGTGTTGAATTTATTTTTATGTATAAGGAATAAAATAATTTAAAAAACACACAATAAATAGTGCCAGGCAAAACATCTAAACGTGTAAAGTAGTAAAAATGAATGTATTTAGTAACATGTAATAACATGTTCTATGGAATTTAAAATCAAGAATTTTATACATTTTTAAAGATAAGAAATTAATTAATTCAATTTACTTTTCAAAAGTTAGTGACAAAATTAATAAATTAGTATATAAATTGTATATAAATATTATATATATATATAAATATATATGTATAACTTTATAGAACTTTGCACTAAGACATCCTTTGTATAACAGGTTAACGCAAGTCTGCTGAACTTGGTATGCTGCCAGACTTTTAATGAGTTTAATTAATTGTTTCTGGTGTGATGTGGCTGAGACAGAATTATCAGATAAACAAGTGTGACCTAATGGTAGTACATACTCAATCAATGTGTCTGATTAGCCATTCCATCCACTCAAAGCAGCGGTTCTGCATGTAAAATGTAACCCCCAGTCAGTAGTTGTACTGCATTCTGCAACCATGTTCTTAATATTTTCGTACATTGATGACAACACACCATTAAAATGCTGTTTTCTAGAGGGGAAAAATGGTTTTGTTTTACTTTCTGACAATTAAGTCTTATTTTAGTTATCATTTTCCCAAACTCATGACTTTGCCTTGAGAAGTGTGATATCAAAGAAAGAACTCCAGTGAGTATGTGGGAGTTTCAGATTAACTTCTGAACAACTTCAGACACTGAAGTGCCTCAAAACTTTTAGTTTTACAGCGATGTGACAGCCCATGACTGAGGCTGACAAAATGACAAAAGACTGCACTTTTCTTCAAGAGTTACAGCTGTTGCTTAATGCCTTGAAGTTCATGAAAGGTTTTTGATGGCGATTTCAACTTACCCTCATGATGATCAGAGAAGTGTCTGAAGTAATTTGGACAGGGAATAACCACATGTTCCCCAACTTTGGCTGATGGCCAGCAAGCAATAATATCCCACATCCCTTTGCAGCCTGGCAAAAGAATAAAGAACAATGCTTAGCATTAACCCAATATTTTGTAACTCGATATAACTCTCTATGTTGTACAAAAGCATAAAACATCATTAGGATTAGAGTATAAAATATCTTAAGACCACAATTAACTTCTTTTATTTTATTAATTATATATATATATATATATATATATATATATAGTGGCCCAAACTGTTAGAACACCTGACAGATCTGAAAATACTGACCTTTTTTGCCTCCAAAACATGATTTCATGTCATAATGTTCAAGAAACATGCAGATGGTTGCTATGAGCACAACAAATATCAGATGAAGTGACTCATACTGTTTTTATCCACTTTTAACTTTAATATTTGGTATGTCCATCTTTTGCAGCAATTACAGCAACACATTTCTCTGGCATAGTGTTAATACACAGTATTTCCTGAGAACTTCAACACTAATTTTATCCCATGCCTTCTGCAACTCCAGCCAAAGGCTTTCCTCTGAATGTACAATTGAACTGTCTAGTTTATTTTCCAACTCACCCCAAATTTGCTCTATGGGGTTGAGGCCCCGACTTTTTCAATGTTCCAGCAGATTAATTCCGTCGCAGGTAGTTCTAGCAATAGTTTGTTTTATGGGTATTGTAATGGTCAATTCAACAAAAACAACTGAAACCTCTTAAATATGCCAAGTGTTCTAACAATTTTTAAATGATTAGAACAATAGTATTTTTACCAGCTAAGAAATGGTTTAAGTCAGTTATTTCTATCTTTTGCTGTAATTTATCAGTAGGAAATATCAGTTTACATGTCCAAACATTCATTTAGCCATTTATTGTAAAAATCCAGCAAGATTTTTGTTTGCACAGAGATCTGATCTCATCATTATCCAATCTGTCTGGAATGACAAGAAGAAACAGAAGAAACTGAGACGTCTCCAAGATGCTTCAAGAGACCTACCTGCAAAGCTACTTGAGAAACTATGTGCAAGTGCACCTAGGTATGTTTCTTGAAGCATCTTGGAGACATTGCCACAGATCTTCTGGATTTAGTCTGTCTCAGTTTGTTCTGTTTCTTCATGTCATTCCAGACAGACTGGATAATGATCAGATCAGATATCTGTGTGGAGCACTGGCTGTTTTCAGACTCTTTGTGCAAACAAAAATCTCACTGGATTATTACAATTAATGGCAAAATGAATGTTTGGAAATATAAACTGATATTTCCTACTGACAGACAACAGCAAAAGATAGAAATGACTCACTTAAAACCATTTGTTTTAGCTGGTGAAAATACTAGTGTTCTAATAATTTTGGCCACAGCTCTATGTAATGATTAATTCATGAAATTGAACATGGAAATGAAAATTTAATGTAGCAAATCATTAAAAAAAACAAATAAACATAATTTTGTATATTTTATATACATGTATATGTATGCACTGTATATATGTATATATTTTTACTTTTTTGTGATTTTCTTGTACAAAAACGGTACAAATATGTATTCCAGCATTTATTTGCTATTGTTATTTTCATGCACAAAAACACTGATTAATTATTATACAGAGAGATTCCTTCAATGGTCCAGCCAAATATTAATTTGACAGTACTAACTTCCTGCAGAAATTTTTTACAAATGTGTCACTGGTTCATTTCCCTAGTATTTTCATTAGTCTGAACTGTCTAAATTTAACTGGGGGTTTATTTAAGAGTAACATGAGGGCTCTAAAACTCCCACTTCCCTCATCCTTCAGTTGGACACCTGTGAGCACAATAAACTGAGATATGGTATCAGCTTATTGCTGTACCCATAATATTTTGAATATTTACGACGCTCCTCATGCCCCCAGAATGCATCTGTCTGATTCATGAGGCGAGGTGAGTTGGCTCTTGACTGTGAATGTGGAGAACTGACAGCTAGTTTATCTTATTCATCCTCTCCGAGCTACAGAGTAATGTTCCAGAGGCATGTGGCCTGTTTAAAAATCCACCTCATTCAGACACTAGGTATATGGATCTGACGATGGGTCAGCACACAGACTGTAGACATGTAAATTCAATCATCACAGGATTACAGTTTAAACCGAAATCAGATAAAGTCCGGGTTCTGAAAGCTCTTTATAGTTAAACACACTGACTAGGGAACTCTGAAAGGAAAATGTACAATAGATGCCTTTATTACTAATACTAGACTAAATCCAG
Source organism: Barbus barbus (assembly GCF_936440315.1). NCBI lineage: Eukaryota > Metazoa > Chordata > Actinopteri > Cypriniformes > Cyprinidae > Barbus > Barbus barbus. The sequence goes on from NC_136722.1 coordinate 14,881,123, forward strand.
AGTCAGCGGTTGCATAAAAAAAAAAAAAAACAGTACAGGTTAGCTCTACAGGTTTAGTTCAAGTTCAAATGCAATTGATGAATTGGACTGTTGTAAAAATATTGAAAGAAAAAGCATTTTACAAAAAAAAACTTTCTTTGAGGGATAAAGGAAATGGTAATCTGTGTCTCATTGTTTAGACTGAGTGATTGAAGCTAAGGGAAGGCATGTGATTGCATCCTGATGTTCATGAAACCAATCTGGAATGAGTTCGGCAGTGCATATGGAGGCATTTTCACCTAAGATATGGGAAGAGTATTTGCACTATAGGATGCATTGGTTTTGCAAATTGCCCTCCTTGAACATTATACAACCCAAAGAAGAATCCTCCCACATAATGTCTTCCAAAACATGGCTGCCAATACACTATATAGCTCATCTACCAGAGTGTAACAGTTACCTACAGATGGGAATCTTATTTCCCAAATGTAAACTCTCTCAGGTGTAGCTCTTGCATTACTTTACAGTTCACTGTATATGTTTGCTTTGCAAATAAGTGGTTAGTGAATGACACCTATACTGTATACCATAAATGTCAGTTTTTCAGAGCTCACAATATAAAACTTCTGATGCAGTTTGGTGGTAATTTTTAATGCTGAATTTTTCACCATGCTCAACATTACACCAAATTCATGCTTTTGTTTCATACTTTCATGTTATTCAACATTCTGCACGTCGAGACAGAATCCATTTCTGACTGCAATAACTACCAAAAAGTCCCAGCAGACCAGATTTATATAGATTGTTTAAAACTTCCCTCTAGATTCATTAGCTGCCAAGTTGCTTAAACCTTGAGAACCAGTCCTATTGTCACAACATGTTGGAGGCAGGGAACGAGGAACTTTTCAAAACAGACTTTATTCACCAAAACCTAGGGAACGCTGGAGACATGGAAAGACATGCACAGAATGACGATTGAGACCGGACACAGAGGACTAATAAACACTGGGGAAAACTAGATAATTAATCAAACACGGCTGGAGACTAATAAACTAATGATAAGAACTAAACGAGAACAGGAAACTGACCAAATAAGGGCACGAGAGGAGGGGAAACACAACACACAGGAAGACAGGACTGACATTTACTCCCCCCTCCCGGAAGGCGAGTCCCGCTGGGGGGTTCTCTGGAGGCCTCCAGGGACCAGGAGACATGACAGATGGCCTCCAGGGCGGCGCCCGTTCTGGGACCCATGGCGGGTCAGGGGACTCGGGAGGCCATGGCGGGTCAGGAAGCTTGGGTGGCCATGGCGGAGCAGACGATTCGGGAGGCCATGACGGGACCGCCTCCGAGGCCCCAGCCTCTACGACAGGAGCCCTACCACCCCCCCCCAAAAAAAGAATTTCCTTGGGAGAAGTAGGGGCTTGATCGGGCTGGCGTTCTGGAGAAGTGGGCACTTGGGGGCGCTCGGGAGGAGCGTACTCTTGGGGGCGCACTGGAAGCGCGGACTCTTGGGGGTGCTCTGGAAGCGCGGGCACTGGAGGGCGCTGTCGAAGAGCTGGCACTGGAAGGCGCTCAAGAGGCGCAGGCATGGCATTGTGCATTTGAGGGGTTGGTACTGGAGGGTGCTCTGGAGGCGCATGCACAGCATAGAGCTTTCGAGGGACTGGCACTGGGCTTGGGTGAGTAGCGACCGGCAGGCTTGCCATACTCACTGCCGGCGGGATTGCCATACTCACTGCCGGCGGGATTGGAAGAGCCACGGACAGCGGCGGGCTTGCGTTGGCCATGGGCGGCTGGCTTGCGTTGGCCGCGGGCTTGCATTGGCCCCATTTGGCTGACTTGCGTTGGCTGCGGACGACGGCAGGTTGGTTCTGGCTCGGGCCCGGACACTTCCCAGACACCGGAAGATCCCTTCTCTCCATGTTAGTCCAGTGGTGTCTGGGAGGTCTGCGGGGCGATGGTAATTGGCCCCGAGCCAGAACAGATGATTCAGAGTGGCATCATCCCACGCCGCCGCCGCGGAGAGCTCACTGAACTCCCCGGCATAATCATAAAAGAGGAGACCCTAACGGGCTAAGGCGGCAAAACGGGTGGCGGCGTCCATGCCGTGGGAGAAAAAAAAACAGGAACAAAAGCTTACTTAAACGAAAACAAAAACAGAAGGAGGGACGCCCCTTACTACTGTTAGGTACGGTCTTCTGTCACAGTACGTTGGAGCCAGGGAATGAGGAGGCGAGGAACTTTTCAAAACATAGACTTTATTCACCAAAACTTAGGGTACGCTGGAGACATGGAAAGACATGCACAGAATGACAATTGAGACAGGACACAGAGGCAGGGAAGCAGAGGACTAATAAACACTGGGGAAAACTAAATTAATTAATAAAACACGACTGGAGACTAATAAACTAATGATGAGAACTAAATGAGAACAGGAAACAGGAAACTGGCCAAATAAGGGCACGGGAGGAAGGGAAACACAAGACACAGGAAGAGAGGGCTGACACCTATCAATTAGTGCCGAAATGTTCTTTGTCTAAGAAAAAAATCTAAATCCACAGCTTTATTATTTTATTCTGTAGCTCAACTGGTGCTAGCAACACAATGTCATTGGTTTCAATGCACAACCCTGAATGCACTGTAAATCACTTTGGATAAAAGTGTCTGCCAAGTGTAAAAAATAGTAATGTAAACTACTGATTAAATGTTTGGGGTTAGCAAGAAAAGAATAATACTATTATTCAGCAATGATAGATTAAATTGATCAAAAGTGACAGTTAAGACATCTATAAAGTTACAAAATAAATTAAATGTTGTTCTTTTGAATTTTCTAATCATCAAAGAATCCTGAAAAAATGTCAAATTTTCCACAAAGATTTTACATTGATAATTAAAAGAAATGTTTATTGAGCAGCAAATCAGTGCATTAGAATGATTTCTGTAGAAACAGGTGAAGACTGGAGTAATAATTCAGAAAATTCAGCTTTGCCATCACAGGAATAAATTACATTTTAAAATATATCAAAATAGAGAACAGCTATAATAAATTGTAATAATATTTTCAAGTTTTACTGTTTTAGTTTTGATCAAATAAATGCAGCCTTGGTGAACATCAGAAACTTCTTTTCCTAAAAATTTAAAAGAAAGGGCTTTGTTAAGAGGTTGCTATACGCTATTCTGGGTGGTTATTTGGGTGTTTTGGGTGGTTGCTAAGCTGTTCTTAACTTGAAGTTTACTAACATAGATTATATAGGTTTCTAGTCCAGCCACAACGGTCCATTCCAATGCAAACAGACATCTGAGATATGAAAAGCCTAGTTATATCACGTCAAAAGACATAAAAAATTCCAAGTAAAAAAAAAGTTTTTTAAACTCTCAAGTCTATCTTAGAAAAACACACATGGACACTACAGGGCTTTCATTTCAAACAGTTGCATGAAATGCTTGTGGGCACAACAGATCCTTTCATTCATCCCACTCTCTATCCAGGATGGGGGTCTGACTCTTACAGTGTCCTTCCACTTCAAAAAAATGGTCTTTCATGCCTGATTGCCAGTTCACCTCGTCAACCTGAAGAATGAGTCAGTGGAGGATAACCTACTTCATACCTCAAAGGAGCTTCCGCATAATTGTATATATCTATGTGCTGTGCAGTGGTCCCTCGACCCTTTGCTGAAATTCCAAAATAATCAGCTATGCTGATTAATCAGTATTTTGTCAGAACGCTTGCGGTCTCATCAGCATGTGCATGATACATCTCATTGATGAGGATGATGATAATATATCAGCCTTTGAAACCTGGGATTTGTTTTTTTTACATTTTCATATTCAAACCACTGGTTGGATGAAGTATTAGCATTTTGATTTTATTAATATATTTGTTTATTTTTCATAATAAATGATTATATAATAAAATTGCATATGTCTAATTATATATATATATATATATATATACTGTGTGTGTGTTACGTATTCCTCCAGGCAGGCAGAACAGACTCGGGCAGACAGGGTAATCCAAAAACGACAAGTTTATTAACATAAAAGTAGGAACATGTAACATTAACAATAACCAACATAAACTGAAACCAAAAGGGGACTTTAAATAGGCTGTAACTAAGGTAACACAGGTGACGGGAATTAACTAATAATGGCTTGATGAGGTGACTGATTAAACAAGCAGGGAACTAAAACCAAATAAGCTCAGGAACAGACAGAAAAACCAGAAAGATACAAACTTAAAGTCCAGACATATAACAGTGTGTGTGTGTATATGTATATATATATATATATATATGATGTCTTTTTTTTTGACTATGTCTTTTTTACATTTTATTGTTAATATTATATAATATTCAAATACCTTCTAATACTTAAAGGGATAGTTCACACAAAAATGAAAATCCTGTTATTAATTACTCACCCTCATGTCATTCCAAACCCGTAAGACCTTCATTCATCTTCACAACACAAATTAAGATATTTTTGATGATACATATGTAATTTTCTTATATAATGCACATTTATTTATTTATTTTTCTTTTGGGGGGAGGGGGGAGGGTGCTAAATTTTCAACCGCTGTTACTCCAGTCTTCAGTGTCACATGAAACTTCAGAAATCATTCTGATATGTTGATTTGGTGCTATTATTATCAATGTTAAGCAAATTCTGCTTAATGTTGTTGTGGAAACTGTAATACATTTTTATTTTTCAAGATTTTTAATGAATAGAAAATTTTCAACATTTGTTTGAAATACTTAAATTTGTAACACTGCAAATGCCTTTACTGTCCCTATTAACAAATGTAATGCGTCCAAGCTGAATTAAAAGTATTGATTTATTTCAGTATAAGAGAGTGAGTTTTGTATGTATACAAATATATACACCTTTTTCACTGCTGTCATTTTCACCACATATCAAATGAAGTGTTGTATTTAACAGTATTCAGTACTGGATTTTTTAATTTATTATTACTATGAAACTGCAGTTTACTAGATTTTTTTTTCATTCAAACACATTCTAGATAGGAATGTAAGTGCTTTTTGTTTTTGGCCTTGTCTCAACACCATATATTAGCTCTCTGTGATCTACAGTTACATCTATTTTCCCCATCAATGCGAAATTGTTTATTGACTGAAAATGGCACAGAGCAAAGTTGTTTTGTGAATATCACCTGATGAGATATTTCCTGCGTTATTCTCGCACCTCGCTCTTGCCAGCTCAATCTCATTTACCACGTCACACATCTGAACAGCACCAACCTGCAAAAAAGACAGAGAGAAAACATTTCAGTTGTTCAACCACAGCACAACCTTCAAAGCTTCAATCTCTTTCATTTCAGTGATTCACCACAATATTATTCCCAGGATAGTCTATTACTTTAAGGTGTTAGCTTTCATCTAGTAAGGCTTTCATTTCATATACATATTTATGGATTGCAGCGAAGCCTCATTGGAGCTTATTTTGGCTAAATATTTACAGCGAAGGCCTACTGGGAATTAGATCAACCACTGCTTGAAAAATCCACAACTGAACTACTTATCAGACTTTTAGCTTGCCAGACACCATTCTTATTGACAGTCCAATGTAAGTCTATACGCTAGTGGCACATGGACAAAAGACCGTCGTTGCTCTGTGGAGATGATATCATGCCTGTAGGGGAGAAAAGGCGCGTGGGGCCAGTGAGTAATCGTCGGATTGCTCACTGATGTCCACTGCTAATGACAAATTCATGCTGACAGTCAGTGGAAGACAGCCTGCGGGTCAATAAGAACGTGAAAGTCCAACGAACAGCTTGAGAAGGTCAATGAAGACATAATACTGGGGAAGAGGGATGTAATGGACAGGGCCGACTGAATCCCTATAGTGTTAATAATGCTGTATGTGTGTGGGTGTTTGTGTCATGGTCTTTGGGTGTGCAGTGTTTATTGTTAGCATCTGAGCGTGCTTCTGTTTGGTATGTTTGTGCGTGGGCCTGCATTTGTGTGTGCGTGGGTACAGGTGTGTCTGTGCATTTCAATGTGAGAGACCTGAGATCAGTGACTTAGAACAACAGGTTAGTGAGAAATGGAAAGAGCTTCTGCTGAGTTCAGTACTAGCTGAGCGCTACTACCACTCACATGAATGGAAATACTAGCCAAGTTTTTTAGCCAAATCACACTTGAGCATGAAATAAATAAAAATAAAATAAATGTATTCCAGTCAATGCCTTTATAACCAGTTGATGGTGAGAAAATAAGTATGGTGTTGGAAAGACTTTTTATTTTTTTGAAAGGTCTGTTATGCTCACTAAGGCTGAATATATTTGATCAAAAAAAATCTAGAATAACTGTTTTCTATTTGAATATGTTTTAAAATGTTATTTTTTTCAGTAATGGCAAAACTGGATTTTCAGCAGTCATTCATGTTCTTTCAGAAATCATTCTAGTTTGCTGATTTGTTTTTCTTATTATTAATACTGAACACGTTTTGTTTTAATGTTTTAATAGAAAGCTCAAAAGAGCAGCATTTATTTGAAATATAAAAACTGTGTAACATTGCAAATGCATTGACTGTCACTTTTAACCATTTTAATGCATTCATGCTGTATAAAAGTATTAATTTATTTCAATATAACAGAATTCTGTATGCATACAAATATATACATACCATTTTTTTTCTAGATTTTCACTGCTTTGTAATTTTTACCACATATCAAATGAAGTGTTATATTTAACAGCATTCAATAATGGAATTGACAATGGCGTAAATTATAATTTTTTATAATTTTTGAATAAATTGGCCAAAATCTTGCTGAGGCTAATTTTACTTTTTGTGTATCAAATAATATTTTCACACATTTTGCATATTTTGACAAAATTACAGCTTGACTGGAAATGGAGCAGAATGAAAAGATTCTGTAGGACATTCATAAAAATAAAAAAGGCTGACAGAGAAGGTTTCAGAATTAGAGACACGCATCCAAACTTTAGTTGAGGACAGTAAGAATGTGAGGGCTGTAGATACTGCTTTGGATGTGACTAGCTCAGGGAGTCCTGTAGATTGTTCGATTCCGGTTGAGCCTGTGCAGCAGGGCAGCTGGGTGACTGTAAGACGGCCTAGTTGCGGGTCAAAACACCACTCTTCCGTTCTGATCAAAACATCAAACAGGTTCTCCCCACTCAGTGATGCACCCACTAAGAAACCTGATGAAAGTGCTCTAGTTATTGGCGATTCTATTGTACGGAACGTGAAAATAGAGACACCAGCCACCATAGTCCATTGTTTACCGGGAGCTAGAGCCAGACATCTTGGAAGATTTAAAAGTGCTGGCTAATGCTAAATGTAAATTCAGTAAGATTGTTATCCACGTCGGCGCTAATGATGTTCGACTTCGCCAGTCGGAGATCATAATGTTAAAGAGGTGTGTGAACTTGCAAGTACGATGTCAGACACTGTAATATGCTCTGGTCCGCTCCCTGCTTACCGTGGCGATGAGATTCATAGCAGACTGTCGTCACTCAATGGCTGGATGTCTAAGTGGTGCCCGCAGAATAGCATAGACTTTATAGACAATTGGACGAGATTTTGGGGCAGATCTGACCTGTTGAAAAGAAATGGTGTTCATCCCTCCTGGGGTGGTGCCGCTCTTCTCTCTAGAAATACGGCACACAGTCTTAGAGTTCGTACTTGACTAACTGGGGCCCAGGTCAGGAAGCAGACAGACTGGCTAAACCAACCGTCTGCTAGCCGCCTTACGTCTCAGAAGTCAGTTAATTCTCAGCACATAGAGACACCCAGATATCACACTATAGAGACTGTGTCTGTTCCCCGAACTAGAAAATACAGAAAATGTCCAAACCAAATTAAGAGTAACAATTTAATTGATGTTCAACAAATAAAAAATGTTTACAATACAGAGAAACAATTGATAAAGCTTGGCTTACTGAATATCAGGTCTCTTTCTACAAAAGCACTTTTTGTAAATGATTTGATCAATGATAATAATCTAGATTTGCTCTATTTGACAGAAACATGGCTAAAACCAGATGAATACATTACTTTAAATGAGTCCACCCCCCAAGATTACTGCTATAAAAATGAGCCACGTCCAAAAGGTAAAGGGGGAGGTGTTGCTACAATTTATAGCAATATTCTCAGTATTTCTCGGAGGGCAGGCTTTAAGTATAACTTGTTTGAAGTTATGGTGCTGCGTATAACATTATTTAGAGAAACACGTGTTAGTGATAAATCCCCTGTGATGTTTGTACTGGCTACTGTATATAGGCCACCAGGGCACCACACAGACTTTATTAAAGAATTTGCTGATTTTCTATCTGAGTTAGTACTGGCTGCAGATAAAGTCTTAATTGTTGGCAATTTTAATATCCATGTCGATAATGAAAAAGATGCATTAGGATAAGCATTCATAGACATTCTGAACTCTATTGGGGTTAGACAACACGTTTCCGGACCTACTCATTGTCGAAATCATACTCTAGATTTAATACTGTCACATGGAATTGATGTTAGTGGTGTTGAAATTCTGCAGCAAAGCGATGATATCTCAGATCATTATCTAGTCTTGTGTAAACTCCATATAGCTAAAACTGGCAATTCTACATCTTGTTACAAGTATGGTAGAACCATCACCTCTACCACAAAAGACTGCTTTGTAAGTAATCTTTCTGATTTATCTCAATTCCTCAGCATATCCAACAGCGCAGAAAAACTTGATGATGTAACAGAAACTATGGACTCTCTCTTTTCTAGCACTTTAGATACAGTTGCTCCTTTACGCTTAAGGAAGATCAAAGAAAACAGTCCGATTCCGTGGTATAATGACCACACTCGCACCTTAAAGAGAGCAGCCTGGAAAATGGAGCGCAGATGGAGGAAAACAAAACTAGAGGTATTTCGTATAGCCTGGCGGGAAAATACCCTATCCTACAGAAAAGCATTAAAAACTGCTAGATCTGATTACTTTTCGCCTCTTCTAGAAGAAAACAAACATAACCCCCAGTATTTATTCAATACAGTCACTAAATTAACGAAAAATAAAGCATCAACAGGTGTTGGCATTTCCCAAAAGCACAGCAGTAATGACTTTATGAACTACTTTACTTCCAAGATCGATTCTATCAGAGATAAAATTGTAACCATGCAGCCGTCAGCTACAATATCGCATCAGATAGTGCACTATAGATCCCCTGAGGAACAATTTCACTCATTCTCTACTATAGGAGAGGAAGAATTGTATAAATTTGTTAAATCATCTAAACCAACAACATATATGTTAGACCCTATTCCATCTAAACTACTAAAAGAGCTGCTTCCAGAAGTCATAGATCCTCTTTTGGCTATTATTAATTCATCGCTGTCATTAGGATATGTCCCCAAAACCTTCAAATTGGCTCTCGTTAAAAAAACACAACTTGACCCCAAAGATTTAGTTAATTACAGACCGATCTCATATCTCCCTTTTCTGTCAAAGATATTAGAAAAGGTAGTATCCTCGCAATTATATTACTTCTTAGAGAAAAATAATATTTGTGAGAAATTTCAGTCAGGATTTAGACCGTATCATAGTACTGAGACTGCTCTTATTAGAGTTATAAATGACCTGCTTCTATCATTTGATCGTGGTTGTATCTCTTTATTAGTTCTACTGGATCTTAGCGCTGCATTCGACACTATCAACCACAACATTCTTTTAAATAGACTAGAACACTTTGTTGGCATTAGTGGAAGTGCATTAGCATGGTTCAAATCGTACTTATCTGAACGCCATCAGTTCGTAGCAGTGAATGAAGAGGTATCATATCGATCACAAGTGCAGTACGGAGTACCTCAAGGCTCAGTACTAGGGCCGTTACTTTTCACGCTTTACATGTTACCTTTGCTGGGGTCGACAATATAATTGGCCCGGTGGCCCGGACGTACTTTTAAAACCGTCAGGGCCACCAGATCGCTCCAACCACTAGCCCGGTGGGGCCAGTAAAAATAATGCCTCGATTAAAAAAAAAAAGTCTAATTTCACATTAATTACCTGTGGTTCTGTGTTTTGATTTCTGTTAAATCGTCTCGGTAACCACCGCTAGCAGGTTACGTGATCCCGACAGCCTTACAGATGCAGCGGGTTTATGCTCGCTCCCGCGGTTACGCGCGCAAACTGCACACTGCTGCTCAGCACCTACCTATAGCTACTATTAAGCTAGGCTACATGTTTCTGAAACCCCCATCACCCGGCCAAACGCCGGGTAAAAAAGAGAAGGCAAGGAAGAGAAAATCACCAGAGGAATTGAGGGAAAGCGAAAGGGAATACGAAAAGAAAAGGCAGAGAAAGTTTCAGCCCCAGTGGCGAGACCGCTGGAATTGGCTGGGCTTAGGGGTGGACGATAAAAATGTCTCCACGATCTGCTTTTGAAGAAATATCGTAGTATCGTGCTACAGCACACATTATGTCAAATACAGTTCTGGCGCCGCGGTCTCTATATACTGTACAACAGGACATACAGCAGTAGAGTTACTCTGACAGGACACTGCACTTATTCGCGATCGCAAAAGTACATTATTTGCACACAAGCCTTGCTGGTTAAATGTTTAATTCGCGCGCTGGTCTGACGTGCGCTCATACACCTGAAGCACGCGCGCTAAAAAGCCTGTCTAACAGCGCCTGATTACTCAACTAACTTATCTTTTGCGCTAATACTGTCAAAACACACAAGGTTTACATACAGACTCAGTTGGTTATCTCTAAAATGAAAGTAAATAGTTAAGAGAGAAATGGATGCGTGCCTGTATATTAGATGCTTGCAGCTCTTAAAGGGACAGGACACTAAACGTGCTGCCGCTTGTCATTAAAGGGATAGTTCACCCTAAAATTTAATTTCTGTCATCATTTACTCACTCACATGTTGTCCCAAACCTCTATTAATTTGTTGTGCTGAACCCAAAAGAAGATATTTTGAAGAATGAGGGTAACCAAACAGTTGCTGGTCTACATTGGCTTTGATAGGAAAGAACAATCCTGTGGAAGTCACTGAGGACCAGCAACTGATTGGTTTTCCACCTTCTTCAAAATAGCATTTATGTTCAGCAGAAGAAAGAAACTCATTCAGGTTTAAAACAACTTTTGAGTAAATGATGGTATAAAAATAAAACATTATGACAGAATATTTATTTTGGGGGGAACTATTCATTTAACGTTAACAAAACAACAAAACACAAAGAGAAAAATCACTCACTATTCTTGACTGAAAAACTTTAATACAGTTGCTTTAGGAATCAGTCTATCTAGTGTTTTATTTTTATATTTGTTCATTCAATTTCATTGAATGCTCTGCTAAATACACCTATTGTACCTGGAAATAAAGCACTGTTTGTTTTATTTGTCTATTATGTGTATTTGTAATGTGTATCTTTGTTCTTATTTTTTAATAAGAAAGATAGAATGATGACACAGATTTTTATCTTCGCCCACTTTGGCCTAAATATCTGCCATGTCTTTTTTTTTGTTTTTTGTTACCTTGAAAGGCTTTGTCTTTCTAGTTTGGCTGTAATGCTCAGACAGCTTGTAAAACCAACATGACAAAGAATCGTGATAAAATCGTGAATCGTGATATTTCTAAAAAAGAAAATCGTGATATGATATTTTTCCCATATCGCCCACCCCTAGCTGGGCTACGATCAAGAAAAAAAAAGAGGTTTACTGTGAGCTCTGCAGATCAATGCCCACATATGCAGACAAGTAAGTTAGAGAAAAGTTAACGTGGATGAAACCTATGGTATGAACATAATATAATGAATTGCTGTGTGACTACGGAGAATGAATCCTATGCAATAGGTTTATTTGCACTTGTTTCATGTTTTTGCACAGTTTTGCTGCACTTTGCACTAAACCTACCTTAAAAAAAATAAATGTTATTCATGTTGTTCAAGCAAACTGTTCTTTTTCGTGATTATTGGGATCAATACCCGACACGTTGACCTGGGCCAGTGAACTTCAAAAGACACTGGCCCGGAGGGCCAGTGGCAAATTTCCCTTATTGTCTACCCCTGCTTTGGGAGATATTATCAGGAGACATGGTGTTAGTTTTCACTGTTATGCTGATGATACTCAGCTCTATATTTCTTCGCGGCCCAGTGAAACACACCAAATTGAGAAACTAACGGAATGCATAGTCTATATAAAAAAGTGGATGACGAGTAACTTCTTACTACTAAATTCTGAAAAAACAGAGGTGTTAATTATCAGACCTAAAAACCCCACATGTAATAAACTAGAACACTATCTAACACTTGACGGCTGCTCTGTCAATTCTTCTTCATCAGTTAGGAACCTAGGTGTACTGTTTGATAGCAATCTTTCATTTGAAAGCCATGTTTCTAGCATCTGTAAAACTGTGTTTTTCATCTGAAATACTAATTCATGCGTTTATGACCTCAAGGTTAGACTATTGTAATGCTTCATTGGTTGTTCTGCACGCTTGATCAATAAGTTACAGTTGATAATGCCTAGAATATCAAAATCGACTACGGGCAGATCCTTTTCCTATTTAGCACCCAAACTCTGGAACAATCTACCTAATACTGCTCGGGAGGCAGACACACTCTGTCAGTTTAAATCTAGATTAAAGAAACATTTCTTTAACCTGGCTTACACATAACACACTAATACACTTCTATCATTCAAATCCGTTAAAGTATTTTTAGGCTGCATTAATTAGATCAACCGGAACCGGGAACACTCCCCATAACACATGATGTACTCATTACATCATAAGAAGAATGGCATCTACGCTAATATTTGTCTGTTTCTATTCTGTTTCTCAGTCCGTGTCCAGATCAGATGGTGGATCGGCGCCGGGAGATGATGTATGTGGCCCTGATCGTCGGCGGAGGCCAGACACCTGGATGACCCCCGGGGACATATCCCCAGTCACCGTAGCCACCCGATCCGGTCCGTATCCAGATCAGATGGTGGATCAGCACCCAGAGACGACCTACAGCCCTGAACGTTAGCGGAGACCAGGACACCAAGATGAGCACCAGAGACAGATCCCTAGTGAGGACCCCGCCACTTAGACAGCCATCGGGAAAGACCACTGGAACCAGTTGAGCCCTTACAATCTGACTTTGCTGCAGTTGGAATTGAACTGCTGGTTCGTTTGGCCAGAGGAGAACTGGCCCCCCGACTGAGCCTGGTTTCTCCCAAAGTTTTTTTCTCCATTCTGTCACCGATGGAGTTTTGGTTCCTTGCCGCTGTCGCCTCTGGCTTGCTTAGTTGGGGACACTTCATTTCCAGCGATATCGTCGACCTGATTTCAAAGACACTATTTAAACTGAACTGAGCTGGATGATGACATCACTGAATTCAATAATGAAATGCCTTTAACTGAAAATCTTTTTTTTTTATCTTTTCATTTTACATTATTGACACACTATTTTCCTCTTTTGATATTGTGCAGTTGCTTTGACACAATTTACATTGTTAAAAGCACTATATAAAAAAAAGGTGACTTGACTTGACTTGAGAAGAGCAGCAGAAATGATGCTGAAAATATAGGCGCTATTTTTACTCAGTTTCAGCTGTCACTCTCTGGTACTTTGGTGCATGGATAATAGGGTTAGCTCAGTGAGAGGCTGCTTCACTGCCATCATCAGCCATGCATGCACCTATAATCCCCACCAGCAGAAGATTCCATCACACTTTTTGTTGCATCATCTGACCTCCTGTGGCTTAAAACACTGTACACAAAAACACACACTGAACAACAGCAGTTATCTTCAGTTAATAATTGACAAAGTGTACTTGTCAAGGTTGTTAACATAATTTGGTTCCTGTAAACAAATAATAAAATGCTGGTTTACATTAGATAAGTTTCTATAGAGCTTCTCCATCTGAGGACAAAGAAGCCATTTAGAGGTTGTTTACAGTGATTTCCCTAAATTACAATAACAGTGTGCTATTTGTCTGATAATAAATCTGCCAAATTTCCACAAATATTTCCTCTCAGAGTTATATTAGATAATGGAGACACATTCCTTCTTACTCTGCACTGGCATACTCATCAGGTGCAGGGTCCATAGCGAGTGAAAGCGACCCAATAAAGCGACGGGTCAGGCATCGGGGCGATCGCTGATGCATTCCTGGCAAAGTGCAGACACTCAGCTTCGCATATTTGTGTTTATGCCAACCTAGTCTCATGGCATTTATGTACCTGGGTGCACTTTTTAGCGAGACAAGAAATACATACCAATAACTACATATTACTGCAGTTTCAGTTTCCTAAAGAAACAAACACTAGAGGCAGTAAAACTCCCACACCTTTTACTCCTTTTCACACAAATTTACAGAGTTTTGATTAATGAAGCGTATTTTTCCGCACAATTACTTTAAGAATATCATGTTACGACTTCAAAACAATATTAATATGCTGGGACATTTGAAAACTGATGCTTTTGAATGTTAGCATCGCACATATCCAGCATTATACTTAGAAGGTGAGGAGCTCCGGTTCGAATCCCGTGTAACTACGGTTTGACTAAACAGTTCACAAACCTGCATAAAAGGAAGTTGAAATGGCACGGTTGCATCAACAAATACGTTTTTATACCAGTTTTGCATTTGTCAACACTATCGGGTAGGTTTAGGGTTGGGTTTGGTGTAGGGCATATTTCCAACACGATTTAAGGGACAGACCCCAGATATTTGAATTCTGAACCGCTGCAGTATGTACCTGTAGCAACATAATACAAACACAGCAATACGTACCTATATCAACATAATAAAAACACAGTAATACGTACCTGTCAGGGAACTGTTGTGTGTCTGTCATGTGTTCCTGCCCCTTGTGCCCATATTTGGTTTGTTTCCTGTCCTTGTCATATGTAATCATCAGTTAATTCTTGTCCAGCCATGTTCGTCTCATTATCTATGATTTGCGTGTGTATTTATAGTTCTGTCTGTTGAGTTTGGTGCTGTCTGGTCTACTCGTTACTCCCCGGTGTTCCTGTTGATGTCCGTGTCTTACCCTGCCTTGTCTTGCCCTGCCTTGATGTCAGTAAAGTGTGTTATTTGAGTTTACATCCTCGTCTGCGTGTTCCTGGTTCCTCCCTCGTGTGTGCACCGTGACAGAAGACCAGACCTAAACAGTAAGCGGCGCCCCTTCACCTCGTTTTGTTTTCCGTTTTTTAAAAGTCTTTTGTTTGTTCCTGTTTGGTCTGTCCCTCGCGGCATGGAAGTCGCTGCTCGTCATCCTGCCTTAGCCTGCGTCAAGTGGGCGTGGGAGTTCGGCGGGATCGCCGCGAGTCCGCTGGCCGCGAGCCCTGAAGTCAAGCCCGCGGGATCGCCGCTGAGTCAAGCCCGCCGATCGCGGGAGATATCTGCCGCTGCCCGCGGCTATCCCAAGCCTGCCGCTCACTCCAGCCCGCCGTTCGCGGGAAATCAACGCTGCCGTCCGTGGGGAAAGCCAACCCACCGTCGGCGGCTCCCCCAAGTCACGCCGCCGTTAGCGGGAGTTCACGCCGCCGTCCGCGGGGAAAGCCAACCCGCCGTCGGTGGCTCCCCCTATTCACGCCGCTACCCGCGGCTCACCGACCCCGCCGTTCGCGGGAGATCACGTCGCCGTCCGTGGGGAAAGCCCACCCACCGTCGGCGGCTCCCCTGTGCACGCCGCCGATCCGCCTCTGACTCAATGCCCGCCGGCCAGCCTCTGACTCAAGGCCCACTGGATTGCCGCTGACTCAAGCCCGCCGGATTGCCGCTGACTCATGCCCATCGGCCGCCATGACCCTCTCCGTGGATGAAGTCCACACGTCACGGCCAGGAGTGCCGTATGTATGTCTCGTTGTGCCCACAGGAACATTTTAACTTACCATGTCATGTCTTGTCCATGGAGACTCGTCTGGGGCAGGCGGCTCCTTGAGTTGTGGCCATGGAGGCCAGTCGCAGCCGCTTGCCCCCCCCTGTCGCAGAAGTGGAGGAGGTCGCTGAGGGACCCTGTGAGGGCCCCTGACTCCTCGTCATGCCCAGAGGAAGCCTCAGCTTCCTAGCTAGCCCAGGAGGGCTTCTGGTTCCTGTGGGATGTCTTGTCGTGTTTGTCTGACCCTGGAGGGTTTCCTGTCGTGTCATGTACTGTCTTGTTTGTCTAGCCCCGGAGGGCTCCTGATACCCCCTGGATTCCCCATGGAAATTTTGGGGGGGGGTAGTAGAGCTCTGGGTGGAGTGGGCGGGCCGTAGGAGGCCACGGCCACGAAGACCACCCGCCATTGCTTCCTGAGCTCCCAGCTCCGCCGGGGCCTCCGTCTGTTCTGCTCTGGAGGTCCCCGTCCTGTGTTTCTGTGGATGTCTGTCCTGAGGGGCCTCCAGAGCGCCCACCCCCCCTCCCTGATGGAACGGTTAAGGCTCGGGACGAGCCTTTCGGGAGGGGGGAGTTATGTCAGGGAACTGTTGTGTGTCTGTCATGTGTTCCTGCCCCTTGTGCCCATATTTGGTTTGTTTCCTGTCCTTGTCATATGTAATCATCAGTTAATTCTTGTCCAGCCATGTTCGTCTCATTATCTATGATTTGCGTGTGTATTTATAGTTCTGTCTGTTGAGTTTGGTGCTGTCTGGTCTACTCGTTACTCCCCGGTGTTCCTGTTGATGTCCGTGTCTTACCCTGCCTTGTCTTGCCCTGCCTTGATGTCAGTAAAGTGTGTTATTTGAGTTTACATCCTCGTCTGCGTGTTCCTGGTTCCTCCCTCGTGTGTGCACCGTGACAGTACCTATATCAACATAATAAAAACACAGCAATACATACCTATATCAACATAATAAAAACGTGCCAGGGTTCACGTATTTAACCTGTGTTTTAGCGCCACTCAGTGGACATTTCTCTTTGAAACTGCGGCGAAACGTGCAGTAAGGTACGTAAAACGGTGTCGCACAGAAAGTGCACAGAGGTACAGATTTTTATGAGACCATGTTGGTTTATGCTCAAATTATTCAACTATGTTCAACTATGGAAGTGGATTCCCTGCTGCAAAATCCAGCTTAAACTGGATTGCTGTGTTTTGGAACATAATAGTGGGTCTAAGCTGGTCATTAGCTGGTCCAAGCCTTGAGTTTTTACACTTTTTTTCTCAAATAGCTTATTTCCAAAAATATCAGCTTGTAATCCACGTCTCACTGGATAAGTCTAGCCTACGCTGGTTTAAGATGATCTAGCTGGGTCTCCCAGCTTGGCCAAACAAGTGTTTAACTAGTTTAGTTGGTTGGCCATTAAACTTTGAAAAACCAATAAACAAGACCAGCTTTGGAGACTAGAAAACTACTCTGCTGAAAAAAGAAGAAACATCTTAAACTACTCAATGGAGACAGACCTTAGTTACACTAAAGATGTCAGTCTGTGAAAGTGTCTCTGCAGTCAACACTTCTCTTTTAGCTTTGATAAAAGAGTATATTCTTCCTAAGAATCTTAAAACAGTCTTTATGGGCGGTATTGATCTATTTATTTAATGTCAGCAGTGCAGTGGCATTTGAGAGAAAGAGACAGAAGGTGGACTCGCTGTTTGTTCCTTAAACAATGACCATGGTGACTCAGACTTAGACCTTGGCGACAGAACATCAACCACACAGCGTCTCATTTACACACCAAATGAGAAGCACACAAGGAAAAATGTACTGCAATTTTAGAGATCAGATCAGATTAGAGACCTGGTTCACTGCATAATAAATTAACAAACCATTAACTATGAATTTTGCCTAAAAAAACCCTCCTAATTAGCTGCTTATTAATAGTTAATAAGGTAGCTGTTAAGTTTAGGTATTAGGCAGGATTATATTAACAAATAGCATTAACAAACATCCAATATAGTAATAGGCATACTAAAAAGCAACTAGTTAATAGTGAGAATTAACTAGTTGACTCCTTGATTCTGATTGGTCAAATGCGGCATTCTACAATTTAATACAATGGTGACTAAACCGCATAATGGACCAGTTTCTTACCATTTATTTTGCTCATTCCTCTCATATCATTCTGTAGTTTCTTAGAAATAAAATAATTGAACCCAAATTAAATTTTTTATAACCCTTTTTTTGGAAAGTACTGTACTGTATTTGTAAAATAAGCAAGATAAAATATAGTCAGCAGGTCATTTTTGCAAAATAAACCCCTTCAGGGAGGTACAAGATCTGATCAGTTTATTTTTGCGATAATGGCCAGCTGGATGCACATTATCCCTTACATATTAACTGTTTAGTTTGTCAGTATCAAAATAATAAGTCAAAAGTAGGTCTGTGCATGCTTTGATCCAGCTCAAATCCTCAACTAATACAACTAAACACGCAGGGCTGATTCACACACACACAGCTGAGCTGAATAATGAAGTCCTGTGCCTCAGCTGACTTATCGGAGCATCTGCTGACCTCTGGGATGAACCTGCTACGCTCGTTCCTGAGCCAGATAACAGCAGCAGTCTGCTCAAGCCTGTTAGTGTAAGTGCAGACAGCCGCAGCAGATTCTGCACATAGTGAGAAAGTAACAAATGGCAAATTGGCAAGCAGATGTTCCCTAAAACTGTCTAGCGTAGTGTTACAGAGCTGGCTGAGGAACACAGATTATTTTACAACTTAAAGGTGATGTGTATAATTGTTTGGATGTTAAAATACTTTCTGTATTGATGCTTCACTTTTGGTGAGAGAAAGTACAAACAAGCCATATGCCATCCATATGCGTGATTTGCAGTATTTATAAACTACAGTTTTATGCATCCACTGACAATTCAGTTTATTACTTTGCTTACGGCAGAGAAGACACAGCACGCTGCATATTTCAAAATCACAACTATTTGGGAATATTAAACAGTGTTTTGGCAGCAGTTAATGTGCTGCCAGTGAACTATTTCTTATAAGTACTACGAGAACAGAAATATCAAATTACATTGGGAATAGCCTACATTAAATTACATTTAATTGCCTTTCAAGTTAAAGTGCACATAGACAGTTGACATGTCATGTAATTTTACTCCTCTAAGAAAAGGCAAATTTTCTTCCTTTATATTTTCAACATTTAGATGGACATTGATTTTGTCAACAGCATGATCACAGTTATCTGTTTGAATTGTTTTCATTTCTGAGCAATATCAAGTCAATGTGGTAATTGTCCTGTGGTGTCACTGTCCTCTTCGTGAACTGTGAAATATGTTTAAATGAACACTGGATAGAAATACTTGTATTTCTACTTTCATGACTGGTCATGAATTCAAAGACAGACAGACACACACACACACACACACACACCGATATATTAAATTAATTTGAAAAAAAACCACATGAAATATAATTTGTCAAGACCATTTAAAAATAAAAATAAAAAAACTGTTATTTACCATATCAGTATATCAAGTATAAATCAACCATCTATCAAATATGAAGGGTCTTAACCTGAAATTAACTTTACAGTCTCCGTTAGTCAGACCTTAATCAAGAGGAAACAGCTCTATAACCATAAATGTGATTAACAATGAGCACTTGAAAAATTTTGTCTGATAAAAGAAAAAAAAACCTTCCTACTTCTGTAGTTAGTTTGGGGTCCAGTCTTTTTCAAGCAACTCCTTTAATACTGCTTTTGAGTAAAAGCAATCAGTTATTTTTTTTTTTATAAAAATGTTGGTCCCACTTTATATTAGGTGGCTGTAACTACTACTTACTTACATCAAAAATAAGTACAATGTATTTATTATTTTCACATTGTATTGCAAAACACTTTTGTTGCTATTGAGGTGGGATACTGGTAAGGTTAGGGAAAGGTTTGGTGGTATGGGTAGGTTTAAGCGTGAGTTAAGGTATAATGGATGGGTCAACAGTGTAACTATAAATGTAATTACAGAAATTAATTACAGATGTAATTGCATGCAGGTATTTTTTAAGAAATATAAGTACAATGTAAAAACATGTGCGTACACAATAAGTGCATTGTATCAAATGATTAATGTAAATGTAAGTACATAAGGCCATATCAAGTGGGACCAAAATGTTTTATACATAAAGAAATTAATAATATTTTTGAGCAGTGTTTAAAAGTATATTACGCTCACATGAGATGAGAACTCCATTCAATCAATTGACTAATATATACTATTTTGCATGATTTTTCTTTATAGTCCAAATGAAGTCATTAAATAGCAATCATTTTCTGATTGTTTCAAAAGCTGAGAGAACTCTGATCTAATAAAGACCTTTGTGAAAAAGGAAAGCGAACAGAAAGAAAATACCGTCTTGCAGACGATTCCTTTATGTAATTTTGAGTTCAGTTTTCATCCTCAAGGCTGAAATTTTCTTCTGCCCACACGGAGATGTATTTTTTTTATACTGAAATCATGGACCAGAGCATCAAGGTCGCTCCATTACTTTAGTTAATGTTTTTGTCTACTAATTTCTTAGATGATCTGCCAAATGTACATTTTGAGGGTGAGCACACACTCCCACGTCTCCACAGAAAGAAAAAAAAACCTTTTTAATGCTTAATCTTGCTTGCTGTCATTTATTATTTCTAAAAGAAAGAGTTGCACAGGTTGTTTTTTCCATTCTCTGCAAGGTTCCATTTAGCATTTTTCAAGCAAATTAAAATTATTAAATAAATAATAAAATAAATACATAAATAAAATTCTACTAAAGACATGGGGTCCAAACTAAACTTGCTTTCTGCTGGATGGTTAACTGGAATGTGTCACGTTACGCTGCTGGAAGGACGCAAGAGACTCGGAGAAGCGTTAAACAGTCTTTAATCAAGGAAACTCAGGAGATAGTCCACAACAGGAACAATCACACATACATCACAAGTAGACCTGACCAACACTAACTGAACAGACTGGCTTTCAAACACAGGATAACGAGGGACAGACAGGTGCAGGGAATCAACTAATTAGACAGGGGAGAAACTGGGTCACGGAACACATGGGGAGGAAAAATACAACAAAAACAGTCCAGGGGCGTGACAGAATGATTCTGATAAATCTCATGTCTCCATAACTCACAAGGGAAGCTAACAAAACAAGGCCAATGACATAGAAAGTATAACAACAGAAACACTGATCAACCCACTAAGTGGTCACAGCACAATCACTTGAAAATCAAAAGCCAACCTCAACTACTGCCGTTTCCATAATTCTGCGCACTCACTGTGTTACGAATCCTGGCCATGCACTTCAGTTTACTCACCACCAGAGGTCACCCGCTCACCACATGGACTTTCACACTACACAGCACATTGGACTCCATTTCCCATAATCCATTGCACTGACGACAAACGCACAGCTGTTCACAATTATCACGCCCACACCTGATATCCATCTCGCAATCACCATCACCCAATCACTCACTATTTAAGCCTGGGACTTGCTCTTGCTCTCTGCCGAGTATTGTTAGCCTAGTCTGCATACAAAGCGTTTCCTTAGTAGTCTTGTCTTGTTTATCTTGCCGTGTCTGACCCTGCCCGTGTTTTTGGATTATTCTCTCTGCCTTGCCCTGTCTGGATTTGGTACGCCGATCGTCGACCCACGCTTGCTCCACGGATTGCTCTGTCTTGCCTCTGCCATACCTGTTTGCTGTCTCTCGACCCTGCCTGTATGACCACGTCTTTTAATAAAGCTTCGCAAATGGATCCGCACGTCTCACGTCTCGTCACTCCCGTAACAGACTGCATGCTGAGATTCCCTCAGTTAGCTCTCCATGATTTTGGACTCACGTGAGGGCTGCCGGTCTATCTAGTGCAGGTTTCTTTACAGGTATTTGGAGTGATTGTGGGCTTGTTATGTACTCTGCTGACCACAAAAATGTTGTTGCTGGCAGGAAGCTCAGAGCTATACTATTTACGAGCAAAGAGACCATATAAAACCTGAATAAACAGGAAATATATCTGTTGCACACTCGCACTACTGCTGTAAGTGAAAACCCCAAGTTAATCAGTCAGCAGACTATGCAGAGCAGAGTCATAAATGACCACCCCAGAGACAACCATAAACTTCCTGCATGCACATCTGCTCTCTGTCACACCAAGAATTTAGATAAGAAAAGATTTTGGGGATTTTTCTGCCGCTCCAAAACACTGAGGACCCTCGACCT
Organism: Barbus barbus; assembly: GCF_936440315.1. Taxonomy (NCBI): domain Eukaryota; kingdom Metazoa; phylum Chordata; class Actinopteri; order Cypriniformes; family Cyprinidae; genus Barbus; species Barbus barbus. The sequence continues at coordinate 14,903,192 of NC_136722.1, forward strand.
CTATGTAATAACAACATGTCAGGTTTTGTTATTATAAAACTTTTGTATATGACCAAAGCATGACACTAGTGGTCGGGGGAGTTTCCAGCAGCTGTTTAAACGACTTCACACTAACACAACCTTTATAGGCACAGAAAATATGTCAACAAAACAGTCTAGACAAGACCAAACCAGCATTGTCACATGTGGATGAATGGATGAATGAAGGAATGAATGAATGAATGAATGAATGATAGATAGATAGATAGATAGATAGATAGATAGATAGATAGATAGATAGATAGATAGATAGATAGATAGATAGATAGATAATAAACATGTGAAATTAAACATTTTATATTCAAAAAGTAATCTATTAATATATATGCATTTAAGGCGTGTCCAAATCCACTTTTGCTAGTTTAACGACGGGGAAAACCTTCGGCGCCCGGCGCATGGTCTAAGAGGGTCGTCCCTATTCTTTTAATGAGTAATGGGTGTGTTCTGGGCATAATGTGCAATAAACCAATCAGAGTCTCATCTCCCATTCCCTTTAACAGCCAGTTGCTCTCGCGCCATGGCAGGGCTAGCAAAATTTCAAAATCCCTGGTAGCCCTATGGGCAGGTATTCTTCAGATTTTGGTTGCCCGAAAATTAAACTATCCCAAAATAAAATAAAAAAAAAAATATATATATATATTTTTTAAATATAGAAAATCAGATAGGAGTCTAATCGTCAATCAAAAATATTTTCAATACACAAATATCAACAAATATGAAGGAAGGAATTTGATTTCACTATTTACAAGGTATCTGCAGATTTATGACCCATTTTAAGAGCATGAAAAATTACATGATTTACAGTTCAGATACAGGTTTTCACAAAAACAAAAATCTTATACAACAGCATTTCAACCCATTTTTATGAAAAGGAATAAATCAAGCATATAAATTATTATATTAAATTAAAACGAATAAATATTACTGTCTAATTGTTTAGATTTTTAGAAGGCACATTAAATTCTTTCTCATTTACAACTCTATGTGTTTGCTGCTTAAAAACAATGGTCGATATTTGCATTGATCTGACCATACAAGAAAGGCTTATTGGAAATGCAAATTCACCGTCCACGCTCATAAACGCTGCTATATCAGGCATTATAGGTAAGATGAAATGAAAATGCCACCAACACGTTTCTGAGGACAGTCGGTTCCTCAAAATAGCAGCGCGCCAACAATGCGCCTGAACACACCTCGTTTTCAGACCAACATGCCCAGGGCACGCCCATAGGCACACAAATGGGCGCAAATGCATTTGCTATTTAAACAATGTGATGCAGAAAGTGAAAATGATAACTGCGTCATTGTGCCAGGTGTATGATAGGGCGCATAGTTATTCAGTTTGATCAGAAATTCTACATTTATGTGTTTTTATTCATTCATTCATTTTATTTATTTTTGATGTGATTGATTCTGGGATTGATTCTTTCATCTATTTATCCACTTTATAATTGATTGCTTGTTTGATTTATTATTTTCTTAAACTATGCATTGATTTCTTAATTGATTTATTGATTTTTTTTAAAAACATGATTGGCTGTGTCTAAAATCACCACATATAGGCCCTACCCTTAATTAGGTTATTATTTTAGAGGACAGCCATTTGTAGCAGTATCTGAAACCATAGTGGGCATTATCGACTGAACTCATTCAATCCCATAATGCAGTGCAATAACAAATGTACAATGTACACTCAACAGTTAAAGAATAACCAAAAGGCGCTGTGAGGGTCGTGCCGAATTAATTCCTGAATCTCGCCAAAAGATGGTGAAGAAGAAGGTGACTGTAGTTGAATTATCCATTTTCCAAGTCACTGGTCCAATGTGATTGTAGTGTAATATCACACACAGGTCTCTTAAATAGTTTAATGGGGGTTTATACATGCTAGTTTTCATGACAAAGTTCAGGATAAATCTTTTCATTACTACTGGAGCTGCCAGCTTGCTAACTTTTCTAATGATAATTAAACAGCAAGCACAAACTGCAAAATCGACACTCAGTGTCCGAATTCATTCATTCGTTTTCATTCACTCCTTCAACTGCACTGTATTAGTGAACTAATATAGGGAATAGTGAATGAGGTATAGGGGGAGATTTTGAACACAGCAATTGCCTTGCAAATATGGGTGCCCATATAGATAGAGCAACTCAACAACCTGAGAAACATGAAACTCTTAGTGAGTGAAAGACACAATGCTTTTTTATTTCACACCTGAACAGAGCTATAAATATAGTGGGTTATATAGAACACAGATGAAGGACGTTGTCATGGTGCTTGAGCAATAGGTATCTCACATCTATTCTCCACGAGTAAGTGAGGTGGACAGAAGTGCATTATGGGGTTTGGGAGTTGATGGGAGTGTTCCTGGGAACGGGAGTGAACAGATGCTGCAGTCAGAGGACTTGAGAAAATCTAAAGCTACTCTATGGAGTCCCTGCACTAGCTCTTCAGAAGGTCAGTAGCTCTTATAATCGGTGTGGAACAATTTCTCCACACACACATTCAGCTGCCTCAAGCGTTTGTTTCCTACTGTGTGAAGAAACGACTGAATTCAACTGCAATAAAACAACTCAACTTTTAGAAAAAAAATAAATAAAAATGATCTAAGAGAACACTTTTATCAAAATATGAATCAAGATCTTTTCATTATATCAAAAAATGTTCCTTTTTTGCAGCAAACAAGAGGGCATAGATTTGCATCAGGAATGTTGCATGCTGCATCAAAACTTCATTACCATGACGCATACACATCTCCAGCTGTGAAACTCCTCGTTTGTTTCCTAAGGGCCATTTTCTTGACAAAGATGAGCGACTGCAATTGAAAGCAATAATATTTTTTGTACTTAAAAGCAATTGTGTTATAATGAGTTGATCTTTTAGGTATAAAGGTTTTTTAGAGATATTTGCTGATAACTTTGCAGGGACAGTCATCCATCTTATTTTAGACCCAGTTTTACACAATATGTGCTTTAAGCAGAGTCAAATTCTTTGAGGAAAGTGTAAATTTGTTAATCTCACATTTTATTTCACAGACAGCGAGAAAAAATGTTGTACCAGACTAATTAAAACTGAAATAAAAAAGAAAGAAAACTACGTAAAAATTAAAATACTAATAAAACTAACTGCAAATAGTAAAAAGTGTAATAGTATCTCAATGCTAGTAGAATAACCCTGATTTAAGTAATTACAAGCCTGTAATTGTATTGCAGATTATGCTAATAATAGTTACTTCTTAAACACAAGCTCAAACACATTCTGTAGTTCGAAAATTATCTCACGCGTAATGATTGATTTTTTGTCTTTAAACATTTTCCTCCAGGACCATTAGAATTCAGTGTAAGTGTGAAGCACACATTCATTTATCTTCAATGAAGCTGAGTGTCAAGATACTATCAGTTTGAAAACAAGCACTGTTAAAAGCTTGTTGACCTTAGAATAAAGAAAATTTGTGAAAAAGGCAGTGATAGACGCCATCCATACAAAGACAGCTCATTAAATTTAATTTCAAATGTTAAACATGTTACATAATTTGGAAAACTGCTGATAAGAACAGGAAGCTGAGGTGATGCCAACTAAAGCATAGCATGAATCTTAATCAAAACCCTACAGTCCTCCAAAGGTTAACAGTATTTAAACTCAGCTTCAATACTTAAAAACAGCAAATCCACAGCTTCTTATATCCCACAACTCATTTTCAAGCTGATAATATGTCTAAATTTAAACAAATGCATTTAAAAATACACTTTGACACATCTACTGCACTGCAACCAGTTGCTCTCCATCAAGTGTGCTGCTTTTCTCCATTGTGAAACATTCTCTAACATGCTAGTCAATGTGAATTCCCATTTTTGCTGAAATAAATAGCAGCAGGGATGTCCCCTAAAGGATGCTTTTAGCGGATGTTTGGTACATTTCATTCCTGAGTCAGTACCAAAATGTCTTTTCATTCAGCTTGTGATATCTAGTGATGGTGAGAATGGCAGACCACTGCGGCCTTTATCTGTAATTCAAGAGGGTGAAGTGTGCTAAAAGTGCAGATAAGAGGCTTTTGTGAACACTGAAGTGTATGATTTACACTGTCAGTGAATGCTTAGGGTTACAATTTCCATGTGTGTCATAGTTGAACCAGAACTGTATGACATTCTGGTTTTGCAAAGTTTTTTTTTTTTTTGGTTGTTCTGGTTTCACAAAGTGCTTAAATTTTCTGTTACTAAGATCATTTGTAAATCTCATGATTTTACATGGATTATTTTGCATGCAGATAGATAGATAGATAGATAGATAGATAGATAGATAGATAGATAGATCATTGATTGATTCATCACAGAATCTGTTTAGATGGATATGAGAGATATCAAATTAATTGAGCAGTCAAGCATGTTAAACCTGTGGATTTAGCCATTTGATATTAAAAAATTAATAAATTAATTAAAAAAAAATACCATTATTAAACACTTTGAAAATACATTAATATTAGATAGCTAGACAGATAGATAGCAATAATCAACTGATCATAATAACAGCTATTTGAAAGAAAAAAATAATAATATATATATATATGTATAAAATTCCTGTTGGAACCCATTTGAGGACACTGACAGGTGCTAGTGATCCAATAAAATGCGTAATAAATCAATAAAACAGACCAATACAGGATGGGGAATTAATAATATGACCTCGCGTAGTTAAAAATGTTTATTATTGACGCCTAAATGCTTTTAAATTACATTTAACTCAAGTAATTTTCTTTATTAGATGCTACTTGCTATCTAGACAGGAGCTCTCACCCCTTCTAGGAGGTTAAAAGAAGCCTATTTTAACTCATTTAACACAAAAAATAATCACGGGTATCTTTCATGTTATAGACATTATAGCTAAACTTGCTAATTATCCACATTATCATGCCTTTATAAAGTAAAAGACACTGCTCCTTCACCCGTGCCGTGCGCGCGCACTAATGCATTAGTCTCAGCATCCAACTTCTCGCTGGCTTTCTAGTCACATTTATATGGTTTTTACTAAATATACGAGGTCCATAATGTTATATCCCTCCACAAATTAAATATACTTCACATCAGATAGATTTAGGCTAATATAAATTAAAACGTGTAACACGCCGATGGTTTCTCAGACTGACTGCAATGAAACAATAACTAACTGTATATGCTATTTAAAATAGCTATAACACAAAAACAGACACTTACCAGAGAAAACAAGGAGTTCAATGTTGAAACCAATAAAACCAATTTTGGGGCGTCCATCGCAGCTGCTTTTTCTTCCGTAAATGTTCGTTTACCGTGGAAATAAAAACTTTGCAATCCGTAAAGTTCTCCTGCTTTTCTCACAAGCGCGTAAAAGTAAACTCAGGTGTTGATAGAATAGCAAAACATAAGTTGAGATGTCCTCCGGGTGAGTGGCTCATCTCGTTGCTCGAGCTGCTGACAGTTCAGCGACCAATGAGCGAATCACAGTCAGACCACGAGAGGACCTTCACTACTTGCGAGATATTGACAATACACTCAAGACTGCATCACACTTGTTCGTCATCGGCTTACGAGTGTTAGTGCGAACGCAATAGATGAAATCTCAAGGGCTCTTGCTCTTTGTGAACACCTGGCTGCAGAAAATGACTCTTGTGTGAGCTTGTTTGGTTAGCAGGAGGATGCCATTTAATGAAATTGTTTAATTATCACAATATACAAAATATAGAAGGTCCTCTGGTAAGAACTTATAATTAATTTCATATTTCAAAATATGTTCATGGGAATTTTGACATTTCCATTAATTCTATTCTCTCATTAATAAGTTAATAGTTTACACAAAAATTAAAAATTGTCCTGGCATGATGTTCTTTGACAAAAAAATATAAATAAAAAAAAATGCAAATTATGCTTTCTTTGTCATTAGCAGGCGCATCTTATCCAAAGTGACTTTTAACTCTATAAATTAAATAATAATTGCTGAACCAAGGTTAAGTGCCATGCTCAAGGAAATTTGTATTCAGAAACAAAATAATGTAATTAAAACACTGAATCCATTATTCTGGATACATGTTTATTATGTAAGTGCCCTGATTAATATGTTGTTACGTTCCATTTCACACAGTGAACCATCTCAGTGCTGATTTATATAGCCTCTGTACTTTCAAATCAGAAATTGCTGCAATTAGTTTAAGAGAGCTTTTCAACAGGTACAATAACTAATTTACTAGCATGAATTCAGGTTAATGTGTGTGTGTGTGTGTGTGCATGTTTATGTGGTTTATGAGGACACACATTTGTATAATGACATGGGTATGACAGAGGTATTACAATATGAAGGTGGTTTATGAGGACACTGCCTATGTCCCCGTAATTCAAAAGGCTTAAAAAACATACTAAATGGTGTTTTTTTTTTTATCTAAAAATGCACAAAGTCTCCTGTGAGGGCTAAGTTTAGGTGTAGGGTTGGTGTAGGGCAATAGCACACACAGTTTGTTCAGTATAAAATCCATTACGCCTATGGAGAGTCCCCATAAACCACAAAAACCAACATGTGTGTGTGTGTGTGTGTGTGTGTGTGTGTGTGTGATACAAACATATGCCTTTCTGGCCATGGTCATGTTTCTCAATTAAATTGCATATTAGTATGCTGATATATTGATATAACAAAGGTTTAGAGATAAGATTATCTTTCAGCTGTGTGCATGTGAGGCTGGATGCAGCTTGTCACGTGATAAATAAGCTCATTTCTGTGTCTCAGAGCAGAGCTCATTCTAATAATTTTCCATTTAAACTAACTAAATTGCATTTGGTGAAAAAATACTCACTGTAATATTTGTGTTGACACCACTGAGGATAAGCCACCCCACTTCTGATTGTTCAGTGATTGATATGCTCTCCTGTGCATGCAGTTATTGAGAAACTGCCATTTTGTGCATGCAGTGTTTTTCCTGAGACTTATTATGCATCTGACATCTCATCAAACAGAATCAGTGGATCTATTTCCTGAGGATGAATGTCTGTATGCTCATTCATTAAAAGTGCAGATGTGCCTGAGATCACATTATGGTTGCTTTGTTCATGAATACTTGTTTACAACTACTGCTATCATTAAATTACTCAAATGTGCCTTTCAGTGATGTACAGCATCATTTGTCATTGATTCATTTACACAGCATTTCACATTTTATGAAGAGTAAAAAAAAAAAGTAAATAAATAAAAAACACTGAAAATTTACTGGAAACTTGTGGGCAACCCAGATGTAGCTGTAGTTTGTTTTTTCATCTGAACATATTTGGAGAAATTTAGCATTATCAATGGATCCTCTACAGTGAATGGGTGCCGTCAGAATGAGAGTCCAAACAGCTAATAAAAACATCACAATAGTCCACAAGTAAAACGTGTTTATAATAAACAAATTCATCATTAAGACATTTTAACAATCCGGAATATTGCTTTCTCTCATCTGAATCAGGAGAGAAATATACACAGATCAAGGATTGTTTAAACACAAAGAGTTCTAAACAAATATGTCTGTGAATTTTGATGTGAGAAGACAACCGGGGATAGACTTTATTGTGGATTGGAGATGGAAGCATTATTACGGTATAGATTATAGACTGGTATATTTTTAGCCAGAAGCTAGTTTAAAGTTAAAACAGTGTTGTGTTTTTATCAGCTGTTTGAACTCTCATTCTGGTGCCACTCATTCACTGTGAGTATCCGTTAGTGAGCAAGTGATGTAATGCTAGATTTTTCCAAATCTGTTCCAATGAAGAAACAAACTCATTCTGACTCAAACTGAGTAAATTTTCAGCAAATTTTAATTTTTGGGTGAATTATTCCTTTAACAGGAGTGACTGACACAACCACTCTGCATTGCATTGCATTGTGGTGTTAGTCACCATATAGTTTGTGCATTTATTGTTCTTCATTTCGTCTCATACTATCTTTACTACTTTTCATATTTAGCTTCATACCAAGCAATTAAAAGGATAATACATGAACATGTTGCATTATAAGGTCTTACCAGGGTTTATGTGCAAGACACACATTCACTCTAGGGTTTTAAGATCTTAAGGTCGCTTGAAAATGCGAAGCAAATGAGAATCTTAATTGCATAACCATTCAAGGGTTGGGTCGGCAAGGGCAGGTGTATTCTTATGCAGATTTTTACCTTTGGGTACCATTGTACTTATTCAGATCTGATTGAAATAGATAACCATTTTTAGGGCATCATTTCTCCTTCCTACTGAAAACCCTTGACGGTCACTTTTTCAGTGAATGCAAATATTGGTCCTGGCTTTGCGCTCATGGCTGTGAAGAAGTTGCTATTTACAAACAAACATTTTGGCAACACTTTCAGGTGGTACACGTAGAAAAGAGTTGTTTCAGAGCTTAAAATTTGCTAATGGTATCTGATGTTGGTAGATTTAAATTTTACTAGCATCGCACTAAGTCACAAATATCTGATTTTACCTCTTAAAACACAACTATAATAACAAATAAAAGGCTGAATACAAATGATGTGACCCAGGCTGAAATCGGGAAAGCATACTAGAATACTACACCTACTATTTCAGAAATATAGTATGAGCAGTGTTGTAAAATGTTAAGAAAAAGTATCTGAACCTTTTTCATTAGAATGGACTGCCACCACTAAAACCTGCTCACCTTAATAACCCAGAAGTGTTGTTTTCTGTTTGACGTCACAATCATTTCATCTGTTCAGAGGAACTAAGGGTGAGGTATGTCAAAAGCACTCACTCAAATTGGCATATATCGATAAATTATACCTCACTGGGCTCATGCTAATGATAGATGAGTCTGCCTTCTATTTCCTTGCATCAGTTTTCCAGAGCTCCTCAAACTTAATGGCCCAAGAAGCCTAAAAAAGATTTGTTACTCAGTTATAGGGCTTGGTAGTTCAAAAACTAGAAGGGAAGACTTCACATTTTTTCACGATTATGACCAAAATGTGGGCACAAGATGACTTTCTGCCAAGTTCCTGTTTACCATAATTCACAACCAATCAATGAAACCTGTTCGGATAAAGTTTCTTTGAGGCAAAGGAAAGCGTGGGGATTCTGAAATGCCAGACATTGTTGTTCAGCACCTCTTCACTGAAAATAAGCATCTGTTTCCTTGGAGAGTAAATGAAAATTACCACAGAAGTTACTTTAGAAAAGATTAATTTAAATCTGGGATATGTCATTAGTGAGAATATTTCAAGGCTTCGGTAAAAAGTAACAAGCTTGTTATGCAAGTGTATATGTGTGGAGGAAAATGTGCCAGTTAGTAATTAACAAAGTTTCTTGTGTTCAGGCAGACTGTCATTACTCACTGCTGTTTAAAATCCCTCACTGAGACTTGTAAATGAGTTATTTTGTAGTAGACTCCAACATACTGCTTGGTTTTAACAATCACTTAATTGTTAAAGATGATTAGGCGTCAATGATTAATGATCCTGGCTGAAGTAATCAGTAATAATGAACAAAAACTCTTTCACCAGTACTGTAAACAATCTGATGGAAAGCAGAGAATTATTCTTTACATACTGACCTTGTATAGCCTACATAGTCATGTATTTTATTAGACGAAAACATAGTGGATGTTCATTTCACAGTACATTATTATGCACAAAAAAATTCTGTGTTGAAAACTGGCAAGCATTGTTCATAGAGTGAGGTGTGCAAATGACCAAGAGCTTATGAGTGGGTTAATATTAATGTGTAATAAATACAAATATTTGTATTACATTTAACCATAAAATCAATCGAAAGTCTTAATTTGTACTTAATTTGCAACAACATGCCATCTACTTTCATTAAAGTATTAGTAGACTGTTAAGTTAGTTGTATAGAAAAGTAGTTAGTACTTGAAAAGTTAGAATATATGTTGTGGGACCATCAAAATAAAGTGTTAGCAGATTAAGCAGACATTTTACTATTACTCTAATGATAGTTAGTTGATATGTAGTTACAGAGTTACTTATAGTTAGTAGAATGTCTAAAGTGGACTATCAAAATAAATTGTTACCCAAAACAGTTATACATATAAGAATATAAATCAGTGTTTTCTTGTAAATATGTATGATAAACTGTTTTGAATTTTTCTGAGTGAGTCATAATTCAACTGATTTGTTAAAAAAAAGATTAATTAAGGGAACAAAACAAGTGTCTACTCTCTTTATGGTTTTATAAAAGCGAGTCATTGAAACATTCACTTAACTGATTCATCAAAACACTCATTAATTCACGAAAGCACAACAGTTTATTCTGCGGTGGCTTCGTTTAGAACCATTTTTGTTGGTGGAGCAAAATAGACAAAGTAACTGACAATCCTATGTCAAAAATGTAAGTTGCTCAATATTAACTAAACATAGGTCTATCAAAGCAATATCATTGTGATATTGGTCTTGTTATAGGTTTCACAGGGATAAACAACCACCATAAACCTCCCATCACACACAACTCGCACCTATAAACACAATTAGACTGGTTACACACAGGGAAACAGACAACACAAAGGCCCAAAATTACCACAGAACTGCTGCTATGGCAGAACTTTCACCTTGTCTATTTATAACAATCATTTTATGTGCAGTAAGCACACAATTGGAGCTTAGTGGGCAATCAAGTAACCATAATAATATGTGTTTGTTTACAGAATGGGGCTGAGGAATGAGGAGCCACACAGGAGACACTATAAACCATGTGAAACGGTGCTTTGGAAAACACGACAACCTCGCATTTCACAGCGCCAGTGCAGTACTAAATAGCCTTGACGGCATAATGGACATTCGGAGGTGAATAGATATTTTTAGATCCACAGTGTTCACTAAACTTTACTTAGCCAAGTTTGTCTTTAAAAGTAAGGGTTGCATAGCTGAAATTTTAAGTCTGTGAATGTTTGAAACGTTTTGTAATATATTACGTCTACTCGTGGAGAAATATGCTCCTAATTTTACCAAAGTTATTCTCATTTGGTTCTCTTTAACCCTGTCTAAGATTTTTTTTTTTTTTAAGTAGCACATTATGCATTAAAGAGTTTAGACTTTAAAATAGAACATGAAATGGTATTTGCAACACATTTTACTTCTGTAATCTATTTATGAAACTATTTTCAATGAGAAAAATTAAGGGCAAGACTAGACTGTGTATTCTCTGTTAATAGTTTTAATTGTTAAAATTGGGAATTATGTACCAAATAAAGAAAAAAAAAGAATAGAAAAAAAGTAAAAAAAAAAAAAAAAAAAAAAAATCGTTTCAGAAGCAAAGAAGCCAGTTTTCATGCAAATTGCCATGTGTTGAGGCAGTGGTTATTGTTGGAAAAGTGGTTTCGGTTATTCTTACCCTGCATTAAACTTCTTTTTTTTTTTCCAGATGTATATGTCTATTATAAACATCAATATTAACCAGGGGTTCTAACACACCTAAGAACCTTACTTTTTATTTTTTTAAATCAATCCAAAGCAGATAGATGGGTTATCTCATGCACGGATTGTGATTGAGAACGGATTTCATCCTGGTTTGAGGTCATAGTAACACCTCAGTTCTTTTTGAAGTGACAGATGAGGTCAGAAGTGAGAATGATTTTATTCCATGTTGAGACTGTGACACCAAGGGAAGAATAATGTAGTGCTATACCTTTCCCAAGAAATGACCAGTAAAAGTGTGATCTACGGAAGTCCAGGAGCCAGGGGTGCATTTATTTCTTTCCTATACTAAAAATGTATAAAAGATCTCCAGGCTATTATTTGGCAACATGTCTTTGATGTTGCTGTTAAATCATACATTGTGGATTGCAGTCATTTACCATCCATCTATTCGCTTCCCAGCGCCACTTCCGAATAAAAGTGGCATCTGCTTTTGACTTTCATAAGAAGCGACGAATCCTCCCAGAGGTCATTATCCTGCCTGCATGAGAGCAGGACCCCATAGCTGGCGTACTGCAGCTTATTGAGCTTTTCAAGGGTACAGGGACAGCATGGTCACAGACCACACTCCTAAACAGCCTATTTATATTAGACTAATTAAACTACAAAGCCCTGAAGCAAACAGCACCTTTATTTGTCTCCTCTGTGCGTAACCAGTGTGTTAAGGGTTAGAGCGGCTGTGTTAGGATTCACCACCATTAATGCTCTACCACCTGGTGTTGGAAATCCCATGGCACATGATACTGTTCCCTCTTGTTCATGGCAGATGCACTAGATTTTGAGTCATCTTTTTCTATTTTTAAAGTATAAATTTGACAGGAAGCAACTGTCATACAAACTGTTTACCAACATGCTCAAAGAAACTCGGTTACAGTGGGACTTGTTACTTGTTGAATCGTGACAGTCAATATTGCAGCATTTCCGTAGCCTAAAAATACATAAACATGATGTTTGCTTTACTTTCGCAACTATTGACTTCAAAAATCCATTGAATCTAACTAGCAGAGCCAAATTTAGCTTAGATCCAATGGGCCACTTTAATAAAAAATAAATAAATACAAATGATCAATTCTACTGTCTTGCTGAGCAGAAAGCTGGTTCTCTTGGAGCTGCATTCATGACTCTGAGAACTGAGAAAGTGACAGTGTATGTAATTCTGCAGTACTGGCAACACGACTTTAAAGATTTACTAAGACCCAGTCCATTTTAAAAGCCTTCAATCCTGGAAGGACTGATATCGACTGATTGACTAAGATGACAAGCAGTAGTTTTTGAGGAATTTTGATTTTAATAACATGTTGGGCTCTTAATGCTAAATGTCAGTGGCCTTTAATCAGCTTTACTGCCATGAGATCGTACACTTGTGGTTCAACAATTTTATATCCAGCTATAATTCTAGAGATTAGGCTGTGGATTAACCACAGACTTTATATGATACATAAAAGCTTTAATATTTCATGTTTAAGATATGTGCAAGATATATAAAAAAATAGGGTTAAGTCTTAAGTTTATATTGAATTTGCTCTTTTTGAGTACATTTAATTGTCACAATTTTTAATTAAATTAACTAGATTTTTTTTTTGTCTACTTATAATCTTTCCCTGCAGCTAAATTGTGAGAATTTGAATGCACTGGGTGTTTAAATTAATTTTAATGATCAATTTTATGTCAATTCTAGATTTATAAAAAAGTTCCACCAAAATTGTCAATTTATGCAACAATTTATAACTGCTACTTTCCAAACCAATAAGTAATTTAAATCTATTAATCTGTTATACTTTGAATATATAATATTATAAAAAGAGGTACAAAAATAAACAGCATGTGTCTTTAAAAAAATCATTAATTAATACCGTTTTGATGATCAAATGCTTGCTATACCTTTGTTTTGACATTACATAAATTACTAAAAATACAAAGTTTTATAAGAGGGACAAACGCTTTTCCTTTCTCTACTAGATTTTATACTTAGTATTTTCAGCAAATGAGTCTTCATTTTAACTGTGCTGTGCGTCTGCTGCTAAATTTACAATTCTAATGAGCAACAACATTTTGAACTGTTCAGCACTGCTATTGTTATAATAGATACTGTTCAACATAAAAGCATGCTTCCTGTTCCTGATAACACCTCAAGCACAAAAAAAGATGCAAATGCTCTTACCATGAGTAGTGTAAAAAAAAAAAAGAAATGCTGACAAAGATGTTCACTTATCTGAATTATTATATAGAATGAAGTCAGAGCCTCCCACTGAGCGACTCCCTCATTTGTCAGTTTTTTAATGATCACAGTGCCTGTAGCTCAGCATTTGAAAGAAAAAATAAAAGGGAGAATCAAAACCATTGAGAAAAACTAGAATAATTTCTGTACTGATTAAGAAGCCTGTGCTTCAGTATGCAAATAACATTTCCAGTACAAACACGACTGAAAGGGATGACACATTGAGAAAAATGGTGTATTTTAAATTCTTTAAAGAATTTTCACATTAGCCTCACATCAAAGCAAAATAAACACAGTTAACCTTAGAACACACTGTTTCTTTTAACAAAACATTTATCATCTAATATGAGGATGTTTCCACATAGGCCTGTGCAGAGAACTGATGAAGACAAGTGGATAAAAGAACGATAAAATGATTCAGTTTTTCAGTAAAATTAATTTCTACTAAAAGCCTCATTTGATTGCAGCAGACAATGGCTTTATACCCATTCCGGCTCTGATTTATGAAAGGTTACCCCCTCCAGGCTAAACAAAGTCAGCATGCCCGCAACCTATTCAGTCATTTGCTACACTAAAATGAAATCACTGCTGTCTAAGGGAACAAGAGACTTGACAGGAAGAGATTTCACAGGCCTTTTGACATTAATGGCCTTCGGCTCTGTAAACTCCATATGAGCATAATTCTCTATGGAATACAAACTCATTCGGGTTGTTGACTTTGATGATTAATTTTAACTTTCAAACAAATGCATAGTTCAGAGTGAAAAGGCAGTTTTTGCATTATGAAACATGCCTTTTTAACAAGTGTTGTTAAAGGAATAGTTCACCAAAAAATGTATATTCTGTCATCATTTGCTCACTTTGATGTCATTGCAAACCCATCTGACACAAAAGACATTTTGAAGAATATTTCTACAGCTTTTTTGTCCACTCATTGAAAGTCAGTGGGGTCCAAACAGCACTGATTGGACCCCATTGACTTTAATGTGTAAACAATCAACACTGAGACATTTTTTAAAAATATTTCTGTGCTCCATTTTTGAGTAAGCTATCATTTTAAGGTTAAAGCAAGTCTTTCCTTTTTAAATTTAACTATGCATTTAAACATATTTGACAGTTTTTGTGGCTGGTTGACTTCACTGGAACAAAGACAATGACAGTAATGTTTCATGACATTCCCATCATTTGCTCCAAGGACTGATATTAAAAAATTAATTAGCATTTCTTATGCAATGAAATGCAGTGTAGTCAGTTCAGACATAAGAGAAACGTTAGGCATTATACTGTCCATTAATTAAAACAGGCAACCGTAAATAGAACAGAAAAGTGATATAACAGAATGTTATAAAAGCTCAAATTTTGCATGTTTACACTAAACTATAGGCAAAATACACTTAATTTGACATCACTCATAACCAATCAATCATTCTTTATCTCTCACTGCAGACCTGGAGAGTTATTCAAATACAATTTCAATTTCACTCGAGACAGAAATCAGCATATAAACGACAGACCAAAACGTCTGCGAGATCAGAAGGTTGAAAATCAACGACATGTATGCGTCTTAACTTCCATGAAATAGGCACCTGATTCTGTCATGTGTTCCCTTTTGGAGTATGCAACCTAAAAATATTTTCTAGACTCTCATATTTGACCCAACTCAACCTTGAGTTTTGACGCTGCTAGAAAATTTACATTAAATCTGACTCATACTAATATCTTTGGCCAGGAGAAGCTTTTAAAGAGATTAGAGATTTTTAGAGGAGAGCGAATTATATCAAGCTGTCAGGAGTTTCTCCAGTTGTATTAAACCCTTTTATTAGGTCAAACAGACACTGGATTTATTGATACAATGTGACACAATATGCACATGACAATCCAAATTAGCTTCATGATATTTGCCAGGACACTTTAATCTTACTCTCAGGAAAAAATAAAACAGCATTGAAGTGTCCTTGTATCTGTCTTTGCTCAGTATTATCAGAGATTGTGCCAAGCTCTTAGACTGCCAACATAAAAGAGTCACTCACCCACTACTGCGTTTGACTCCACAGGGACCCCACGAGAGTCAATTATAGTATAGCCTCCGAAGTTTAGTAGTCACTTAGTATTTTTGCAAAGCCTGTAAAGGATGATTCATACCAGGGTCAGTCATTGGTTGCACTAAAAGCACACTTTAAGTACTAAAAAAGCCATCGAAAAAGTCTAGTGTAGTCAAAAATAAACACTGGACCCCAGTGATTTTCATTGTATCGACAGATATAAAAATATCTTCTTTTGTGTTCTAAAGAAGAGCAGGTTTGGAATATAAATGGATGAGTAAATTACAGCAAAATTGACTGAACTACCCTTTTAAGCATGGTGGAGTGTCTCAGAATCAGCTGTCAATGAGGGGTCCTAGTTCATTACAGTATTTACAAATGGATTCATCTACAGGAAATGACATCATCGGTATGCTCGACATTGTGTAAGCATGTTTTCCAGCATTTCTGCAGCTGTTCATCAGACTACTTAAGGCAGTATAACTTAGGTTATTGCAGGGACAGTGCAGCCCCATAAACAGAGGTCTTTATGTGCTCTCCTGAAACTGTCTAACATCCCCTGCAGGGAAACAAAAAAAAAAAGCGGTGATTTCTACTGAATCACGAGAATGTACGCACGTGAATCATCTGTTTGAAGGTCACATGTGTCCAGCACTTGTGTTTATTAAATAGCACCGTCTACGTTCCTTGGCCTCCATATGATTCATGTGGTCCTTTGCAGAGTGTTTTGAATGTCTCTTGTGCTCTTCCACCATTGGCATGTGTCTAAGCAAAATAAAGGACAAAACAAATAAATGAACAACTTAAATCACTCTATTAGTTGCAAAATTCAGCATAGGAAAATTAAGGGACTAACTAAGCTTCTTTATTCCATTTGAGATTCAAGAAAATCATTGATGCCAGCATATAATTTACTACACAGTAAGATTGCAGCTATATATTTCTACTAAAATAAGTGCTAAATGCATTTGAGATTCACTTGCTGACGTATGACTTCATTGCTGTTGTAAAGATAAATAAATTTTAATGTCGTACCTAAGTGTCAGAGACCATTACACAGATCTCAACAGCTTCTTCCTAGGCAAATTATAATAGTGGAAAATGACTGTAAATAATTTTTTCAGGAAGAATGACTCTTTGAAATTCTTCTAATTTTAGATGTTTTAATTAATGTAGAAACAAATTCAGTTGAAAAATGTGCACCGAATGAAATACTCAAGCAAAAGAATGTCTTTTTACTTCACCATTTCCAAAAATACAACTGAAAGTGCAAAAAGCATACCATCATAATTTGTTTACATGCTAATATGTAACAAGAAATAAAAATTCTGTCATTAATTACTCAGAAGGCCTTTCATCTTTGAAACACAAATTAAGATATTTTTGATGAAACCCGAGAGCTTTCTGACCCTGCATAGACAGCAATGCAACTACCACTTTCAAGGCCCAAAAAGGTAGAAAGGACATCGTTAAAATAGTCCATGTGACATCAGTGCTTCGACCGTAATGTTAATTATGTTAATGTTAATTTGTGTTCCAAAGATAAACAGACCTTACGGGTTTGGAACAACATGAAGGTGAGTATTTAATAACAGAATTTTAATTTTGGGTGAACTATCCCTTTATAACAGAATGCAACTCTGTTTTATTAAATACAGGACGATTATGTATTATACAAAAGGTTTAATAACTACAATTCTCTTATAAATTCTTTAAAAAGTCAGGACAAATAGGTAGCTGAAGAGAATTATAACTTCAGAACATATTATAATGGTTTGTTGTACAAATGACAAAAAATATTAGAATCATCTATTGCATTATTGCGATCTTTGAGATACTGATGTACTTTCTAAAATATGGAGTTTCTTATTATAAAGCATTTCTCTCTTTTGCTGTAGGCTTGCTGGTGCACACACTGCCTATAGACAAAGCTATTTGAGATAATAGAAGGGGGTTCATAGGGCAAACAGCTATGGTTGGGGTAAAAATAGGCCTTAAATGTTTCAAAAAGACAAGTCCCTGGGCCAAACCGCAGGTCAGAGCAATCACTCAAGTTAGCTGTCAGAGCGATTAAAAGATGAAGAGAGATATGAACCTGTATCTGCTGTCCAGGCCGACTGCACCTGATAAGAGATCAGAGCATGTGACATGAAGTCTGACCAAAAAGGGTGGCATGTTTATATTGAATTGTAGGGTTTTTATCATTTTTTTATAATTTGTTTTAAAGATGTGTGGAAACCACCAGTCGCAGTTTCAGCATATGATTCTTAACCGTTAAAAGGATAGATCACCCAAAAATTTAATTTCTGTCTTTATTTACTCATGTCATAAGGATAATTAAAATAGATAAATATGGGGCAGTCGAGGCCTAATGGTTAGAGAGTCGGACTTGTAACCCAAAGGCCACAGGTTTGAGTCTCAGGTCCGGCAGGGATTGTAGGTGGGGGAAGTGAATAACCAGAGCTCTCTCCACCCTCAATACCACGACTGAGGTGAGACCCTTCATCAACCTTGAGCAAGGCACCGAACCCCCAACTGCTCCCCGGGCGCCGCAGCATTGGCTGCCCACTGCTCTGGTGTGTGTTCACAGCGGGTTTGTTCACTACTCACTGCTGTGTGTGTGCACTGGGATGGGTTAAATGCAGAGCACAAATTCCAAGTATGGGACCCCATACTTGGCCACACCTCGCATCCTTTCCTTTTCTTTTCCTATCCTTAAATCATACAAAAAATAAAAATGTTGTTGTTTCAAATCCATAGGATGGTTGTTGTGGAACACAAAAGAATATGATACGCAGGATGTTAATACTTTTAATGAAAGTGAATGATGACCAAGGGTTTTTAAGCTCCAAAAATGACAAAAAGCCCAATAAAAGCATTACCATATAGGTTCATTATGTTTGCATATATACTTGCTAAATATGATGTCACAACAGGTTTGAGAAAAATGTCAAATGTTATTGATTTTCAACTAAATTAAATGAAAACTGTGAACAAATGCATGTTTAAAATGTATTGTGGAAGAGGATTTTCAGTTAATATTGAATTAAAATGACTTAAAATACTTTGAAAATGACACACCTGTCTGTAATGGCACTTTTCAGATCTTGACAGTCCCTGGTCTTCATTAACTTCCATTGTGTGAAAAGAAGAAAGTCAGTCATACAGGTTGGAACAACATGAGGATTAATACAATTTTGGGGTGAAAGTTTGTTTTCCTTTAATGAATATTCTGAGAAACACCTGTCTAAACCATTGTTTGAATCAATGTATTCTG
Source organism: Barbus barbus (assembly GCF_936440315.1). Taxonomy (NCBI): domain Eukaryota; kingdom Metazoa; phylum Chordata; class Actinopteri; order Cypriniformes; family Cyprinidae; genus Barbus; species Barbus barbus. The sequence goes on from NC_136722.1 coordinate 14,922,188, forward strand.
CCCTTATTATAAAAATAAAACATAATAGCAGCATCACAAGCAAACAGATGAGAAACAGCCACAGCAAATTAAGATTATAAATCATGTTTTGTTTTTTACAGATTTCACTTGTTCTTTCAAATGTTTTTGTTATTCTGAGACTGAGCTCATTCTCGATCATTAAAAGCTCATTCAGACTAAACTGTTGGCAGGATTTAAGTGAAAAGATAAGAAAATATATATATTTGGAAAAACATTCATTCATTTCCATGCAGCGTGTCTGGTATTTTTGCTTATCTCTCAGTCCTCCTCTCCCTTGAAATCTCATGACAACACTGATGGCATCAGAAACATTTCTTGATATCACAAACCCAGATGCCAAGCAAGCCCCTTTCTGAAAGGGGAATGTGTTGATATCACTGACTGTTTACTAGATAACATCTGCAGCATCTAAAATTGCTCTAACCATCAACTGCTTTGTCTGTTGTATGTATAGCTTCAGCCTCCTACAGTGAACATGGCAGCTCAAATGTGCAAAACTCTCAACGGTGATAAAATAGCAACCTGTGCATGTGCAATAAGCAGTGGCGCTTATGAGCATGTAATTCATAATAATGCATCTCAGGTGCATTATGAACTACCTGTGTCATGTGTGCCATATTGGGACGAGGTTTATCTTTTTGGCCTTATTAAGCCAAAACAGGGCTTGGATTTATCTGGTACCACCTGCAGAATGCTGACTTTTAAGTTTTTTTCCAGTTCAAAGAACTGGCCTTATTACTGTAAGTTTTTAGTTATATATGACCTTATACAGAAAAGAAACCAAAATACATTTATGCAAAATTGACAACAGGTCAGTCATTTAAATAAACTATTTTCTTGTTGTTTCATATAAGAAATACTGTTCATTGCATATATATTTATCTTGTCATACAAAAAAATACAAAAAAAACTGTACTGTGTTCACATTGTGCATGCACATACAAACAACACCTCAGGCCACACAAAAGAGCAGCAGTAACTATAGGCACCTGAGCCCTGACAGCCATACATAATAGACAGCTACTTTTATCACTTTCAGAGATTCTATTTTAAAGCCCCATGGCTCTTGTTCAACACTAAAGCCGTCACTGTGCCACACACTAGTTGAAATGGCATTGTCTTATTGATAATATCCCTGAAGCTTTTAAATTAATTGGCTAGTTTACGACCGCAGTGAGTGGGGGACGATGGACATTGTGTCCGGAATCTGGAAAGCTCCCAAATCGAACATTGCATTAAACCAGGGCACTCAGCCAAGAATCCCAGTTAAGAAGCTCTGAAAGAAATTCAGTGTCTTTGCACTAAAAGTAGTTCAACAAAACACTTTAGAATGAAAAATGAACTAAATGTACCTAAAATGATAACTTACTTTTAAAAAAGTTAGATTTTAAACACTTATGCTAATGAAGACCTCACAGTTCATGAGTTTCCATTTATCTTGATTCCCAGCAGAGTACAACTAGTTCCTCACTAGTACTCTTAAATCATTTCATGAGACAGTCTATGAAGAAGGTATCAGTATTGTTAATAACCACATCTGACATTACTTCTGGTTATGCATCGCACTGGAAAATGAATGTCAAGCATTTTTTTTATCTATGTAGTGTTCTGAAATGTAATACCATTTAGCTGTCAAGGCTTTGGGCATGTAATGTCATTGTTGTTTTCATGGTCAAGTGTTTTATTTTGTTTTTATTTTACAATTTTTTACAAAATTTTACAATTTTAAATGATTGAATTAATTATTAGCTTTTATCAACTCAATTAAACCCACTGTAGTAATGTAGGTCATGTTTAATACCTTTTATGATGATATTAATAGATATCAAATATTAAAGAGTGAAATATATTTTCTCTCTCTGTGGTTTTTTGTATCAATGTTGTACATTTAATGTTAAATTTAAAACAAATTAGGTAAAAAGTCGTCTGAAAGTAACCTAAAAATATCATAATACATTACCCAAAAAGAGTAATTTAGATTACGTTATAACTACAATTTTCAGTCAGTAATGGTCTACAATTTGGATTTCTACCCAGCACTGTACATGTGTCAAAAGTCTGGAATATCAAGAATTTGGAATAGTTTGAATATATAAGCAGCAAATATTTTCAAAACTGATGATTATCAACACCAATAATAATTCAGCACCAAATCAGCATATTACAATGAATTCTGAAGGATCACGTGATACTCAAAATTCAGGTTTGCCATCACAGGAATAGATTACAGTAATTTGAAATTGTAAGAATATTTCACAATATTACAGCATTGGTGACCTTACACTGTGGAATACATTTCCGTGGCTAAAATAGTAGCACATGCCACCAGCAATACCACGGTTATGGGTTCGATTACCAGGGAATACAATAACTGGTTAAATGTATATGCAGTGTAAGATGCTTTGGATAAAAGTGTCTGCCAAATGCATATATGTAAATGCAGAAATATTAAAAGAAGTATGAGAGCTTGGGAGTATGCAAATACAATTTTCCAAACGTGTCTTCATCTGGTATCCTTGCATGGATGCCAAGTTTTTTTTAGCTGCTTATGACATGAATTGATAGATTAGATATAATTTTGCACATTTAAATGTTATGGCATATATAAACAGTTGTGACTGTTGCTTATTTTAAATGTTTATTCATGGTGCTGCCCACTTGTCTGCCGGGCTGTGATTGTATTACTGTCCTTGTATTTCCATATTTTTTTCCGAACTGAGGGACAAGTCAGTCATTTGCAAATATTGTAAATGAATATTACTTTAAGTAAAAATTTTTTATTTTTTTTACTATTAAGGCCAGCAACACCTAAACTATATTTAAAGTCTGACTGTGTGGTTTAAATGTCATAGAACTTGTGCATGTGTTCTATCAGTCAGTGACTTTCTTTCAGGCGATGTTCATTATAATATCCTTGGCTGAACTTTTCAGAGGCCTTGGGCAATTTGTTAATTAAATGTAGGGCTGCAGTAACACAAGATGAAGCTCATGTCACCATTCTATGTCATTTATTTTCAAAGCACCTATAAATAGTGATTTTTTTTTTTCAAATGTTTTTTCGTAAATGAGGTGCTATTGTGCATATGAATATGCGGGAACTGGAAACATCTCAGCACACAGAGCAGTTTGCGTTCGGACGAATCATGTGTTTAGTGATCTCTGTAATAACTGACTTCCCTGTAGCAATATCGCACACAATGGAAATGAAAGTCGTTTCACTGACTCTGGGATGTTCAGTGTTAATAATGCAATAATCCTTGGTTAATTAATGCCTCAGACTGTCGACTGGGAAAGTCAAGCCAAAAGTAGACATACAACCTAAGACGACTGAGAACTTTCTCAGCATGAAGAACCTTCTTGCATCTGGAAATATGCTGCGTCTGTGTTAATAACGGTAATAGTGATATACAGGTTGATGTGGAATATTCATTTTTTTGGAAAGAAATTTATACTTTTATTCCGAAAGGATGCATTAAATTGATCAAAGGTCACAGTAAATACTTTGTTGTTACAAAACAGTCGAATTTCAAATAAATGCTGCTCAAGTCATCAAAGAATCCTGAACAAAATTAGATTTCTGAAAGATTATAGGAAACTATAGGCTGCCTTGCCATAACAGGAATAAAGTACATTTTAAAATATATTATAATAGAAAATTTTAAATTGTAATAATATTTCACAATATGACTGTTTTTACTGTATTTTTAATTGAATAAATGATAGACGTCTTTTAAAAACATAAAAATTGAAATGAAACCCAACAGTTGTGAATATATATACACTGTATATATATATATATATATATATATATATATATATATATAATTTTTTATTATAATAAAACTATATTATACAATGGGACTTAAATATATCATCCCATGATATACAGTGCCTTGCGAAAGTATTCATACCCCTTAATTTTTTTCACGTTTTATGTTGCTGCCTTATGTTAAACTGCTTTAAATTACTTTTTTCCACATCAATCTACACTCCATACACTATATTGGTAAAGGAAAAAAAGAAAAAGAAAAGGTTTTTAACATCTTTGCGAATTTATTAAAAATAAAAAAACTTAAATGATTCCATTGCATAAGTACTCATACCCTTATCTGGGACAGTTGGAATTTAGCTCAGGAGCATTCATATTGCTTGTAGGTGTTACTAGACTTTGAGTGAAGTTAACCTGTGGCAAATTTAATTGAATGGGTATGATTTTGAAAGGCACACACATCTTAATAAAAGGTCCAACAGCTGATAATTTATATCAGAGCAAAAACCAACCCCTGGGGTCAAAAACAGTCTGTAGAGCTCAGAAACAGGTTTACGTCAAGCCACGCATCTGGGGAAGAGTTTAGAAAAAAATTCTGCTTCACTGAAGGGTCACAGAAGCATGTAGTCTCTGTTACCCTTAATGGAAGAAGTTTGAAACAACCAGGACTCTTCCTAGAGCTCGCCTCCTAGCCAAACTGAGCAATGGATGGAGAAGGGCTTTGGTTAGAGTGGTGACCAAGAACCTGATGGTCACTCTAGTTGAGCTCCTTGAGCATATGTGGAGATAGGAGAAACCTACAGAAGGACAAACATCACTGCAACACTCCACCGATCTGGGCTTTATGGCAGTGTGGCAAGACTCAATCCTCTCTTCAGTGTAGACACATGAAATTACACTTAGAATTTGCAAAAAAGCACCTAAATGACCCTCAGACTGTGAGAAATAATATTATCTGGTCTGATGAATCTCAATTCCAAGCATCATGGTTGAAGGAAAGCAGGTACTGCTCATCACATGCAGAGTACCATGCCAAAAGTAAAGTTTGCTGGTAGCTGCCTCATGCTGTGGGGCTGTTTTTCAGTGGCAGGGACTGAGGGACTCGTCAGAGTAGAAGAAAAGCTCAGTGTACCAAAATATAGAGATAGTCTTAATGAAAATCCAGTCCAGAGCATTCAGAACCTCAGAGGGGCAGAAGGTTTACCTTCCAACAGGACAATGGACCTAAACACACAGCAAGAGTGGCTTATAGACAACTCTGTGAATGTCCTTGAGTGGCCCAGCCAGAGCCTGAGATTGAACCCAATCAAATATTTCTGGAGAAACCTGAAAATGTGCGTCTGCCCCCATCCAACCTGACAGAGCTTGAGAGGTCAAGAGGTGAGGAGAACAATAGCAGATAATTGCCAAATGCTGATGAGCAAAGCTTGTCGCATCAAACAAATAGACTTGAGGCTGTAAAAGTGCTTCACCTAAATATTTAGTTAAGGGTATGAATACTTATGCAATGTACTTATTTAAGTTTTTTTATTTGTAATTAATTTACAAAGTTGTGACAATTCTGTTTTTGCTTTGTCAGTATGGTTTAGTAACACTAAATAACAGATTTATTGTAACATATTGTACTATATAATGAGATGACTCAAAGATTACTTCATGAACGCACAGCCTCAGTATGATCATTCAATGAAATGGCAATGTAGTAAACCCCAGGCTTTCTGTCTTTTTGCAAAAATGTTCAGACAGTTCAGACAGAAAACGTCAGATTTTGCTGAAGCTCAGAGAAAGACGTGTTGGTAATCATGCATCTCTACCTTCCTGCCACCTACCCGCTTCTTTCCCATTCTGCCACGCAGATGGGGATTAGCTATACCTGTTGACTTAGATTAAATATATGAGAACAATTCATACCAAACACAGACACATAAACATGGCATAAACAGGTTTCTATATTAGTCACCACACTTATCAAAAATAAGTCTAAGAAGCAAATAAACACAAAGATAGGTGTAATTCCGTCTGTGGTGCGGGATCACACCTGCTGTCATTCAGCCTGCGGGCGGTTGTACATCAGTGCAGATCACGTGCGTGACAGAGCCATTGAAGCACGAAAGTGACTGTTTAGTCTGTTATCAGTTTTCTCAGCATCTCAGCCTGAGGATTCAAAAACAAAGTATGAGCGAACATATTCCAATCCTCAGTTGGGACCATAGAGATTTCACATTTAAGAATTTCAATTCACTGTCAGTCACGGAAGCTGTAAGCGTGATTATGCAGTGACACAAGTGCATATCCAGAGGAGAAAATAATACTATGAAGGAAGGATATTAGCAACATGGTGAGGCTTTTTACAAGGCTTGTGTAACAATGTGAGGACAAATAGGGTCAACTGAAGAAATTCAGGCAAGGTTGAGGTACAGCTGGGGTCAAATACACAACCATTTCAAAGTTTGGAGTAGGATTTTTTAATGTTTTTTGAAAGAAGCCTCTTATGCTCATCATGGTGGCATTTATTTGATTAAAAATACAGTAAAAACAGCAATATTGTAAAATATTATTACAATTTAAAATAACTGTTTTCAATTTTAATACATGTCCAAATGTAATTTATTACTGTGAGGACAAAGCTGAATATTCAGTAGCCATTACTCCAGTCTTCAGTGTCACATGCATTCTTATGCAGAACACACTTTTGTTCATACAAAAAAGTTTGTAATGTTGTTTTTAACTCCACAAAACAGACAGGCAAAACAGCTGAAACATTCTTCAAAATATCTTATTTTATGAGACCAGTTAGATCGGTAACATGCATTAAGAAAATAAATAGGCTCGATTTTCATGAATGGTTTCATGCTGACATCAATAAAGCAATTTAGGAATAGACCCTAGCAGGCGTTTTTTAGTAATTATTATTACGATAACTATTAATTTTTTAAAGCAAGGTTTGGCTACAGCACAGGCAGTTTAGATAATCACCTGTTTCTTGAAGAGAGGAGCATTATTGGAGTTTCTGTGATGTCTGTATTATTGATTGTGAACACGTGTGATAATCTCTCATTCACTTGATGTCTTAAAGATTGAATGATGCTGTGCTCTGTGATGATATACAGTGAATTACATGTGTGCATGTAGCTCAGTAATTGACTCCTGTTTCTGATAAGGCGGGTAGGCTGTATCTTGTCGGCTGGCCCAGACAAGTTATTAAACGATTTGAAATATTTTTCTCTTGTCTACAGATTAAAAAATAAAAAAACCTTGGAGTCCCCTTCAGCTCTAGGCTGAAATTGAGGGGTGGTGTAGTTTGTGCACCACTACAGGGTGCAGCAATCGACAAGGACAAGGCTCATGTCCACTTTGGTCCAATTTCAACTAACAGCTATAGGAAATCGATTGTCACTCTACAATACAAAGTTCAGCATTTACCAATGCCTAAAGATTGAAAACTCAAGTAGCCCTCGGATATAAGATAAACCAGAAACGATGCATAATGGAAGTTTGTTTTTAAATATATGAGCCATTAAATTATTTCAGTGCCTTGTATAACAAAAAAAAAATAATAATTATATACCGGTCCTTCTCAAAAAATTAGCATATTGTGATAAAGTTCATTATTTTCTGTAATGTACTGATAAACATTAGACTTTCATATATTTTAGATTCATTACAACACAACTGAAGTAGTTCAAGCCTTTTATTGTTTTAATATTGATGATTTTGGCATACAGCTCATGAAAACCCAAAATTCCTATCTCAAAAAATTAGCATATCATGAAAAGGTTCTCTAAACGAGCTATTAACCTAATCATCTGAATCAACTAATTAACTCTAAACACCTGCAAAAGATTCCTGAGGCTTTTAAAAACTCCCAGCCTGGTTCAGTACTCAAAACCGCAATCATGGGTAAGACTGCCGACCTGACTGCTGTCCAGAAGGCCATCATTGACACCCTCAAGCAAGAGGGTAAGACACAGAAAGAAATTTCTGAACGAATAGGCTGTTCCCAGAGTGCTGTATCAAGGCACCTCAGTGGGAAGTCTGTGGGAAGGAAAAAGTGTGGCAGAAAACGCAGCACAACGAGAAGAGGTGACCGGACCCTGAGGAAGATTGTGGAGAAGGACCGATTCCAGACCTTGGGGGACCTGCGGAAGCAGTGGACTGAGTCTGGAGTAGAAACATCCAGAGCCACCGTGTACAGGCGTGTGCAGGAAATGGGCTACAGGTGCCGCATTCCCCAGGTCAAGCCACTTTTGAACCAGAAACAGCGGCAGAAGCGCCTGACCTGGGCTACAGAGAAGCAGCACTGGACTGTTGCTCAGTGGTCCAAAGTACTTTTTTCGGATGAAAGCAAATTTTGCATGTCATTCGGAAATCAAGGTGCCAGAGTCTGGAGGAAGACTGGGGAGAGGGAAATGCCAAAATGCCTGAAGTCCAGTGTCAAGTACCCACAGTCAGTGATGCTGGTGTTGGTCCACTGTGTTTTATCAAGGGCAGGGTCAATGCAGCTAGCTATCAGGAGATTTTGGAGCACTTCATGCTTCCATCTGCTGAAAAGCTGTCACCTGCTCACAGTGCCAAAACCACTGGTAAATGGTTTACTGACCATGGTATTACTGTGCTCAATTGGCCTGCCAACTCTCCTGACCTGAACCCCATAGAGAATCTGTGGGATATTGTGAAGAGAAAGTTGAGAGACGCAAGACCCAACACTCTGGATGAGCTTAAGGCAGCTATCGAAGCATCCTGGACCTCCATAACACCTCAGCAGTGCCACAGGCTGATTGCCTCCATGCCACGCCGCATTGAGGCAGTCATTTCTGCAAAAGGATTCCCGACCAAGTATTGAGTGCATAACTGAACATAATTATTTGAAGGTTTACTTTTTTTGTATTAAAAACACTTTTCTTTTATTGGTCGGATGAAATATGCTAATTTTTTGAGATAGGAATTTTGGGTTTTCATGAGCTGTATGCCAAAATCATCAATATTAAAACAATAAAAGGCTTGAACTACTTCAGTTGTGTTGTAATGAATCTAAAATATATGAAAGTCTAATGTTTATCAGTACATTACAGAAAATAATGAACTTTATCACAATATGCTAATTTTTTGAAAAGGACCTGTATATATATATATGAAGCTGTTTTCTTATTGACGAGGCATTGAACTGGGAATGTTTATCACAACTCACATAGAATCAGAATCAGAATTAGCTTTATTGCCAGGTATGATTGCATATACGAGGAATTTGTTTTAGTTACAGTAGCTCCACAGTGCGACAGAATGACAGCGACAGGACAGGACACAGATAATAAAAAAAATAATGTACTAATATACAAAATGGACAATGTGCAAAATAGCACAAACACAATATACAAAATAGACAATTCAGTAAGTATGTTAGGTGCAAATTTGAAATGTAATAAGTATATTATTAACAATGCAAAATTAGTCTGTTGGAGTTAATGAGAATAAATGAGAAGCAGGCAGTTTCAGTATGTCTGTGAAATAGCAAGACTCACGCTGAAGGCCTGAATTTGACACTGATTCTGAGATTCAGATACATAGTAAAGTCTATCATAAATGTTAAGGGACTAATTGCAGATTATATCATGATTTGGAGAAAAGATGGGACAGAGATGAGAGAGCTCCACTGTATGAACACAAATTAGTCCATATTTAAATGATTATAAGGAATGATTATAAGTTGCTATGCAGTTGCTGAGTGCTTTGAGTTGTGCAAGTGCTGGTTTGAGTGCCGTAAGCGATGTTTCCCGTTCTGGGACGTCTGATTTCAAGCGATACGGTCCATCTAAATAGCTAAACAAAAGATCTTATATTTAAAAGATCATGGTGTTACTATACATCTTATTGTGATGTAAATTTTATATATTTTTATAGTGTTTGAGAAGGAGGTAAAAATGTGTAACAGATATAATGTAAAAATTCATAAATAAGAAAGCAACTAAAACAGTTGTAATATATTTTCATATAATAGGGTGCTATATGGTGCTGATTATGCAGCCTCCAATGTATGTTTTTCTATAGGCTAATAGAATTATATAATACTTTCTAGTGTATAATTTGTAAATGATGGTAATTTACAGCCTCTTTTTGTTATACATTTATTTTTTTACATACATATTACATTATGTTGTAATGTATGTACAATATTCAACAGTTGTGTTATGATAAAATGTTGTATATATTATTCATTGACAGACCTAATAAAAAAGTAAAAAAACAACAACAACAAAACAACAGTTCTTACATGTTTTAGTTTACATGGACAAACTGTCTCAGAGATTAGCATGATATCTCAGTAAAGTTATCTCAATGGCATCTTTCAGGGAGTAGGATCATTTTCACCATGATATTCCATAAACAAAAATTGTATTGTGTTTCAGGTGGTTGCTAATATATTGCTAGGTAGTTATTATGGTGTTCTGGTGGTAACTTGCCAGATTAGTTCTCTACAAGTTAATCATTTTATCATCCTCCAAAATAAAATTGTGATAGCTCCATCAAAGTTTAGAAAAAAGAAAAGAAAAAAAAAGGTTCTAGAGTAGAAATAATAAATTCAACCCTGACTATTTAAGTCTTACTTTCCTGTTATTTCCCAATATGACCATTTTTTTTTTTGTCAGTGACATGTCTTTGTGATTTGAAGATTTGTATTGAAAGAATGTCATAAACAATTTGCAAGGCCACTTTCTGCAAAGGTGAAACTACTTGTGTGTTGACCGTGTTCAAAAACTGAACTTTTTTTGTCACACAGGAAGCAACTCAGTCTAGTAGTCAGATCAAAATGTCTCAGTGGGTTTTTGGGGGGGCCTTCTTCCTGGAACGAAGCGGAAAGCTGAACTTGACATTGCCCTACATATAGTATATAAACACAAAGTGTTAGATACAAACCATCTAACACCACACTTCCTCTTGAGCGTCATATTCATTGATTTTGATGCTTTGATCTACCAGTTAGATTATACCATTGCAATACACACAATTATTCAAAGACACACATTCAAAAAACAATCCAAATCAGCAAAATAAAATTTTTGCTACAAATTTTACTTTTTCTCTGTAAAAAAACAGCTGCAGCACTAAGAGCAGAGAGGATAAAAGGGATCAGCGTTCATCTGTGTAACAGATTAGTCTTGTTAAGTGTCTGACATTGGGAATTTCCTTGATTTGTTTGATGCTGCCAAGTCTGCCATCGAGTTCTAAACGACCGCTTTACTAAAAGAGATGCCTTGTTTAGCTGATTTGAATTTAATGGGCTTAGCTGAAACTAACAATGTGTGCAGCACCAAGCAAACAGGTTTAGAGAAAATTTTCAACAATGGAAGGAAGTTACATTATACTCTGGAAATCCTTTGATAATGTTTGCTGCCAGAATACTGCTGTTCCTAAAACCTACACTGTGATTAGCGCCTTCGTAGAGTCAGTTCTGATAGGAATAGTACTCATATTGACATACAGAAAATGAATGTATACGTTAAACCATTAAAATACACTCTTACAAATGAATGTTCCAACAAGGGGTTTTCACAATAAAGCCATAGTAGAAGAACCATTTTTGGTTCCCCCAAAGAACTATTTAAAAAAAAAAACATTTCCACTATAAAGAACCTTTTGAGCAATTGAAAGGTTGCATTGATGTTAAAGGTTCTTCATAGAACCATACCTACCAAATATATTTAAGATTGTAAAATGTTAAAGTTACATGCTAGTGGGCATAGCATAGGATACACAAGTATCCAAAACTCTCATTCAATGATCCCCTTCTACATATTTGTCAGGATTTTAATGTGTCAGAGCTCTACTCTTTTGGAAATGTTGTATGGGAAGCAGTGATTTATCTTTCTCCACATTTATAATTCACCCCGTTTCCTAGTTTTGGTCGCACTGTCTGGTACCCTTTTAGAGCTTCTCTCAACCCTGAACCATGTCCTTCATCCATCTGCACTCAGATTCACTTAGTACAAATGTGAGAGCACAGTAATCAATGTTACCAAGCGAGGAAAAGGTTTGCAGTGTTTTAATGTATTAAGCTCAGAGTGCCTCCACAAGCTTATGAAGCTACTGAAAACTCACCAGTTTTGAGTTATTTTCCCCTTTTAACCCACTGCTAGTTGCTTTTGTGGAGAAAAGACCAACCCAAGAGGCTCCTCAGGAAAACCTTCAGTCCAGTTTATATTTTTTATCATTATTTTGGGCAAGAACTGCACCTGACCTATTTTTCGACATCATTCAGCTATTGTTGGTCTCTACGCTTAACCTTTACAACGATGTATGGCTTTATACGTCAACAGCAAGATAAAATAAATCCATGATATATGTTGCTGTTTTCCACAACATTCAGTGGGAAATGTGGAAAGTCATTCCATTAAACACTGCTAATCGCTTGGTTTGACATATCTTTGGTCTCTAGTCGACATCCGTCAGCTCTTTGATGGGTTTTCCAGGGATCTGCTCATTTTTCTCAACCAATTGTCCTCTAAAAGTGGAAAGACTGGATCCACAAATGGGTTTACATGATAAAGAGTGAATTGTTGATGCCTGTAGCTACTGCTATTTCAGCAAGATAACAAGTGAGAGATGACATATTGTCGACTTTTTCACAGTTCTGCTGATGGGGGATTTTCTATGATTAAAGTGACACTCTGATTAATTGAAACATTTCCAAACTTTGCTAAAGTTTGATTGGACAAAGTAATCCCAAATTTACTAGAATTTGTGGTAAACAAACCATTTCTCTTTTTAGGCACACAGTGAAAGAGACTTTTGTGTGGATTGGTTTGAAAACCTCAGGAGAAAGATGGGGGTATCTTAACTATAACCATATGCTGGTTAAAGCAAGAACAATTTATTATCTTTATAAACAAAAGGTATCTGTGTTATCACTATCACGCTTGTTTAAAATATTCCTAGCAGTGCCTTATGGCCAAGGGATAAACTTGTGTGTCGCAAAGTGTTATGATTTGCTATGAAAAGGCATTCTAATCTATTTTGTCTCCTATTTTTCATGCTGTTTCTCCACTGCATGTCTGAGGTTAAAAGCATGCTGCATAATTAAACGATAGAGCGTCCCCTGGCCTTCACAAAAAGGATTTGTAAGTGACAAGAGAAAAATGGTATATAGAAGTGAATGTCACTTATTTTAAAATGTAAAGAGACAATAATGGATTAAAAGTCTTAAGCATCTATGTATACACTTTACAAAAAAAAAGTTAATGTCTTATGTGTATATCTATTTTTCTTCTTTCACAAAAACAATTTAACTTTATAAAAAAGTATATACACAGTGACTTCTGTACCTCTTTGCTCTCTCAAAACAAAATTCAAAAAAAAAATTACAAGTCTATACATAAACACATTTCCAAACAGGGTAGTAGAAGTAGAATTAATATTACAAACACAAATGCTGTGAAATCACTCGCATGACAATACACTGATCAACTGTAAATGAAGTGGTAACTAATAAAATGGAGATTTTACTTTTTTACATATACCTCAAATAAACAGCACTACTTTTGAGCATAAAAAGAGGCAAAGTTGGACATGCACAGCAATGTAATATAGCAGAGGATCTGCTGACCCCTACTGACAACTCAACAAATTTGTTCTGAATATCTAGACAGTTGCATTCCAAGGGAAAAAAGACAAAAATGTACATGTATATTGATAAGACCAGTTTTGAAAAGCTTTTCATATAGCATCATAAGTTTTTTTTCCAAGACTAGCAATTTCTTGAAGCTATTTACACAAAACAACTAGCATTTATGAGCTATAATTGTATGACTTTTTGAGACAACCATCTACAAATTTCTCTTTAAAAATTATACCGTTGAATATTTGAAGGAAATTGATGAAGGCCACAATGTCAATCAGCTCTGTGTGTCATTTGACTGTGTCCTGTGGTAAATCAGCACTGCAGGCTCCTGACAGAGGTTTTGAATGCTATACATTTGTCCTGTAACAAAAATAAGATACAATAAAGTAATAAAATTAAATCTGGAAAATCAAGAACACATGCGTTATTAGTATTTAGTAATAAGTAAAAACAAATGTAATTAACTCTGATTTAAGTTTTCACTTACCAGAGGATTTCATAAACACTTGTCCAGAATTGTAGACTGACTTTACACCATCGATATCAACACGTACACAACTTGAGATAACGCTGAATACCTTAATAAAGAGAAACACAGTAAATGTAAAATGATGTTCATATAATTTAAACAAATGCATTACAGAGTGTAAAGTGTAGTCCATTATTATTTAATAAAATGTGCCAGCTTGGGATGAGGAATGCATCATATTGGCAAAAGGGATAATAAAACAAATAACTGTCATGTAACCTTCTCATGAACTCATTTTTACAATTATATCTCAAAACGGGTACAGGTCACTATTGTGATTATGCAATTAACAGAGATAAAAAGACACTTTCTACTTACAGAAACCGTATCAAGGTCCACCTGTGGGGGTTTCTTCATGAATGACCCCAGCAGTATCTTTCCATGTGAGAAAGAGTGGCTCTGGAGGTCAACCATGTGGCCCATTGCTCGGCCTCCATGAGAGTGCCAGTGGAAGTCATCAGGACTGATAACTCGCCCGTCTAGAATGGAGAACAGAAACACTAAACATAAATAAACTTAAGTCACAAGAAGGCAAAATTCCCCAGCACTGAAAATAAGCTCAATTTTAGGCTGCCGAAGCACATGTAATTATATTTTATACTAACAACCACCCCCAATATGATTGTGTCCTCATCTCACGTTCTAGGCTTTTATGTGATAAGCGTTAAATGCTTCGCAACCGAACCTCACAGCAAGGACCAATTATCTGTGTGGTGCACTGTGTGACGCATTTGAATTTTCTACTTTAAAGCACTGTGGAAGTCAAACATCTCAAACTGCTAGACAGCCACAGCATTACAAACAGGAACAAGGAAAACACAAAAGGGAAAAAAGTCACGCACACACGTCACTATAGAAATGTATATATCACCCATATGAACATTTTTCATGGTTTTACTGTGATAACTCCAACAGTATTAACTTATTTTGACATAAATGTTGTAGATTCATGTTAAATAATCTGCTGAGGGAATTAAGCACTTCATTTGCATAACAACGGTAGTGGTTGTACTTACAGCTTCTAAATGGGTTTCATAAATACAACACTTGAATACCATTGAAACCATAATTACACTGACCTATCATATGTAGTAACCTGCCATCCATGGTCTGACCTGTGGTTATGGTTTTGCTATTTCAAATGCCACAGTATGAAAAAATACTGTAAATATTCATTAGGACAAGTAAGCAGTAGTCAAAGTGTGCTGCCGGGATGACGTATTTTTGTAGGATTTTTTGGTTAAATGGCTGAAATAAGGTCTGTGGTTAACACTATCAGTAGTTAACTTCCACATCCTTGTTGTTTATAATTGCGCTCCATTTAAACTTAAACTAAATTTGTGGAGTTTATCATAATGACAGGTTTTTATAATAAAAAAAAAAAAATAACTCATATGTTATGTAAATATAAAGGCAAGGCAAGTTTATTTATATAGCACATTTCATACACAATGGTCATTCAAAGTGCTATACATAAAAAAATAAAATAATCACAACAATAAAAACAAGGACTTTAAAAACTTTTAAAATGATTTAAAAATGTATTTAAAATAAAAAGCAATTAATGATTGCAATTAGATAATTAGCCAACTTGTACATGCGAATGAATGTGTCCTTGAGAAAACCACTCAAGTAAAACTACTAACTACAAAACAACACTACTAACAAAAAGGTTAAGGCCATGACGAGCCAAACCCATGATCAGTGAACGTTGGGCCACCGTTGAAGAAAAAGGTTCCAAAGAAGGTTCTTCTAATTTTACATTGTCATAACAACATAGTCATCTGGAATGAAGCAAGTGATCAAGATTCCGATTCAAGATTCAAGATTTTTATTTGTCACACACACAATTATACAGAGTATAACCAGCAGTGAAATGTAGGTAAGCCGACGTGGAATGTGTAAAAAGAAAAAGTGAAAGTAAGTAAAAAAGTAAGTTAAAGCAAAATCTCAGCGGAGCGGCCTGAACGGCGTCCGAACACAGCGGCGCCATTTTTTGATATGACACATATTCAAAACAGTAAGCAATATCTCTGCAGTCTTATTTTTGTTTTCTCTTTTTCCTTGCAGGGTCAAAACGTATGTGCTCGTTAGTTGCTGGTTTTAGTTTTAAGGTGTGTTAAAGCTCAACTTTATAGCCCAGACTCATGCATCATGATGTGACAACACAGTCGGCATTCACCAGCACTAGCACTTTGTTGTCAGTTGTGTGTGTGTGAGACAGCCTTTATAGGTTCAGGCCCAAGTAGGGGGAACACCTTTCCTGTCATTATTGTGCCTATGAATAAATCACTCAACAAAAGGCTGCTCGGGCAGAGAGTCCCCATAACTTGGCTACACCTAGTATGTAAAATAGTCTTGTGTGTTGATTTAATGCATTTTTAATGCGTGTAATTCCATTACCTTTAGAGGCTGGGGGCCACAGGTGAGAGAACCACTCATGCAGGTTGTTCCAATCCTCTTCCTCCAGGACAATAGGCTGCAGTGGAGGCCCACAGAGATCACACTGCACCAACACCCGTGGAGCCTGTCGCATATGCGGCGTCACTCTCGACGACGGCATCACTCTCGACGATGGCAAGTCTGAAAATAAAAGTACTGATGGTTACAAATATGCTGTTAAAGCTGCCATTTGTAGAATAATTTTCTCGATAGACACATGGTTCTGTGGTACATTCAAATCACTATGTTTGAGAGGCCTGACCGAGTAAAACAGGCATAGGAGTTTGATAAATTTATATTCGCAATTCCACTTGGTGGTACAGAAATGATAGACTGCAGGTTTACAAGATATTGCACATGAATACTTACCAATATCATCATCCTCTTCATGTCGCTGAAGCTCAAGCATTGATGACGGCCCACTCCTGAAAGCAACGTCACTACACAAGCAGAATTGTAAACAGAGTGATTATTTGCACTGGCCACACAACAGTTATTTTTATCCAAATAGTTAGGTGTAGGGGTTAGACGTAGGTAATAATATATGAAATAAGCACACGCACACCATACAAGGCGCAGATCAGGAGACCCCAAAATATTGTGAAGACGATATATAACCGCACACTCAATTGCAAATAAAACTAGTTTATGTACTTAACCACCAACGTTTCAGCACGAAAGTTTCAGTGTCACGTTTCAGTGTCACATGACCCTTCAGAAATCATTCTAATATGCTGATTTGTTACTCATAAACATTTCTTTTTATCATCACAGTTGATATTGTTGTGGAAATTGTGATATTTTTTCCGGGTTCTTTAATTGATAAAGTTCAAAAGAACATACAGCATTACTTTAAAATATAGAAATCATCTGTAACGTCAGAAATGTCACTACTGTCACTTTTGATTAATGTGTCCTTGCTGAATTGAAATATCAAATTCTGCTTTCATTCATATAATTATAACATTATTATATTATAATTATTATTACTAGATATACTATATGGATACAAAAAAGATCTTGTATAAAATCTTAATATATATTAAAAATATATAGTATGCATAATAAGATAAACTGCAGATGTATTTCCAGTATTTACACTCATTTGTTTTGGCCAGGCATCTGCCTTTAATAACTCAACTTACACATCAGATATAGTGTTGGGTCCACTGGATACTCGGACACTTGTTTTGTTTCTGGTCCCTGACGGCTCCACAGTAACACCACTGGTGAAGCCAAAAGAGGCACGGCCGTTTCCCTGAAACTGATCATCACTTTGGGCCATATTCTCACTCGAGTGATCTGACTGGTCCTCAAGAGAGTGAAGGAGGTTTCTGCGACCCTGTTTCCTGCACCTTAGTCCACTTTTTACCATGTTTTCAGGTTTTTCAGAAGCAAAAATGGCATTCATTGAGGCTAAAGATCGTTTGATTGATTTTGGCGTGTTGATAATGTTTCTTTTTAGGTTCCTGGTGTGATTCTTTGTTTTTTGTGATTTCATTGAATTTCCATCCTTATTAATCACACCACGAAGAGGTGTATTTGTTAGTTTGGACTTTTGTGGAGGAGGACTACGAGGTGTGGGAAGCCCATTGGCTGGTTCCTGAGACTGCGGCGCCTCCCACCAGTTGGAAGGAGCTTTTCTTTGTCTTTTCTGTGGAACATTGTCTGGCACAGAACTGTCCGGTCTACTGAGAGAAGATGAAGTCTGTTTCTGTGCAGATCCAGATTCACGCGAGTAGATCCAGTCAAACACTCTCTTCTCACCTGTTTTATTTATAGGAAGAAACAGTAAGTATAAAAACTTAAATCAACAAAAGTAAAAGTTTGGGAATGAGTTTACCTCCAAGGAGACTGTGCTGTCTGTTAGGACTACACAATTCTGGACTAATCTCTACATCATTCTCATTCGGACAAGCTCCCACTTCCACTCCTGGTGCTGCCACTTGAGGTTGAGTGGCTGCTGATTTTGGTTTCCTTCGACCCCCTGTTTTCTTAGCAGTCTTCTGTTCAGCTCCAGCATTATGTCCATCGTCACCTGCTATTGCCTTTTTAGCACTGTCCAACACATTGGGAGTCTTCTGCTTTTTCTGATTCCCCTGGGCAGGCCTGATAGACTGTGTTTCCTCAGAATCAACAGCAGCTGCTTGCTTTGTTGATGCTTTAGTACTAGCTTTCGGCCTTTGTGCCGTATCCAACGCTTGCTTTGGCTGAGGCTCTGTGGTACTTTCATTCGGGCTAGAGAGCCACCACTCTCCTGGAGGTCTCCTCTTCCTCCTGTAACACATAGGACTGTCTGAAGAAATGTCGGATGATATTGTTGGTGGATCCTGTGGTTTTGGTTCCACCCTTTTTGTCTCTTTTCTCTTCTGTTTTTTGCCTGGATCCACAGCGTCTTCCTTGTGTGAAGATCGTTTATTAACAGCTACAGTGCAAAAATTAAACAGAAAAGATTGTAAGTTTTCATCTGCTTTGCAGTGATGGTTGTTAAATGCGCCTAATCTCTGAGTTGGGAGTGTTAGATGTCTGTCGAACCAAAATAATAAAATTATGCTTTGTGTAATTATCAGTGCACTGAGGAACTAACCTGTCGTTTGTTCCTCCTCTCGCTCATTGAGGGCAGGTGAAGGTTCATGCTCTTGCTCCTCACAGGAAGGATCTATCTGTTCCAAATCTATTTGTTGTTTAGAAGTTTGTTTCTTTGTCTTAGGGACAGTTTCCTCCTTTTTGTTATTCTTTCTTTTTTTGTTGGATTTTGTGGAGCGGTGATCTGCTGCAGCAGTGTCTTTATTGGATTCCTTCTTATCTTTTGGCCCGGGTCTCTCCTGTTTAGATGATCTTGAGGATTTCTTTGTGGCTCTAGACTCAGGAACTCTTTTTTCTAGACTCAGGATTTCTTGGCTGCCACCTGTATTTGTTTCATCTTGGTCAGAAAGATCAGCAGGCTCAGGAGCCTTGCTGTTTGCACGTTTCTTTCCTGTAACCATCACACAAAGAAATATTTAAAATATAATCACATGTAACCTTTAAATATAGCATATCATTTTTCATTTATGAATGTATTATAAAAGTAAAAATAAATGTATTGTTAAGGTATATGCACTCAAAACAGTAAAAAGGTATGAATGTTTAAATGTGTTAAAAGGACTGACTTTATGCATTCACTAAAAATCATTTTAGGATTAATTGATTAAAAATATTGGCATATGATTATGAAATAGGATTCAGAAAAGGTAATAATACTGTTGAAAATGTTTGGGGGTCACACCTTTTTTTATTTTTTTTCAGCAAGGATGCATTAAATTGAAATTAAAATGCTGTTCTTTTGAACTTTAACAAAGAATAGTGGGGGAAAAAATGTATCATGGTTTTTACAAAAATATTGTTAATAATAACAAATGTTTTCTGAGCATGATTTCTGAAAGACCATGTGACACTTTTTACTGGAGTTAAAAAAAATAATTTTTATACACCATAAAGCTAAGATTTAGTAAAAGCGTGATTTACCTGTTGACACAGTTTTGTGTCCCTGTACAGTTTGAGAAGAGGTCTGATCAGAAATTCTGTCCTCTAGCGTTTCAGTTACAAGGTCTGCTCCATCCTCAACACTATCACGAGTCACAGAGCCTTTGTCACTCTTTTTTGAGGCTTTTCCATGTTTTCTTTTCAGTTTTTGTTTACCAGACTCAGTTTGCGCTTTGTTTCTTTTAGCATCCTTCCCATGCTGATTAGTCGTATCGGTTTCACTCTGTGAGAGCCGATCTGTACAGTCTGGCTCTGTAAGAACATTCTCCTTTGCAGTGTCTGCTGGGACAGGTCTTTTGTTCCTGCTGACCTCTGCCTTGCGAGGGATGACAAAAAGAACAGGAGCCTCGTCGTCTAGGATCATGAAATCCTCCTCTAAATCTACAGGTGGAGGAGCTGGAACTGCTGCTGGTTTCCTGGAACTCACCAATGAAAACATGTTACAAAAAGTAACAACGACACGTGGTTTAAGAACAGAATGTCACATTTAAACTCACTGTAGGGATTTAGGCATCAAGGCCTTTTTAAGCTTGTGGTGGAAAGACAATCCTTTGCCTTGATGCTCCACCACTTGATTCTTGCATTGCTCCACCTCTTTAAGTTTTGGTTCACTTTTCTGAACCAAAACAGGAGAAAGCTGACTTGGATTTTTTTCCCTTAATAATAAAAAATGAGAAGATTTAATAAGCAATCTGCAGCTCTAAATAAAAATGACAATTCAGTTATAACATTACAAATGATACTTTCCGTACACTGTTAAATCTTCCTTAGTTTCTGGAGGGGACTGTGTGGCTTGCTCTGACATTTTAATGGTTTTCGCAGACTTCACACTGAAAAATAAAAATTTTAAAGTTGAATTTGTTTTTATTATAATACAAGAAATGTAATTATATATTAAATCCTATAAATATTATTTATAAGAAAGATGAACAATACTGTTGCTATACATTAATATCTGACCTTGACAAAGAACCAGAAGTTGCTTTAGTAGTTTTTCTAAACTCGAGCCTTTCCGGTGGTGAAGCCAGAGACTCGCTATCACTTCAGAGCAGAGAAAATAAGTGAACAGTTAGACAACGGGCGAATTCCAAACGGAAGTGAGCATCCCTATGCCCTACTCCCTTCGAAGGGCAGAGCCCTTGAAGTGAGTTCTTGGAAGGGTGTAGGGCATTACTGTCTCGTATAAGCGTTTGGAAATGCCTTGGCGAAGGGAATGACTGACCAGATGTTACCTTGACAACGCTGCGCGTGCATGCATCATTCAAACAGTTGTTGCAAATAAATATTCCTTATTGTTATTATTTTGTTTAAATGCTGTCAAATTGTGTCTTATTTACTATTAAACTTTTTCTAACTAAACTTGCTTACAATACAGTCTTAAATCATATTTCTATCACTGACGAAATATTTTGTATTACATGAAAATAAAGACAAATTTAATTAGTTTATTCTACTTACGTTTGTATGAAAAGTCCAAATAAACCCACACTTTGCTTTAAAATGCATCGCAAGATCTCCTAACTGAAGATCACATGATCACAAACAGAAATCAGTTCTGTGAAGTGACCATCGCATGTTCCCTTCGCTAAAGGACTTCTGGAAGGGCCCTTCGTGAAGGGATTCAGTTGTTCACTTTCATTTGCAACGTCCCTACAAATGGCGTCCCCTTCAAGGGCGCAAAAAAGCCTTTTGGAATTCGCCCAATGAAACAAAAACAGTAACATTTATCAGGCTCTTTTTATTCTTACCCATTAAAGGATTCCTTGACCGGTTCTGACTGCTGAGTGCATGACGCCTTGCTTAAGTCTCCACCAATGGGTTCCTCGTCCTCAACAAAGAGAAGAGGATCAGCCACAGTTCTGACTCCATCCACCGTTTCATCCCTCTCTGTTGCCAAAGCAATAGGGCTGGACGTCTTCATGGGAGCAAGTTCTTTAAATGGACTCTCTTTGTTAGGATTGAAAGAAATATGACAATTATTTCAGATGCTAAGCAGGTATGAGATGGTTGAGATATGTTAAATTAACTCATTTCTCTGCTTTCATGGTCGAGCAAGTAGTTTAGATTTCTACTTGCATTGCCAATACAAATTATACATTTAATTTAATTGCATATGTTTACATTTGCATTTAGAATTTTAAATTAAAATTTTGCATTTATTAATTTAATTTCAAATAATCAAAAATATATATATATATATATTTTTTTTTTACCGGTTTAATAACATTTTAAGTTTACTTTAAAATAAAATGTGCAGTAATAGCTAGTAAGTAATTATATACAGTACAACTGCTAAAAAAAAAAAAAAAAAAAAACTGCGTCCAATAAAACAATCGATTAAATGTAGGTTTACCTTTATCAATCATTTCATCTTCTTGAATGCCATTTTCTTGGATTAAAGCATCCTTGGGCACCTGACAATCAGAGTCATCTGATTAACAATCAATATCACATTGTGGCACTAAGAAAGAACAGACTGACTTCTAATGAGTCACTTCATGTGTACCTGTTGAGATGATGCCTTCATCTTTTCTGGACCAGAAGAACCTTCACTTTTCTTCTGACTATTCATACCAGTGCTTTTGGGCAAAGGAGAAAGCAGAGGCAAACCCAGCTCAGAGTCAGCATCTACCAACAACAACAACATGGGATATGGTTTCACAGAATGAATAGCATGAAAAAGCAACAATTAAATGGATATTTTAAGCAATGAGATGAATGTAAGAATATAATTACCAATGTCGTCGAAGAGATTGTCAATCTCACGCAGGGTCAAAACCTTATCGATCTTGTATTCAGAATTGACTCTGAAAATCAGCAGCAACATATGATTAAATTACTATTACTTGCGCTAGTTAAGATATTAACAAATACAATAATAGGTTGTTATGAAAATGTAACATTACTTACATTTCATGTCCTTGATAATAATGCAGTTTCTTTTTGGCTTTGACCTGAAATCATTGATTCAAACATCACAAGTTCATTTGAAGAATAAAATATGTAAAACTAACTCATGATAACTATACATTTATCATATAATTCACACACACACACACACACACACAACCAACCATATCTATAAATCTATCTGTCTATTGCAGTTCAAAAGTTTGGTAAGCTTTTTCTTTCTTAAAATTTATTTTGTTCACTCTGCATTTGATCAGAAATGCAGTAAAACTTTAATACTGTAATTACAATTTAAATTAACTGTTTTCTATTTTAATATATTGAAAATGTAATGTATTCCTGAATCTTCAGCATCATTACTCCAGTCTTCAGTGTGACGTGACCCTTCAGAAATCATTCTAATATGCTGATTTGATGCTCAAGAAACATTTCATATCAATAAAAATATCAATTAAAACAACAGTGCTGCTTAATATTTTTTAGGATTCCTTGATAAATAGAAAGTTCATAAGAACAGCACATGTGTATAAGAGAGACCACAGAAATAATGTTTAACGTTACATTAATGTAATAAACAATGTGATGTTCTGACTGAACGGGGTCTGAACTGTCACATCTGCTTTCTTTTCAGAGGCACTGGCTTTGTCCCAAAACACAGTGAGCTAATCAGAGAGAATTTTCAGCGCCTAATAATGCTGTCTATGTAGGGAGCTTGCTAGGTTTTGAGCGCAGCCACTGACGGACTCTGCGCCTATATGCAACGGAGGTTTTGTTCTTCACCTAACGATGCACCCATGACTACTGACCTGGGACATCGTGTTCACTCCTGGTTAAAGAAAATGTGTGTCCGCCAATGAAGCTCTTAAACGCACAGATAGTCCGGTTCTCCGTTTCAATCCCAGCATGCCTGTGACTGGTAGCTTACCGCCATTCGCCGCTTACATTACACTCTTCTTTGTTTAGGCAGTTTGGCCAGTCTTGATGCTAATTTTGCATTTGCGATAGCCTTACTTTCAAAACAACAGTGAAATTAAGTATTAAAATATTAATATTTCACAGAAAACCATATATTTCATAGGGATCGTCCCTGTATTTGGCCCACAACAACAACAACACAAATTCTCCCGCTCATTTTTGTTCCTGTGCGGGAGAAAGACGCACAATGAAATGCTGCCACCTAGTGCTGCGGAGGGATTCACAGCCACAACACAGCAGGAGAAAGCCCACTAGGGGCATCAATAAACCTATTTAAAATAAATGAACAATTAAATGGCAAACAAAAATGGTTTATAACCTAACACCAAAAATGACGTTGATAACACAGACTTTAATAAAAAAAATCTCATTTTAATTTAGTTAAACTTTATGTAGCCTATTATAATAACTAAAATTGAAATTCAAATAATACTAAAGCTTTAAGATTAAAATACAAAAATAAAACGGATTGTAAATATTAATACAAATTAAATAATAGTATCTAAATGATACTAAAATAATTGATAGTAACTCAACTTGCCTATGATATGATCATATTTCTCAGACTACATTTTAAATAAATGTTTACATTTCTTACAATTATTACAAATGTTTTCCTTTTGTATCCAATGCAATTTAATTTAAGTAAAAAATGAAGACTTTCACATTTTTTAAATAAAAGTTGCTGATTTTTTTTATTCATCGTCATAATTTTAGCCACAATAGACTAAGTATTTATTATACAAATCAATACACAGTTCATTAATTTGATTGACATTTGATATAATGGGATTGTGATCATGATTCTATTTTCAGTCACCACTAGTTGGGATTAAGCCAACAACCTCTTGACTTCCCATCTAAAACTTTGCAAAAACTTTAAACCCTAGTGAGTTTTATGATTTTATTGCCGGAGAAAAATGGTATATAACAGTGCATAGATCATGGTCACTGTAAAGATACTCTAGGACACCCCCTGCCCTGATAAGAGCAATTCAATTTGTGTAACTCATTTACAAGCTTTACATTTTAGTTTTTATTTGATCATATATCAAAAATACAAATTTACACATTTGAACAATTACAAAAATAAATAGCATTGAAAAAGGATGATGGCAAATATAAATCAGATGATACAAACATTATTCAGTTTAAGTGAAGATCTTCTTCTGCTTTTCAGCAATTTCCATTGGTGATATCACTTCCTCGACATTCATGCCTTTGTAGAGAGGATGTTTAATATGCCTCCATATAACCAGCAACACTTTGATCGCAAATAGTGTACAAGTCAACCCCAGTAAAACAGCTGTGGAATACAACAAAATATTGCTGTCATGAAATATGGCCCAACAGATTAAGAACACAGCAAAGACATTATCACATTCGTGCTCACCTATGTAAATGCCGCTGCGGCTTGGATCTGCAGACTTAAAGTTCTTTGTCATGTTTCCACTCAAGGCCACAATAACAACAGGGTAGACTGTCAGAATGTATCGCAGGTGCTTTTCAAACACAAAGTTCTCAACAATGAACCTGTAAAATAATAATGCATTAATCTCAAAATTAACGTCTTTTATTTATTCAAATCCTTCATTTATTTGAGTTCCATTGTCTTACCAAGAAATAGCTTCACCCAAAAGAATAGAGAGAGAGACTGTTGCTGCATCTGACTGGGTCATTCCAGCATCATATCTCAGCACAACGGTGAAGTTAATCAGGGTGGCAATTGTTGTCCATGTTGTGTATGTTGCAATGCCATTCTGAACCTGCAAGATTGAAGATGCAAAATTAAAAATGCATAATGTTATTAAAATGGCCTGAGATGCTATTAAGTAAAATTGTAATGGTCTCTCACCAATATCCGTATGCACCAGAGGTCTACTTTGTGATATTTGTTTAACCAGGCTCCATATTGTTTGAGTCCATGACAGGAGAAGATTATCAGCAAATAGTTTGTGAAGGCAATCAAGGCAAGAATAATGAATGCAGCAATCATCACCCTTTAAAGAAATGCAAAGAAGTTTATAAGGATTTTGCAAACAGTCAACATTTATGAGAGAGATAAGCATAATATAATTATAGTATTAATATATAAATTATATATATACTTATCATTTTATGCACAAATTATTTTGTTTTCTGTACAAGCTCAATGTATTGTACATACAGTATTTGTATATAATTATTTTCCTCAAATATTAGTAGAATTTCCTCTTTTGAAAATATATTTCAATTTTATTACTTGAATATACACTGCTAGCCAAAAGTTTTTGAAAACAGTAGGCTAATATTGTGAAATATTATTACAATTTAAATGAACTGTTATTTATTTATTTGTTTATTTTAAAATATAATTTATTCCTGTGATGCAAAGCTGAATTTTCTGGAGCCATTACTTCAGAAATCATTTTAATGTGCTGTTTAAGAAACATTTCTTATTTTTTTTATCAGTGTCTTCGCAGTTTTTACCGTTATTTTTAAATATAACAAATAAATAAATAAATACTGTTTAATAAATAAATACTATTCATCAAAGATCACGGTTTTATTATGGTTTCCACAAAAAACAACACAATTTGAGATAATGAGAAATGTTTCAGCATATTACAATGATTTCTAAAAGATCATTCGACACTGAAGACAAGAGTAATGACTGCTGAAAATGCAGCTTTGCCGTCACAAAAATAAATTACATTTTAAAACACATTTAAAGTTATTTAAAATTGTAATAACATTTCACAATATTGCTGTATTTTTCATTATTTAAATTCAGCCATAAGAGGCCAATAATATTTTTAAAAAATCTTTAACATTACAAACTTTCAGAATTGTTTTTAAAAAGACAAACTTACTCTCTGTCCCACAGAAGTAGCCAGATTATATTTAGTAGCATGTTTACAATCCAGGTTATGAAGAATCCATATGGCAACACAGCGGGACTGCAGTACATTGGACCATAAACAGTCCTGTGAGAACATTATACATAATCGCCTCATTAACTGCAGCATGTTATTATTACAAAATCATATTTCATGACACTTTATTTTTTGATTACCATTGGATTCTAGCTCACTGAGTTCTTACCTCCTGCAGGTAGTGGTGAGGATGTAAATATGCATGAGCGACAGCCAAGTGTAGATGACACCCCAGATTGAGAAGGTCCATCCCGAGGGAGTGATTTCTGTATTGTATTTATTTGATATCGCTGCAGTGTTGTTCCGAAAAGGACCTGCAAAAAGGAAAAAAAATTACATTGTAGCAATCTATTTAACCAAAATGCAATTTAGCACCTTACTCACATTGGAAAAAGTATTAAGTTTATCTGCTGTACATACCGGTTCCTGGTCCAGCAAGTGCGTTGAATATGATGCAGATGATGAAAATGACAACAGAAAGGACTATGAGTGCTAAACGGGCAACGCTGTGACCTCCCATTGTGAGCAGCTGAAATAAAGAGAATGTTCTGTTTGTTGTTATCTGAATATGTAATATATATACTGTATGCCAAACTTTTTTTTCTCCCTTTTCAAATCTCGTATCGCATCGGAAAGGCATGTATTTTCAATAAAAATTAAGGAATTAATCAAAAAGTTGAAAATAAAGTATCGGGTAGGGTTAGGGTAGGTGTAGGGTGGCATCCAATAAGGTGGCATCCATTTGAATTAAAATTATAATTTGCACTCAATACGTTATTATTGCATACTGTTTTTTTTACTACAATACTGAGGTGCAGATAATTGCCACTATTTGCAACAAGTATAGTATACATAGCATAAAATCCTTATATTTTCACTTAGTGTAAATACGTTAGCTGCTATCACTATTTGACAGAACTATGTCAAATTTACCGTCACTCCCATAGACACTGTATTAGAAACACCCTGGCATTAGCGTTAACAAGTTTTTTTTGTATTCTGATTCAAAGGTAATATAATACAGAGTAGTGTTGTAAATGTACATGCATGTAGATTTTTATGCAGCAGCTATAGCGATAAAGGCTATTTAACTAAGTGCAAATACCTATTTACACTATGTTAAAATAGTAGGATTTTGTGCTATGTATAGCCTACTACTTGTTGCAATTAGTGGCAATTATCTGCACCTCAGTATTGTAGTAAAAAAAACTGTATGCAATAATAACATAGCCTACTGAGTGTAAATTATAATTTGAATTCAAATTATTAAATGGATGCCACCTTATTGGTACAATAAAGCCCTCCCTACCCTAACCCTACCCGATATTTTATTTTCAACTTTTTGATTATTTCCTTCATTTTTATTGAAAATAAATGCCTTTCCAATGCGATATGAGATTTGAAAAGGGAGGGGGAAAAGTTCGGCAGAAGGCGGGATCGGATCCGGGTCCATCAAGTCAAAAAAGAATATGACACCTGATCTACCATCTGCTGTTCTTCTTCTCGTTCTTCCTGTACACCTTGATTGTCCTTGTGTTTTCTGACTTGCTATAATGTTTTCTGAATTGTTGTTGTGTTTTCTGAATTGTAATTTTGTTTTTTAGATTTGCATTTGCGTTTGTAATTTGTTATTTTGTTTTCAGAATCGTGATTTGTTTTGCACTTCTCGGCCACCACAGGGCTGTCAGTTTAACGCCTTAACTTGATTAATTAGTTATGAAAAAATAACGCGATTGAAATATTTTAACGCAGTTAACGCACTGGCCCCGCCCCCAAACCTGTACATCACCTTATGCCTGTTTCACACATACTCCGTTTGCGGTGCGTATTTTTGTCCGTGCACATGTTAAAGCGGATTAAAGCTTCCAGGAGCGGTGCAGCGATAGTTTCCGCACCGAGTCTATTTTTGCTGTGCTGCAAACGCTGAATTAAATTTACAGCGATTTGTTCAAGGTAAAAATGAACATGGATTGACATGGAAATGAAGTAAATAGATATAATTAAAGTCTACTGTGTTTCACAGGCTTTTGGCTAGGTTTAAAACAAATAAAAGTGCACTTTTAGATAAACAAGGCAACATATGCACTTGTGTCTTGTGGAGGTAGAAAAACAAAAGTCCCGTGGGACTGTTTGTAATAAAGATTTAAATGTAAAAGGCACCAGAGCAGCAGACTGTTTCTGTCAGTGGTAAGTTTTAATTTAAAATATTTGTGAAAAGTAGACTGCAAGCTGTGTTTAAATGTGTTTCCACTTGCTTGAGCAACTTAATATACAAATCTAGAAGCCAAGTGCATTTAATACGTTGTTTATTAATTGAGTTTAAAGTGAATGTCAATGAAAGATTGTGTAACTGTACTGCGATAAAAGAGGATCAAAATGCCTTGATGTGCAACAAAAACATCACATGACTTTGCCTCAATAGAGGATGTGATTCCTGGACTCATTATATTTATTAAGATTTGGTTGTAACATTTTTAATGAACTGTACACCTATCCCCACCGCAAGCAGCCATAAACAATGATTGCTAGGCAAAAAAAAAAAGGTTTCTTTCCTGAAAATCAGTTTTTTGGTCATAAAATCTACAATGTTGCGCACATTCACATGCCACTTCTTCTGTAACATTAAAAATGTGAATGGGGTGTATGATATTGATGACATGACCACAGCTCTTTTCTGACTTGCCAAACTGACCATGTTACAACACTCCCCGGTCTCCCTATTGAGAAGAAACTAGCGAGGACAAGAACGAAAATAGCAGAGCATGGAGATAAATGTTATGTTCCAGGCTGTGCAGGGATGGGTTGGTGTCTGTATTCAGAAAGGCACGGAAAGCAAATAATGAGTTCTAATAAAATAACGCGAGCCACTAAAGGGACATGCATGGATAGCTGCTAGCCTGTTACATTGCAGTACATAAGATTTCACTTATCACATAAACAGAGTAAAGAGAGATGACTGAGGATGATGGTGAATGATTTACAGATCCTGAGCACCACTGACAAGCATCTGATCTTGTAAAATGTGTGGTAAGTACTGCCGCTCCATTGTAGAGAGTACTAACAGAGTATGTGCGATCGCAAATCTTTAAAGCGAATTGAAAGTAAAACGCGATTGTGCATTTGAAAGCAGTTTCAGTGCTCCGCATATTAATAGCGGCTCCCTGATGGCCACATTTTATATACATTATAATTACCCGACGATATAACTGCAAGAGAAAGTATTGAAATGTATATTTTCCCTGTGATTCCTTCCTGCTGTGAGCTACTGAAATGAGCAGCACTGTGAAACAGCCAATCAGAGCAGAGCTCAACATTATTATTCATGACCCTTCCAAATAAGGTAATAACAGACCATTTTATTCTAGGGAGAAATCCTTGGGTTGTAAATGCACCTGTAAAAACGTTTCTGGAGAATTTTTGCCGTTACCTAAGTCACATACCTTCTATGTAGATATCAGAGAACAATTTAAAATATTGTATCAATGCATTCTATGGCACCTTTAAAAAAAAAAGAGCAGATTGCTGTGCATTATTCTCCATATATAGCCCAATCTGAACCCTAAAAACCCAGTATTACAATGGACGTGTATCGCGTGTAATCACATCCAGTTCATGATCACAACAACACCAACGTTTGTCAGGCATCTTTGTCATCCGAGGAGATTACAAAGATTAAATGAGTGTTTTTTTGTTTTTTCATATATATATATATAGAAGCACTCTCACATATGCATTTATAAGTAGGCTATATGAAACATAAAGGCACAAAACTTATTACCTGCGTCTGAAACCAATTCCAGAGTCTGAAAGCAAGCTTTGAAGAGAGAGGGAAGTTACCGTAACACCCTGAGGACTAAATAACACACATACTACACCCGTGGAACTGGTTTTATAAAGGGCAGGTTGTGTAACTGTATGACTACACGTGCTCAGTATGTCATTTGAATACAGATGTACAATGACTGTCAAGGCTACCATTTTTTCTTCACATGCACTTCTGATGATTATGAAAAATCCTTACACAACTAACTGATCTCACACTTTGATTTAACAAAATTTGTAGCAGATGGTGTAGGGGTTTCTCTTTTAAAATAGTTTATGTTTCCTTGTTTTAAATAAATAAATAAATAAAGTTTTATAAAGTAAAAACTAAACTTTTTTGTCCACAGTTAAATGTTTGATAACATGGCTTAGTCATTAACTGTGTGTGTAATAATGTCTTTAACAGTTAAGGAAGTAAATGTATGGACACATGGATGGACACATGATGAAGCATATATCTATTATGAAACACATCTGAACATGTACTGAAGAAGTGATATTTCCATTTATATAGATTTTAACAAAACATGTTTACAATCATGTTTTTGCAGGGTTGCTTAACCTGTTATAGATTTGTGTATCTTCAAGGGCAACCTTTTGTATATTAAGTTTCAGTACAAGTTGTTCTTTACCAAACCACATAAAATGTAAAAAAGTAAAACAACAAAAACTATAACAATGTATACAATACATGACAAATATTGTAGTATTAAAAAAAAAAAGTTACGAAAATATGTTTAAGATTGAGCTCAGTAGTCATCTGGAGTCACCTGCGAGAATTCTTTAATATTTTAAAATTTTTGTATATTTTTTTTTATCGCGTTAAACATTATTTATATCAAAACTATCCACGCCCTAACATGTTACATGTGCGGCAATAAGTGGATCAAACCACTTCGCGGGGGATGATAAAATATGAACAGAGATACATTACCGCAGGAAAGATCAATAATTTATGTTTAAACTTAAATATTGATCATATTTATACATATGTTTAAGCACAACAGCCGAGGAGCTCTTCTCTGTTCATACACTACAACACACTTGGTTGTAAAAAAAACAAAAATGGTCTGTTCCAATGTCTCGTGTTGTCAGCTGTGTTTTTGGACTGAGAAAAAGCCTATTGACACCATGTGAAGGGAAGGCTTATTAATTAAACTGGATAAAATGGGGATTGGTGGGAAAATGTATAGGCTAACTATATTTTGGATTTTCTTTCTCAACGTGCTTTTAGTGTTAGAGTAGGTGAAGAAAGCTCAGAGGAATTCACCGTAGAAAATGGAATTCCACTAGGAAGTGTGATTAGCCCAGTCCTGTTTAATCTGATGATTAATGATATATTTGAAAAACTAGGAAAAGAAGATGGACGAATATTATATGCTGATGATGCTGTTATATGGAAAAGAGGTTGGAATATTTCATAGTTACTAACATGCAAAAGGAAATTCAGATCCTATTACAATGGGGAATTAACTGGGGATTTAAATTTTCTTTCTATTTAGGTGTTTGGTTTGATGAAAAACACACATGGAAATACCATATTAATCATGTTAAAACGAAATGTAAAAAAGCACGAACTTGATGAGGATGATTACTGGACACACTTAGGGAGCAGATAGACAGTCTTTAATGAATATTTATAAAGCTTTGATAAGGGCAAATATTAATTATGGAAGTATTGTATTTAATACAGTATGCAGAACTAGATTAGAAAAACTCAAATCCAATATAGTGCTTTAAGAATTGCAATAGGAGCCATGCATGAGAACAACACCAACGTGTGCTTTATTAGTAGAATCAGAAGAAGTCCCACTAAAACTAAGATTCATTAAATTGTCATTAACACATTGCGTTAGACTAATAAGCAGCAATAGCAATCCAACTACATCAGTATTAAATGAATGTTGGGAATATCATTAAAAACGCAGAAGATTTTGTTTGGAATCCAAATAATAGCAGAACAATTTGGAATGAAAGAATTTGAGTTTAGCCCTGCAGTAGCTTTAAGTGCTGGATGCTCCCTTTTCCAGTCATCAGTACAGAATTACTAAAACAGAATACCAAGATGATCACAGTTTTGCAAAATGTGGTCAAATATATTTGTCTTCATTACATTACGGCTATCTTAAAATATTTACAGATGGGTCAAAAAACAAAAATGGTCATTGTGGCATATAATGTATATTCCAGAATTTAACAAACAAACAAAAAAGGGTTATAGATTAAATAACCATCTTTCTGTTTTTACAGCTGAGATGTCTGGGATAATTAAAGCCTTAAGATGGATAGAAGAAAATAAACCAATTAAATCAGTCAAATGTACAGACTCAATGGCAGCCTTACAAAGTTTAGAAAACAATATTTCCGTTAGAGAAGATTTAATCATTGAAACTAGACATATTAAATATTAGAAATCTAGGAATAGAAGTTCAGTTTTGTTGGGTTCCAGCACATATTGGCATCAAAGGTGATGAATAAGCCGATAGCAAAAGAAGCATTGGAAAAAGAGCAAGCAGAAATGAATACTTCAATGGGCAACGGAGAGATTAAAGCCAAACTCAAATGTGAGAATGCAAATATGGCAAAAAGAATGGGAGTCTGAGATTAAATGTAAATATTATCATATAAACCAAAGCAAAAGTAGGAGGAAAAAGGATAAATATGGCAAACAGGCGAGAAGAAGTGGTATACTCAAGGCTGAGATTAGGTCATACTGGATTGAATGATACATTGCAGATATAGGGAAGAGTAATGGATTATGTACAAGATGTCAAACCAAGGACGATGTAGAAAATGTCTTGTTTAGATGCTTCCGGCTCGAAGGAGGGTATTTGGGGAAGTCGTGGCCTAATGGTTAGAGAGTCGGACTCGTAATCGAAAGGTTGCGGGTTCGAGTCCCCGGCCGGCAGGGATTGTAGGTGGGGGGAGTGAATGTACAGCGCTCTCTCCACCCTCAATACCACGACTGAGGTGCCCTTGAGCAAGGCACCGAACCCCCAACTGCTCCCCGGGCGCTGCAGCATGGCTGCCCACTGCTCTGGGTGTGTGTTCACGGTGTGTGTGTGTGTGTGTGCATTTGTTCACTACTCACTGCTGTGTGTGTGCACTTGGATGGGTTAAACGCAGAGCACCAATTTCGAGTATGGGTCACCATACTTGACAATACGTCACGACTTTACTTTTTACTTTACAATAAATACCATGAATTCAGGCAGGAAATGGAAGATATTCTTAGAGAACAAGTGATGGAAAAAATAGACTCAAAGCTTTGTTTATGTTTCTTGAAAATACTGTATTAATCAGAGGAATTTGGAAACGAAAAGGATCATTTTTACTTTTTTTCTCCCTTTAAATGAGGTAAATAAGTAAAGTATCTGTCAAGTCCCTCTACATACTCCTGTACAGTAGGTGGCAACATGCATTAATTACAAGTTGCAAAAGCCACGATAAAGAAGAATAAGTAGTCTCGTGATCACCAGGAAGTAAACTTTCCATCAAGTCAATTTTATAGTGAGAAGACATTCCTGAGTATTTTTGTTACTTCTCAGTATATAAAATGCCTTTACGTTGTGGCGGAACATCTGAGGAGAAAGATGCCAATGAAGAGGTGCAGAAAATATGCGATGAGGTTTGTAACTTTACATTGTAGATAAAAATATAACTAGTGAAGAGATGCGTCACAGTCTAACAGTTCCCGTTTTTCCACAGATACAGTCTCATGCCGAGGATAAAGCTGGGCGCAAGTTTGACGTTTTCACCGCAAAAACGTTTAAAACACAACTTGTTGCGGGGACAAATTACTTCATTAAGGTACGAGAAAATCCCTGTGATTTTATGAATTAATTTATAGGGAGTACCCTGTTAATGTACTGAATATGTCTGTTAAAGAGAGCCTCAGATATAGCCATTAACAGCTATAAAAGTTTTTAAAAGCATTGCTGTAAATGATCTGTTTCAGGTGCATGTAGGTGAGGATGAGTACATTCATCTACGCGTCTATAAAACTCTGCCCCATGCTGGAGAAAAACTGGAGCTGCACAGCATACAGACATCCAAGGCCCATCATGATCCCATTGAATACTTCTGAATGAAACTAAGCAAATCATCAAATACTGCCCAAAATACTCATGCAGATCAATGTTACCATTTTTACACAGTAAATGTTTACAGTACCACCTGAAGATGAATATTAACTCATTTATTTCATGCAATGACCTTACAAAATGTATTCGACTAGTGAGATCATGGGTAAACATTACCAGTGAAACTCACTGTGAATTAAGCAAAAAAATAACACTTCCTTTTCTCTCCCGCATACTAAAATCATCACTTAACTCGCATCTAATTACCTATGCCAGTAGTTTGGTCTTTGTAATTAGTGATACTAATGCAGTAAACATTTATTTTATACTTAACTGCCTGTAATGTACATTATTCACATAAAATGCATGGATGGACAGTTTTAAATGGTGGTTTTTGGTGGGTGTATTTGGACTTGTTACTCACGTTAACATAAAAGTGCAGGATTATATGAGTTGGGTTTCATCAGTGTAAAAATAAATCAAAATAAAATTTAAATAAATAATCTAAATGATTAAAATAGAAAAGTAAATATCTTATAGTTTATAATATATGTTTTTGCTATGTATATAATATAAATGTTTCAATTTTAGGTGTAACTAATATGTCTAAGATTGCAATACTAAAATATTAAGAATTTTTTATAAACTCGGTCTAAATTTTAGGATGGTCCCTCACACAAGAATCATCATATTTGGGAGTCTGCCATTTAAAAAAAAATATCCAAAACTATTTCATGGCAATTCTTAACTGTTTAAGTTTTGATGAATTGATTAATTGTTGTTCATTTGTAAGTATTTATCATTCGTACCTTTGGCCTTAAATGCTAATATTTTAATTTAAAAATCATACGTTTTCATAAACTTCAAATCGTATGAATTCATACGAAATCACAAACTTGTAAAAAAGTTATTTCCCACAGAAGAAGCCAGCCTATATTCAGCTGCGTGTTTACAATGAAGAATCCATATGGCAACACAGCGGGGCTGCAGTACATTAGACCATAAACAGTCATGTCATAACAATATACATAAATGTCTCATTAACTGCAGCGGCTTATTATTACAAATCACATTTCATACCACTTCATTTTTTATTATAGTCTCACTGAGTGAACTCCTGCTCCTGCAGGTAGCGGAGAGGATATAAATGTGCATGAGTGACAATTTTACTCAAATTTCAAATTTACTTAAAGTTTATCTGCAAGGCAAGAGCAACCTTTTGCATGTCAAGTTTCATTGATTGGACTTGTGCTTTACAAAACCATATGAAATAAAAAACAATCAATATTAATGTATAAAATAAATAACAAGTAGGCCCTACTGTTAAAAATGTTTTAAAATATTATAATTCAGTTGATTCAGTAGTGACAGAAGCACCAGTAGTCATCTGGGTGTCCAGAGTTATGACCTGTACTGCAGCCAGCCACCAGATGGCGATCGAAATGTTCTGGTTTCACTTATCACGGGCATTATAAATCCCTCCGTAGATTTCATCCTAAAAGTGTGCGTACGCACAAAAGTTTTTAGATTTATAAAACCATGCGTACCCCAGAACCTGCGGAAAAATCACTATAAATCCCAGTCAGGGGAAGGTTGTGCGTGCATCTCCTCCCTGAAATCACCATATATGGAGCTTACAACGCGTAGTTTTACTATGCATAACCTCATCTGCATATCATTTCCATGCATATTCCCATCCACGTAACACCGTCAAAGATACACAACGTTAAGGAAAGATGAGATACGGACTATAAATGCCATTTGTGTCATACATTCATTTTTATTGATGAATGAAATGAAACGTTGTAGCCTTCAAATGGTGGTATTTTTCATAATGTTGTGGAGATGCCTTCACACGACCTGAACAGCTCCGTGCAGCTTCGGTTGAACAGTAAGATATTATCATTAGACTCAAACCAAACAATGGACCATTCGACCACCAAATCCAGCAGTGTCCGCCATAATATCGAGCTGCGCATCATTGTTCATTCTTCTCGCTAAATATATATATATATATATATATGATCAAGCGCATCCATTACAAATATGTCTAAATTCATATGATTTTAGTTTAATTTTTGTGTCATGACTAGGCCTATGTAATTTTAGTGTTTATGTCCATTAATGAGAGTGGAATATTTAATGTAAATGTGTATCTCGACATGAAAACAGTTTAAAATTGTTGTTTGCTTCATTAATTTTCTCCAGGAAAAAGACTTCGTACGCCTGGGTCAGAGTTTGCGTGCAGGTGCGCAAATTTGACCGTCAGGTTTGTTTTTCTGTTGTTGTTTTTTTTGCGTAGGAAGTGGCGTACGCATCTTTCAGGGCAGGTTTCGTGCGTACGCAACGGATATAAATGAGGCCCCAGGACTTATGAGGCACGCTTGTTCCAGTCAGGAGTGAGGAGTCGTTCCTGAGTGTTTTTGTTTGACTCTTGTATTTAAAATGAATGTGTGGTGCGGCGGAACATCTGAGGAGAAAGATGCCAATGAAGAGGTGCAGAAAATATGCGATGAGGTTTGTAACTTTACATTGTAGATAAATATAACTAGTGAAGAGATGCGTCACAGTCCAACAGTTCCCGTTTTCCACAGATACAGTCTCATGCCGAGGATAAAGCTGGGCGCAAGTTTGACGTTTTCACCGCAAAAACATTTAGAACACAACTTGTTGCGGGGACAAATTACTTCATTAAGGTACGAGAAAATCCCTGTGATTTTTATGAATTAACTTATAGGAGTACCCTGTTAATGTACTGAATATGTCTGTTAAAGAAAGCCTCAGATATAGACATTAACAGCTATGAAAGTTTTTAAAAGCGTTGTTGGAAGTCATTGGTCTCAAACTAAATTCCTGGAGGGCCACAGCTCTGCACAGTTTAGCTCCAACCCTAATCAAGCACACCTGATCCAGCTAATCAAGCTCTTCAGGATCACTAGAATCTTCCAAGCAGGTGTGATTTGGAGCTAAACTGTGCAGAGCTGCCTCCAGGAATTGAGTTTGAGGCCAATGCTGTAAATGATCTGTTTCAGGTGCATGTAGGTGAGGATGAGTACATTCATCTACGCGTCTATAAAACTCTGCCCCATGTTGGAGAAAAACTGGCGCTGCACAGCATAAAGACATCCAAGGCTCACGATGATCCCATTGAATACTTCTGAATGAAACTAACCAAATCATAATAAAAATTGCCTAAAGTGCTTATGAGTCTCACGGTTACCATTTTTACCAGATAGTGTGATCACAGTAGAGCAGGGGGGTCAACCTCAGTTTGTTTAGTTCCAACACGCACACCATTTAGTTTTCAAATAAGCCTAAATGATTAGACTAGCTGGATCAGGTGTGTTTAATTAGGGTTATATCTAAACTGTGCAGGGCCGTGGCCCTCCAGGAACTGAGTTTAATACCCTTGCAGTAGAGTGACTAGTGGGATCACTACTTCCAATGACACTAATTGTGAATAAGGTAATCCTAGTTTAAATGTTTCCATTATGGGTTTGGCATCGCTGTAAAATAATGGTTCTCTATCCTGCACGCTCAAAACATCAAATCTATTTACCTATGTCAGTAGTTTGGGATTCACATTTTGGGCTTTTTACTTGGTAATACTGATGCAGTTGCTATTTATACTTAACTGGCTGTAATGTACATTTATTTACTGCACTTGGTATTTAAGTCATCATAAAAGTGCATGATTATGTCAGCTGGATTCCATAAGATGCACTTAAACCCAGGGTTTTTCAAACTGGTCTAGGGATACAGGAGCGGCAATGGAATGCTAGATGGTGCCTAGAGCAGTTTAGAGAACGGTGGGGTGGGGGGTGACTAAAAAACTGCCTAAAAATAGTTATGTA
Organism: Barbus barbus; assembly: GCF_936440315.1. Taxonomy (NCBI): domain Eukaryota; kingdom Metazoa; phylum Chordata; class Actinopteri; order Cypriniformes; family Cyprinidae; genus Barbus; species Barbus barbus. Next base: position 14,960,645 of record NC_136722.1, read on the forward strand.
AGTTTATATATTTACATTTCAATAATATATATAAAAAACCAAACAGTTCTATGAGTAGTGTTTTTTTTTTTTTTTTTTTTTTCACAGTACAAGTTGGGTGTTTACATTAAAAACTATATATGCCTTTTAAATTTTGCGATAATCCCTCACACAAGGATCATCATTGTGGGGTTTATGACATAAAAGACTGAAAACCCAAAACTATCACTGCCCAAAATACTCATGCAGATCAATGTTACCATTTTTACACAGTAAATGCTTACAGTACCACCTGAAGATGAATATTAACTCATTTCATGCAATGACCTTACAAAATGCATTCATCGACTAGTGAGATCATGGGTAAACATTACCAGTGAAACTCACTGTGAATTAAGCAAAAAAATAACACTTCCTTTTCTCTCCCGCATACTAAAATCATCACTTAACTCACATCTAATTACCTATGCCAGTAGTTTGGTTTTTGTAATTAGTGATACTAATGCAGTAAACACTTATTTTATACTTAACTGCCTGTAATGTACATTATTCACATAAAATGCATGGATGGAGTTTTAAATGGTGGTTTTTGAGGGGTGTATTTGGACTTGTTACTCACGTTAACATAAAAGTGCAGGATTATTTGAGTTGGGTTTCATCAGTGTAAAAATAAAATTTAACCCATAAGAACCCACGGTGACGCGGGTGTCACAATGGTGATTATCTGGAAAGGTCTTTTTAAAAAGCATTATCCCACACTTGCAACTTAGGAAGTCCCTAAGTGACATATAATGAACACCCAGGGTCAGTCATGTGACAATGTGTTCATTTTTTGTTGTCATGGCTACATTTCCAAAATGGTGTCCTTTCTGGTTAGCACATGTAGCAGTGTCAGCAATTTTTAAAACGCTTGTTTTTGTTACTAAAGGTATGTTTCAACCCATGCAACAATTCTAATATTTTAATAACATGTCCTAGATTTAATCTGATTTTAATACATTTCTTGTACAAATTGATATAAAACAAGATACAGAGATATTGTGGTGACATATACAGGTGCTGGTCATAAAATTAGAATATCATGAAAAAGTTGATTTCAGTAACACCATTCAAAAGGTGAAACTTGTATATTAGATTCATTACACACAGACTGATATTTTTCAAATATTTATTTCCTTTAATTTTGATGATTATAACTGACAACTAATGAAAGTCCCAAATTCAGTATCTCAGAAAATTAGAATATCAATTAAGACCAATGCAAAAAAAAAAAAAAAAAAAGATTTTTATAAATGTTGGCCAACTGAAAAGCATGAACATGAAAAGTATGAGCATGTACAGCACTCAATATTTAGTTGGGGCTCCTTTGGCCTGGATTACTGCAGCAATGCGGCGTGGCATGGAGTCGATCAGTCTGTGGCACTGCTCCGGTGTTATGAGAGCCCATGTTGCTCTGATAGTGGCTTTCAGCTCTTCTGAATTGTTGGGTCTGGCGTATTGCATCTTCCTCTTCACAATACCCCATAGGTTTTCTATGGGGTTAAGGTCAGGCGAGTTTGCTGGCCAATCAAGAACTGGGATAGCATGGTCCTTAAACCAGGTACTGGTAGCTTTGGCAGTGTGTGCAGGTGCCAAGTCCTGTTGGAAAATGAAATCTGCATCTCCATAAAGTTGGTCAGCAGCAGGAAGCATGAAGTGCACTAAAACTTCCTGGTAGACGGCTGCGTTGACCTTGGACCTCAGAAAACACAATGGACCAACACCAGCAGATGACATGGCACCCCAAACCATCAATGACTGTGGAAACTTTACACTGGACCTCAAGCAACGTGGACTATGTGCCTCCCCTCTCTTCCTCCAGACTCTGGGACCTTGATTTCCAAAGGAAATGCAAAATTTACTTTCATCAGAGAACATGACTGGACTGCTGCTGAGTGGTCCAAAGTTAAGACGCTTCTGACGCGGTCTCTTGTTCAAGAGTGGCTTGACACAAGGAATGCGACAGCTGAAACCCATGTCTTGCATACGTCTGTGCGTGGTGGTTCTTGAAGCACTGACTCCAGCTGCAGTCCACTCTTTGTGAATCTCCCCCACATTTTTGAATGGGTTTTGTTTCACAATCCTCTCCAGGGTGCAGTTATCCCTATTGCTTGTACAATTTTTTCTACCACATCTTGTCCTTCCCTTCACCTCTCTATTAATGTGCTTGGACACAGAGCTCTGTGAACAGCCAGCCTCTTTAGCAATGACCTTTTGTGTCTTGCCCTCCTTGTGCAAGGTGTCAATGGTCATCTTTTGGACAACTGTCAAGTCAGCAGTCTTCCCCCTGATTGTGTAGCCTACAGAACTAGACTGGGAGACCATTTAAAGGCTTTTGCAGGTGTTTTGAGTTAATTAGCTGATTAGAGTGTGGCACCAGGGGTCTTCAATATTGAACATTTTCACAATATTCAAATTTTCTGAGATACTGAATTTGGGACTTTCATTAGTTGTCAGTTATAATCATCAAAATTAAAGGAAATAAACATTTGAAATATATCAGTCTGTGTGTAATGAATGAATCTAATATACAAGTTTCACTTTTTGAATGGTATTACTGAAATAAATCAACTTTTTCATGATATTCTAATTTTATGACCAGCACCTGTATGTCACATCGGGCTATTAACTTTATAAAAGTAGGTGGAAATTTGATGTGACATATTTGTCACATTAAAGGGATAGTTCACCCAAAAATTAAAATGTGATGTTTATTTGCTTACCCCCAGGGCATCCAAGATGTAGGTGACTTTGTTTCTTCAGTAGAACACAAACAAAGATTTTTAACTCAAACCGTTGCAGTCTGTCAGTCATATAATGCACTGTAAGCCCGTACAAGTTGATTGAACTTGAAAAATTTATGGAAACTCGTTGCCCTAAAAAAGTTGATTTTGTCTTGTTGAACAAACAAGACATTTCAAGTTCTTTATATTGGAAAGTGTTAGTTCATTGAACTATGTTACAATAACTTAAAATTTACCAGTTATGGTAACTCAAAACATTAAATTGCATTTTTTAATATAATTATTTAACTGGTTTAATTTGACTGATTTCTCTGCCGATTTATTATTCTTTAAGTTACAGCTGCACAATAAACAAGGACAAAAATACAAACAACAAGGATTTTGTTTTAGAATTCAGTTTATTTTAATTCATTTTACAAAATCCATTTAACAAATTTCAGGTAACTTTAGGTATGTTGAGATTTTGTCTAATCAAAGAGAAAATGTATGTGTTTAACGTATTGCTCATTAATCAAGATGCAACGCATAAGTCAATCCAAAAACAAGAATGGCCTGAGGGAGGTTCTCTAAACCACCTTCCCAAGATTACCCTCTGAGACGATTCCTTACAGGGGCTAGATGTAGGAGAAAGACAGGGGATGTCGTGCAACATCTTCGCTTTCGCGGATTCCAACTGGAACGTTTTGGTGTGACTCGTCATCAGAAGCCTGGACATGAAGGAAATGAATAAAACTCATTTTTAGCTAAAAACTATGTTATGACTCCTTTAGTTTACATCATTTATAACAGAAAGAAAAATCAACAATACTTACAAAGCATGCTTTGAAAAACTTCATGAAGTTCTCCAAAGAAGGGTGATCAGGTATTACAGGAATCCCTCTTATTGCCACACTTCATGTCAGATTTCCATCAATTAATGCTTTCTTCTGTATTACAGGAAAAGTTCACCCAAAATGAAAATTTGCTGTTAATTTACTCACCCTCAAGCCATTTAAAATGTAGGATCCATGGTCCTTGGTGATTCATAAAATGGAAGTGAAGGGGTTCCATCACTTTGAGAGTAAAAAAAAAGAAGCCGATACTGAAAACACAAAATTAATACCCCTGGCTCTTGACAATATACTCATATCTTATGAAGCAAAACAATGAACACATTGACTGTACATTGACATCATTACCTGTAATCCATAGCCTTAACATACATAAAATGTTTAGTCTAGTAGGCTTTAACAAGTATCCCCTTTTGCCATAAGCAAATTGACAGCACTTACCTTTCCAGATCATCTTTTTTTCTTTTTTTTTATCAGCACTTCACTTCTTGGAATCTGTACATCATCGTTCATTCTTCTCGCTAAATATATATATATATATATATATATATATATATACACATTACAAATATGTCTAAATTCATATGATTTTAGTTTAATTTTTGTGTCATGACTAGGCCTATGTAATTTTAGTGTTTATCTCCATTAATGAGAGTGGAATATTTAATGTAAATGTGTATCTCGACATGAAAACAATTGTTGTTTGCAAATTTGACCGTCAGGTTTGTTTTTCTGTTTTTTTGCGTAGGAAGTGGCGTACGCATCTTTCAGGGCAGGTTTCGTGCGTACGCAACGGATATAAATGAGGCCCCAGGACTTGTGAGGCACGCTTGTTCCAGTCAGGAGTGAGGAGACGTTCCTGAGTGTTTTTGTTTGCCTCTTGTATTTAAAATGAATGTGTGCTGCGGCGGAACATCTGAGGAGAAAGATGCCAATGAAGAGGTGCAGAAAATATGCGATGAGGTTTGTAACTTTACGTTGTAGATAAATATAACTAGTGAAGAGATGCGGCACAGTCCAACAGTTCCCGTTTTTCCACAGATACAGTCTCATGCCGAGGATAAAGCTGGGCGCAAGTTTGACGTTTTCACCGCAAAAACGTTTAGAACACAACTTGTTGCGGGGACAAATTACTTCATTAAGGTACGAGAAAATCCCTGTGATTTTTATGAATTAACTTATAGGAGTACCCTGTTAATGTACTGAATATGTCTGTTAAAGAAAGCCTCAGATATAGACATTAACAGCTATGAAAGTTTTTAAAAGCGTTGTTGGAAGTCATTGGTCTCAAACTCAATTCCTGGAGGGCCACAGCTCTGCACAGTTTAGCTCCAACCCTAATCAAGCACACCTGATCCAGCTAATCAAGCTCTTCAGGATCACTAGAATCTTCCAAGCAGGTGTGATTTGGAGCTAAACTGTGCAGAGCTGCCTCCAGGAATTGAGTTTGAGGCCAATGCTGTAAATGATCTGTTTCAGGTGCATGTAGGTGAGGATGAGTACATTCATCTACGCGTCTATAAAACTCTGCCCCATGATGGAGAAGAACTGGAGCTGCACAGCATACAGACATCCAAGGCTCACGATGATCCCATTGAATACTTCTGAATGAAACTAACCAAATCACAATAAAAATTGCCTAAAATGCTTATGAGTCTCACAGTTACCATTTTTACCAGATAGTGTGATCACAGTAGAGCAGGGGGGTCAACCTCAGTTTGTTTAGTTCCAACACGCACACCATTTAGTTTTCAAATAAGCCTAAATGATTAGATTAGCTGGATCAGGTGTGTTTAATTAGGGTTATATCTAAACTGTGCAGGGCCGTGGCCCTCCAGGAACTGAGTTTAATACCCTTGCAGTAGAATGACTAGTGGGATCACTACCTCCAATGACACTAATTGTGAATTAGGTAATCCTAGTTTAAATGTTTCCATTATGGGTTTGGCATCGCTGTAAAATAATGGTTCTCTATCCTGCACGCTCAAAACATCAAATCTATTTACCTATGTCAGTAGTTTGGTATTCACATTTTGGGCTTTTTACTTGGTAATACTGATGCAGTTGATATTTATACTTAACTGGCTGTAATGTACATTATTTACCTAAAGTAAATGTACATTTAAAATTTTAAATAAAAATGTGACCAAACTGCCTAAAAAGTTATGTAAGTTTTTATATTTACACTTCAATAACTTAAAATAAAAAAATCTAATAGTTCTAGGAGTAGATTTTTTTCACAGTACAAGTTGGGTGTTTACATTAGAAGCTATATATGCCTTTTAAATTTTACGATAATCCCTCACACAAGGATCATCATTTGGGGGTTTGTGGCATATAAAGGACTGAAAACCCAAAACTATCTCATGACAATTCATAACTGTTTTAAGTTTTGATGAATTAGTGGCTAATTTCCATGAATTTCTCATTCATACAATCTGCTCATGCCCCAGTGATACATTTATTTAGGGATGGGCTTTCAAGCTTACTTTTTTCTAAAAATCATACGTTCACAATTCACATCGTACAAATTAATACGAAATCGCCAACTCGTGAAATAGTAGTTTTCCCATGAGATCGGGTTGGAAAACCTCTGCTTTAACCTTTGACAGTTGGCCACATCAACATCTGAGAACAGAAGTTTCCACTTCAAATGAACATTAATCACTATATTGCAAAGTAAATACCAGACAACTTTTCATTAATTGGAAAACATTTCATGGTTTATAAAATCTTTTGTACAATATTTATACGAAAAGGTTTACAGGACTTGGCCAACAGTAGTGTTTCCTCACTGTAGAAACACAAAGCCACAGCGCATACTGATGGAGAAGGGTTTGTGGGGTCAGTGACAATGGCCAGACTCCGCTTCAGGTGTTTTCCTCAGAACAACTGTGCAGTTGACAAAAGTATTATTCACTTGATCTTGGGAGGGGTGTAGTGAACTCGGCACCTTTCATTGAAAACCTGGAGGAAAATGTGATCATTAAACACTTCTAAATGCAAATCACTCATATTCAATAGGAGACACTCAATAACTCACCTTCAGACTCTGGTCATTGATCACTTCTTCAACATTTAGCTCAGACTGCATGAGTTTTAACTGTAGAGAAATGATAGAGAATTCAAACAAGATATCAACCAATTGCAGCCCAAGTACATATAAATAAAGACATTACCTTAGTTTGCTCTTTCCTGAGTTGCTTGATTATTGACAAGTTGTCGCTATCTTTTGCCCTCTCTTCACGTAACTGCCCAATAACAGCAGAGGTCTCTGTAATGCATGACTTTATTGCCTTATCTCTGGAAAGATGAGCTTCCATGAGCTGAAAGGCATAGGCAGTACAGAAAAAGGGCTTGTAATTAATGCATAACGGAGTATGACAGTATACTTAAATCAGTAATACATCAAGAACAAAATGAGGGGATCTCTAATAATAATTTTAGATTATTAAAGAGTTCTTTGCACTGTGATACATACAGATTCATAAAGTTCTTTGCAGGTCTGTGTGGCATCCACTTTGCCTGAAAAGGATACAGTGGGCACAGTAGTATTGAGGGCATGGACAATTCTGTCATCTATGGTGCGCATAAGTTTTAATACTTCCTAAAGGAAAAGAGGAGAGATGTACAGCATGAGTGTAAATACAAGTTCAACTTCAAGTTACTATTTGTTCTTGTATTGCAAGTAATGCAATCATTACGTTGTTCATATGCTTTTGGTTAAAAAAGGTTGCTTGCTGTGCTGAAAATTCTTTACCTAATTTGCTTGTAAATCCATTGTTATATTATCACAAAATCTTGGATTCAATCTTTTTTTTAAGAAATACAAGACCTGTGCTAATTGAAAGAAAACAAGTTGACAAATAGATTGAATCCAATATCCACTAGCATAACAAGAAATGTATAAGTATTTTTTGTATGCTGGTCACTTGCTTGGGAACATTGCTACTGTAATAAGGTGGAGAAAAAAAGACCAAATTTTATTTTTGGGAAGTAGTTATACCCTGTGGAGGCAAAAGTAAGTTTTAGTCCAAAAGTGACCAGAACATGTCAAGGGTGTTGGGATTTGCCACCTTAAATATTAAGAATACATCTTCCCCTCCATTTAGGCATTACTGATAGAACTGATTACTAATTTCTCATAAGGTCCCATGGTAACTATCACACATTTAAAAAGTGTACAATATAACTATATATACACATAGGTAGCTGACAGCATGTATATTGACAGCTGACAGTGCTGCAGAGTGACAAAATCTATTCCAAATTACATTTTCTAATTCTTGTGTAATTAATATGCATGCAGCTTTAAGTGTTTATATTAACTGAGGGACACTTGGAATACCTCAGAAACAATTAAATGAATGGGAAAACACTAAAAGATCATTCAAAGCTATATATATATATATATATATATAAACGTAAAAACACCTAAATTATACACCTTTCCCTATAAGATCAAATAAATTTTAACTAAAAATCCTGCTGCTGAAAAAAGTTATTTAGTCCAACAACCCACATATTGCACAATATGTATTTGGTGGCTTTAATAATAATAAAACAAATAATAAAAAATAAATTATGTACTTTATATTGCGTATAAATGATAGCTCGCCTAATGCATACATTAATTTTTACAAAGAACAGCCCAGTTGTTTAATCGCTTATGTTTGCTCTGCTGCTCATTGAACCTCACCACTGCATGCAACAGACCACCGAGGTCATTCGCACAACCTTCCCGTTAACATCATAACAACGTGCTTATAAAAAATCAGTGTGATCTTAAAAATCCTGCATAATTTTATCTTGGCCGCTGACAACTTCGCACGTTTTACCTGAAACATTGAAAAGTCCTCACAGTTCAGAACTCCACCGGGCGCCGCCATAGTGGACTAAAGAGGTCCTGTGCGCTGAGGGTGTCCAAATACTGCCTGAATTACATTTATTACAAAAACTGTTGTTTTTGACACTTTCTAAACAGGTAATTATTGAGTATTCCCGCAAGTTTTTACTATCGTGAGCCAATTTGACAGAGATTGTGTGACAGAATTATTTCTCACGATATTAATAAGATCAAACGTAAGCAAGTAAAATCCACAGGTGATTTATGCGAAATTTTTGTGCAAAAATGCAAATATTTTGTATTATATATCTTATTTAACTTTACGTTTAGTTATACCATTTACAACTACATTCGTGTTACGCTCACTTTGCATACGTAACTTATGTCCTTAACAGGCGCTCGTGTGAGCAGCAGAGCTGTTTTGGCTGCTCGGGGTCCTTCGCGGTTACACAGCTCTGCGCACGCATATGAACTCGAACTGACTTTAAGGTTAGAGACTTAGAGGAACTAAACCTGACATTGTAATTTGGGCACGATTTCATAGCTGTAAAATTGTCTTTTTCTTTCATCCTATTTTTCGTCAGAAGTCATGATCTTCAACATGATCAGAGGGCCTCGCGCCGCTTTTGGCACTTTAATAGGTCAGTATTTTCTATATGAAATTTGTTTTGGACGCAGCCAGGCAGCATATGATACGTTTTGGCACTAGGCTTCTTCAAACACGTGTCGGCATAAAACTAGCAGTGAAAACATGATTATAAATACATTGTGACGCAGTATCACTTTTCGAGACTAGCATGAATGAATTCATGTTGCTTGGATTTTATTACTTTTTTGATGTTTAATCTAATACGTGGACAAAGCCACACCTCTTGATATTATGATTTTACAACTCTGTGTGATCTCTGTTATAAAAATGTTCCATAGTGTAATTTCCGGTAAAATAATGGAGTTAGATATTATTATATATCTTATCGAGTCATTATGTTATTAATATCTTAAAGTATAATTGTGTTTGATAGTATGCATCACAGTATATATAAATTATGAATGTTATAACATTTTTAATAACGGTCGTGGTATATATACTGTATCAGATGTCTCTTAGACAAAATGTACCATAGTTGAATTCCTGGCAAAACACAACTCACAACTAAATTATTTTTTTTCATTAATTATAATATTGAAGAATTTATAAAAAATAATAATTTAATTTAACAAGGATGCTTTAAATGAGGATAACAACATTTATAATGTTACAAAAGGTTTCTATTTCAGATAAATACTGTTCTTCTTAACTTTGTTCATCAGAGAAACCTGAAAAGATTTTACTCAGCTGTTTTCAACATAATAATATTAATAAATGTTTTTTGAGCAGCAAATCAGAATATTAGAATGATTTCTGAAGGATCATGTTATGTGACACTTGAGTAATGATGCTAAAAATTCAGCTTTGAAATCACAGGAATGAATTACATTTTAAAATATATTCAAATAGAAAACAGTTATTTTAAGTAGTAAAAAAAATATTTAAAAATGTTACTGTTTTTGCTCTACTTTGGATCAAATAAATGTGAGCAGAAGAGACTTCTTTAAAAAAAAAAATCCTACTGTTCAAAAACTTTTGACTGGTTGTGTGTGTGTGTGTATATATATATATATATACACACACACACGCATATATACAGTGCCCTCCAAAAGTATTGGAACAGTAAAGACAAAATTGCTCTGTTGGCTGTGGAGTCAAGACATTTACAAATATGATTAAAATATGAAACAAAACTACAGAATGTCACATTTTATTATTAGCTGTTTCAACACGTGTTTTACCAAATAAAAAGAACAGCACTTTTAGAGTTCATCCCACTCATTGATGTGAGCGTAAGTATTGGGACAGTTGAACATAAGGCAGATATAAAAGATTAAAAGCTATTATTTAGTTGCAGATCCCTTGCACATAATCACAGCAATGAGTCTGTGACCCATAGACATCACCAGACTCTTGGTCTCTTCCTTTGAAATGCTTTTCTCAGCCTTTAATGCAGCCAATTCCAACTGTTGCTTGTTTTGGGGAGTTTCTGCCTTTACTTTCCTCTTCAGCTGGTGAAATTCATGTTCAATCGGATTTAAATCTGGAGATTGACTTGGGCAATCTAAGACTTTCCATTTCTTTGCCCTTATAAATTCCTTGACTGAACTGGCAGGGTGTTTTGGGTCATTGTTCTGATGCAATATGAAGCACTTCCCAATGAATCTGGTGGCATTTTCTTGAATATTGGTAGGCAAGATGGTTTTGTACCCTTCCAAATTCATTCTGCTACTGTCATCATACATTAAGTCATCAGTAAAGATGAGAGGGCCTGTTCCAGAGACAGCCATGAATGCCCATGCCACGACACCACCTCCACCATGCTTTACAGATGACGCTGTATGCTTGGGATCAATACGGTTCCCTTTTTTTCGCCACATTTTTGCTTTCCAATCACTTAGATAAAGGTTCATCTTTGTCTCATCGGTCCATAAACACAGTTCCAAAACTCTTCTGGCTCACCTTTGTGCTTTTTGCAAACTCTAATGTTGCCTTTCTATTTTTGGTGCTGGTCAGAGGTTTGCATCTTGCTGTGTAGCATCTGTAATTCTGTGTCAAAGTCTCCTGAGGACAGTAGATTGTCATTCTGGACGTTGTTGGTGATTTTACAGACATGTCTTTTAGGGTTCATTTTCACAGCTTTTATGATTTGTCTGTCATCAACTACTGTTGTTTTCTCAGCCGATCAGGTCGTTGTTGGTTGCTGGTGTCGCTGGTGGTTTCCAAACTCTTGATTTCTCCATGCCCATTGTTTTTGCTAGAGCTCTAACTGACTTCCTCATTTCTTTTAGCATCTAAATTGCTTGCTTTTCTCTCAAAGTCAGCTCCCTCGTCTTCATCCTGTTTTGTGTGTGTCATCATCGAATGCATGATTCAGAATACAGAAGTAATGGATATAACTGATACGACACATTCCCTGCTTTTAATATCTGAAGAATTAATGCAACAGGACACAGCTGATCACTTAGAAAGACCTTTGAGGCAACTGTTCCAATACTTATGCTCACATCAGATACAGGGATGAAACTCTAAAAGTGCTGAACTTCTTAGCTGGTAAAACATCTATGTGTTGTTTCACCCAATAATAAAATGTGACATTCTGTAGTTTTGTCTCATATTCATCTTTTAATCATATTTGTAAATGTCTTGACTCCACAGCCAACAGAGCAATTTTGTCTTTACTGTTACAATACTTTTGGAGGGTACTATAAAAAGCATTTTTACTGTATTTGTATTTTGGTACAATGGTTGTATTGTTTTTTTTATTTTGCCTAGCAAAAATCTAATGTTCAAATGATTGAATAATAAATCATTCTTAAACAGCTGCTAAAATGCTAAATCAAAAGTTTAAATACTGTGTAATTTCCTCATCTGGGGAAAAAACTAAACAACCAAAAACCTTTTAAACTATCAGTACAAATATAACCGGAAACAACACATTTGTGTTATATAAGCATAATCATACAGCCATGATTTATCACCATGACGGACTTAAAGGAACAGTTCAGCTAAAAATGTTCCACTAAGGAATGAAAGTCAAACCATTTTAAAACAACATGAGGATGAGTAAATGACCGAATTCTCACTTCTGAACTATCCCTTTAATGGTCAATTTCCTCCTATAGGGCAGGTGAGGAGAGGTGTGATGACCACAGGGAGCAGAAGACTGTGCAGCAAGCCTCAAGAGGGGGTATCCGCACCTCAGGGTCAGTACTCAAATATCCATTCACTTCTACCTACCTGCATTAGGAGGCGGGGCATATGACATGACACAGCACTTGATGTGACACTGCACTTTTACTTGCTGAATGAATCGCGTCATTCCAGCACTTTACGTTCCCTAGAAGGTTTACAATTCAAAGAAGGAATTCAAAAGCAAGAAAAAACATGCACGTAACACACAACAACGTAATTATGATGTAGAGCAAGATAAGTTCCTGTTTTGGCTATTCTACAAGGATTAGATTAAGAAATTCATGGTTTTCCCAGTAGACTAACTTGTTTCCTCTTTTCTTGTTTCCTTTAGCACAACGGCATGGGTTTAAAGTTCCAGGTTACCGCCCATCAGAAAGGGATAAAAAGATGCTGGTGTGGTCCGGGCGATTCAAAACCGCAGAACAGATTCCAGAGTTTGTGTCGTAAGTGGGCTATTCCTGTTTGCGTTGAGATAAACCCCCAGCTCCAGGCATACTACTGAGCATATAGTTGGTGTACAAGGTCATGTGGCTAAAGTTCTGCAGCGTATTGCTGGAACACAAGAGATGTCCGCTGTGAGGTTCAAACGAGATTGATTACTCGCAGTGTACTGACAGGTAATTAGTGTAATTCATGGTATCTGGAGGGAGATCAGAGTGGGCTCTGTTTGTGATGTTAGATGCAAAATATGGCAGGCATGTCCTCCCTGACCCACCATACAGTTGCTTTATACTAGGGATGAGTAAAAAATATGATTTAATGGTTAATAGTGATATTCATTTGTATAATCAAAGTGTCAATCCTTAAAATCCCAAAGATCAATATTATTTTACTGGCATGGGCGGTTCTGGGGGGGCCAGTGCCCCCCGTCAACAAGCTTGGCCCCCTAAATTTGGAATCATATCACAGCAAACAATTGTGGGTGAAATGCGCAGTTTGTCCTGTAAACTGTATATATAAAAAAAGAAAAACATCACCAGCTGCTAAATTCAAATCTGCGTTCGCTGGCACAGAGCCAGAGACGCACACGTTTTTAAAGCATTACGCATTATAACCAATCACACACGATTCTGTTGAGCTTAGGAATGCAATGACCAATCAGAGGCGTTCAGATTTCTTTCATCAGAAACAACAAAGTGAAGATGTACGTAAGTAAGGTATTAATTTCACAGTGTAAACTGCTTTAGAGATTATTATGGCAGTTTTTGAGAGTGCTTGAACTCGCTGGACTGAAGTGAAAATGTTCTTTGATAATGTAAACGTTCTTTGCTGTCTTTTTGTACACTGAAAGTGTTATAGGCTAATTACTAACTTACAATGTTTTTATTAAATTCACATTAAATATAAAGTCAGTTGTTTTAAAAGTATATTATGGTATGACACCCCCATATCTGGTACTTAAGTAAAAAGATGGGCTTTTATGCGTAGTTAATAGATTACAGTATTAGGCTACTCTGCCCATCGCCCCTTAATTATAGATCAACTAACATAATCTATAAAGGTGCAAAATGCATTTACTTACATTTGAGAATTGAGATATTTCATGAGATATTTTTGGGATATATCAAATAAAACAATAAATAAATAAAACCCCTGCTGTAAAAAAAAAACAAGACACAATTACAAAATTAGTAATGGTTTTACTGGTTATAATGGGACTTGTATTGGTTTTACTGGAAATTGTAATGGTGCCTGTTGGTCTTTACTGGTAATTGGTTGCCTTCTATTGGTGGCTTGTTAAAACCAATAAATCTTAATGGAATATGTCCCAAAACACACTACAGAAAATCTTTTTTTTTAATGGTTAAAAGTTGATTGTTTGTAATGGTATTTGTAGTGGAAACCATTACAATTTTCTGTGATGGTTTTATTTATTTTTATTTTTATCAGTAGGGACATAAGCCTATATCAGTTATACAGTGGTATAACCCTTCACTCGTGCCCCCTCAAAAATAATGAGTGCATGGTCCCCCTGACACTACAATACAAAATAAGTGAAACATGAGGAAACATTCATTTTAGTTGAAATTGTTATAGATTACTTCTAGAGATTGCAGTGATGTATGGCATGGTGAAAAATGACTGAATGAATAAGACTTAAAGTAGGTTATGATGAATTTTAAAATTGTGCCCCCTAAAAGCACAAGTGGCCCCTGTCTGGAAAATTTAGTTCTGAAAGTGATTCTTATGGTGACCGAGAGAGCTCAATGCGCTGCAACTTCAGAAAACACATGCAAATAGAAAAAGCACCAGCAAATCAAGAAAACATCATCAGTTTGACAGCAGGTGTTGCAAATGCTCACAACGCAAACAAATAAAGAAACGAGCTGCAAATGCTCACAACACAACCAAATAAAGAATTTTATTTGCTTCGCGTTTCTTTATTTGGTTGTATTGTGAGCATTTGTAGCACGTGTGTTGTCAAATTGATGAAGTTGTTTTCTTAATTTGCATGTGTTTTTTTCTATTTGCAGCGAGTTGAGCTCTCTCGGCCACCGTAGATTCTAATATCTTTCCTCCATATCATTATCGTTATAGCTTTTGTGTGGACTTGCCTATTCTTATTAAATTAGATTGATTATTAAAGCTTTATTGTTAATGTCTATAATAGTATAATATAGTTAATCGTTCTTGGTGTGAACGAGCGTTTAAACGCTTTCTCTCTGCATTTAATATGTAAAACTAATATTTTCGCAATGTACAAAAATTCCGTGTTTCTTGCATTGCTTTGGAGCAGAGTTGCTCCTCCATTATTGAATCTTTAGCACAAAGGAAATCATATTTTACATTAATTGTTTTGTGGGTTCTCAGTCTGTACTGGATATGATGAAATAATAAACACCTTGTATCTCGAAATAACGACAAGAAGCATCTTTCTATCGAGTTGTCCTACTCGCAAAAACAAAGATTCATTGAAAGGTTCATTCAAAAAGATGATGTACCTGTTTGTTAGCCCTTAAATCTGTCTCGATATGCTACCCTACTCTTTAAAATTGTTTTTTTTTTGTATAATTAGACTTGACTTATTTAAGCATATCTTCATGGATGTATTTAATGAAATAGTAATTTCTATGAAAATACTGCGCTGTTTTCAGATTTGAGATGATTGATGCTGCCAGGAACAGAGTGCGTGTGAAGGCCTGCTATGTGATGATGGCACTGACCATTATTGCGTGCGTTGCTATGGCTGTCTCTGGGAAACGGGTAATAAAAAGTGTGCTGCTGTATAAATGATAAGCTTGGGTAATATATGACTCATAATCCTTTAACCAATGCCTTCAATGACAGGCGGCAAGTCGGCATGAAAATCTGACCTCTCATAACATGGAGAAGAAGGCTCGATGGAGAGAGGAAGCACAGAGAGAAAAGGAGGAGGCCAGTGCACTTGCAGCGAAAGCCCAGTGAGATGCATCCATCTGAGCTCCCAAGGCCCATGTCTCAGTGTCAGTTGGCATCATACAACAGCCAGTTATTTCATGTCAAATACCACACACCATGGAAACTCTGCTGGACACTTTTCTTCACATAGTAAACAGATTTTTAGAGAGTAGTGCATAAAATAAATGTGAGATTTTCCCCATGTTGTTTTTTTTTTTATATATCTACATATATTAAGAAAAAATAAAATCGTGTTCCACTGTTATTTGTCTTTACTATTATCTTTAAAGTCTTATGAACTTTAGTTTTTATATCTATATTTTTAATAGTAATATAAATATAGAATTTTATCAGCCATCACTCCAATCCATCAACTGACATCTTAAAAAGCAAAAAGCTGTGTTTGTAAGAAACCAATACATCCTAAAGATGTTTTTAAATTCATACAAGTCCTCTATTCATAATATTGCTTTTTCTGCTGAAAAAGTGATCTTGTCTGAATCAGAAGAGAAATATGCATGCACTGTCTGTAAGCAAAAACTGTCCATAACAGTTCATGCTATTTTATGATGGACTTTTTCACTGCAGAAAGTTATTATGGATAATAATGTGTTGGTTTCTTACAAACACATCTTTTCAATTCACAAGATGTAAATTGATGGACTGGAGTCATGTGGATTATCGTGATGTTTTTATCAGCTGTTTGAACTCTCATTCTGACGGCACCCATTCACTGCAGAGGATCCATTATTGAGCAAATGAGGTAATGCTGAATTTCTCCAAATCTGTTCAGATGAACAAACTCCTCTACATCTTGGAGGTCCCGAGAGTGAGTATATTTTCAGCAAATTAAAATTTTTGGGTGCACTATACCTTTAAGGTTGTCCTAAAGCTGATGTTTATTGTCTGTGCTTGATTAAAATGACCAACCAGAAGTAAAATTAGCACTGAATTACATAGGAAAAAAAGAGCATAGTCAAAAAGGTTAAGCGTGCATAATGACTGGCCCTTCTGTGAATGAAGCAATGATGAATAAGAGTTATACAGATCTCAAATTAAATCACTTGACCACCGAGCTTCATGAAACAGCATTTATGCAAATGGCGTAACAGAGAACAGTTACACAATCTCAATACGACAGCAGTATTGAACACAGAGCTGGTCATCTCTTGGGAAGAATCTGACATTAAGAAAACCTAAGTAAACAATCATATCTTGAACTAATACCCAGTAAATCTTAAATTTAAATTTGTTGATAAATTCTTTTAAAGTCCATTTGTTTGTCATTTTCCACCTCCATTTTTTTAAATGAGGATTATGGCACCTTCGGTATTAAGAGAGTCTAACCCTTGCAAAAATACAATAAAATAAAACAGAACTGAACAATTTTCTGCTCTGTGTTTTTCCATATACAGTTCTAGTCACTCGGGAAAATATGGTGTGTCTGAACGTGTGTGCGCATTCAGCATGATTAGACATTAATATTTAAGTTTGTCTCACACACGTCAGGAAGCTAAAGCCTTTTTAGCTCACTTTTCAACAGCTTGTTAAAATATGTTGGAAGATTTGAAATGTTGGAGTTTTCTCAGCCAGAATGAGGCAGCGCTCTTAAATACTTAGTGTTTTCTGTAAGCACATCCCATAATGCAGGTACGTGTCATTCCTCTTCACCTCAATATCCTGAGATGCGCTTCGGGGGCCTAAAACGGACTACAGAGGTTTGAATCTAAACAAAGGGTGTCTGTTCTGAACGTAAAGTGCAGATGAAGATGACGCTCATGTGAAATTGTCCTCTTGAAGTATCAAATGGTGTAATACACAGATTACAGGACCTGTCTTTTTGTCTGTCCAGCAGTCTCAGTGAGCAGAAAGACTCCAACTCCCAGAATTCCAAAGGTGCAAATGTGTAACCCTAAAATGATAGGCGGAGCCTGTACAGTTCAGTCATTGTCGGAATGCATGTTCGATGCAAGTCAAAGTAAGAAACCATCTGACTGGCGTTGTCAGTCGGAAAGCCCGGACCCCTCCGTCTTTCAGTTGTCTGGGTCAATTGAGAAGGTACAAGTGCCTTGCATTTATCAGATGTCCTTGAGTTTTTCGGCGCATGTTGGCTGCGACTTTTTTTGGATGGGGAGATTTTAGAGACATGCAAACACAGTCACATGGTCAGGCCAGTGTTGTACAACAGATGGAAAGCAGATCCCTTGTCAGAGTCAATATTGCAGTCACGTCACACGAACTGTGCTTTCCCAGCTTCTGTTAAGTCATCACTGGATGCAGGTTTCCTGAATCGGGCTGAAGGACTGATGGGATATGCGTGCTTTGAAGGGCTGAATAACAGTTCAATGAAGGAAGTTGGATATTTAAGTCATATGAAAGATCTACTGCTCACGTTTTCCACATCAGGACAGGAAGTCACTATCGTTCTGGAGCTATCGTTCTAGACCGGGCCAGGGAAGTAGGACAAGAGGGGGGAAATGGGTTGACCGGCAACACACGCTCTTGTATATCATACCTTAACTGAAATTATTCATTCTTCGCTCTGTTGGGTCGGGGGGGGGGGGGGGGGGGGGTTTCGCACACCCTCCAGGGTGGATTGCTTGGAGAAGATGGGGGTGAAGGGAAGTGTTAAAGTTGGAAACCCTCCATGGGAGCCTCACACTGCTGGAAAAGGAACTGCTGCTGCTGGAGGTCGACGGCAGGGGCCAGGGCTGGATCTTCATCCTCTGTGCTGAAGTAGCGCTCGATCAGGTCAAAAGCCTTCTGGTAGATCTCCTGGTTCTCATGACCCTGTAGAAACTCCAGTTTGTCCAACCCTGATGGAAAGCAACAGGAAAAGGTTAGTCTGTTTTCTAGACAAAAATATATTAATTTTATGCCGAACCATTATTTTTTATAAGTCAGTTTTACTTAATTTTAGTTGTTGAGAGTAACATTTTAGTTCAAACTTAAAATTTAATCAGCTATTTTATATATTAATATGAACATGAAAAAAACAGGTGAAAACTCATTGTGAAAATCTGATCTCTGGAATTAAAGGCGTTGGCAGGATTAACGCTGGTTAACATTAAAAAGGATTTATTGTTGAAAGGTTGGGATGTAATGAAGGGTCTGAAGACCCCAGAGAACCAATTACAGGCATATGATCAGCTAAGGATGAATAAATAAAAAAATTATAATAATTTTACCCCGTACTATATGACAATACAACTACAGTAAATTGTTATTGGAAATATTTTTTATAAATTTTTTGTTATTATTATAATTAAAATATTACTAAAATCATACAGATAAAGAAATATATTACTAGGATAATAACACTGCAATAACACCAATATTATTATTATTAACCATTTAGTTTATTCATTTTGTTTACAGAAAAACAGCAGAATTACAATACTAATATTCATGTCTGTCTTAATTACTTTGCTTTCAAATATGAAACCACAAAACTTCTGCAGGAAGACCTTATAGGCAGATTTTTTAACCGCATGTACTATGTACACTCAGACACTGGCCCAAGTTGCTGTTTCACAGTCAAAAAAACTAACAAAAAAAATCTATTGTGTTTTATTGTTCCACTATTGTAATGATAATAATTACAGTAATATACAGGTCCTTCTCAAAAAATTAGCATATTGTGATAAAGTTAATTATTTTCTGTAATGTACTGATAAACAGAATTTCATATATTTTAGATTCATTACAACACAACTGAAGTAGTTCAAGCCTTTTATTGTTTTAATATTGATGATTTTGGCATACAGCTCATGAAAACCCCAAATTCCTATCTCAAAAAATTAGCATATGTCATCCGACCAATAAAAGAATGGCCATTATGTTCAGTTATGCACTCAATACTTGGTCGGGAATCCTTTTGCAGAAATGACTGCTTCAATGCGGCGTGGCATGGAGGCAATCAGCCTGTGGCACTGCTGAGGTGTTATGGAGGCCCAGGATGCTTCGATAGCGGCCTTAAGCTCATCCAGAGTATTGGGTCTTGCGTCTCTCAACTTTCTCTTCACAATATCCCACAGATTCTCTATGGGGTTCAGGTCAGGAGAGTTGGCAGGCCAATTGAGCACAGTAATACCATGGTCAGTAAACCATTTACCAGTGGTTTTGGCACTGTGAGCAGGTGCCAGGTCGTGCTGAAAAATGAAATCATCTCCATAAAGCTTTTCAGCAGATGGAAGCATGAAGTGCTCCAAAATCTCCTGATAGCTAGCTGCATTGACCCGGGCCTTGATAAAACACAGTGGACCAACACCAGCATCACTGACTGTGGGTACTTGACACTGGACTTCAGGCATTTTGGCATTTCCCTCTCCCCAGTCTTCCTCCAGACTCTGGCACCTTGATTTCCGAATAACATGCAAAATTTGCTTTCATCCGAAAAAAGTACTTTGGACCACTGAGCAACAGTCCAGTGCTGCTTCTCTGTAGCCCAGGTCAGGCGCTTCTGCCGCTGTTTCTGGTTCAAAAGTGGCTTGACCTGGGGAATGCGGCACCTGTAGCCCATTTCCTGCACACGCCTGTACACGGTGGCTCTGGATGTTTCTACTCCAGACTCAGTCCACTGCTTCCGCAGGTCCCCCAAGGTCTGGAATCGGTCCTTCTCCACAATCTTCCTCAGGGTCCGGTCACCTCTTCTCGTTGTGCTGCGTTTTCTGCCACACTTTTTCCTTCCCACAGACTTCCCACTGAGGTGCCTTGATACAGCACTCTGGGAACAGCCTATTCGTTCAGAAATGTCTTTCTGTGTCTTACCCTCTTGCTTGAGGGTGTCAATGATGGCCTTCTGGACAGCAGTCAGGTCGGCAGTCTTACCCATGATTGCGGTTTTGAGTAATGAACCAGGCTGGGAGTTTTTAAAAGCCTCAGGAATCTTTTTCAGGTGTTTAGAGTTAATTAGTTGATTCAGATGATTAGGTTAATAGCTCGTTTAGAGAACCTTTTCATGATATGCTAATTTTGAGATTTTCATGAGCTGTATGCCAAAATCATCAATATTAAAACAATAAAAGGCTTGAACTACTTCAGTTGTGTTGTAATGAATCTAAAATATATGAAAGTCTAATGTTTATCAGTACATTACAAAAAATAATGAATTTATCACAATATGCTAATTTTTTGAGAAGGACCTGTATTGAATTTGATAGGTGTCTCTCACATTGTACCACAGCAATATTAAAATAGTGTAGATTAGTGTACAATGTTTTAGAATAATTTACTCTATTTAATGTCCATTTCATACATTTAATATTGGGGGCATCCAAGTTATTTGACACATATTTGAACTTTTTTTTTTATGTAACAATAGTTAATTTCCCTGGTAATTAGTTACTTTTATAATGATGTAACTCAGTTACTATTTGAGAGAAGTAACTAGTAACTATAACTAATTACTTTTTTAAAGTAACATGCCCAACACTGGTCATAACTTTTGGTGAAGTTGTGCAGATACTGGTAAAAAAAAAAAAAATGAAACCTTCTAGTGCAGTGGTTCCCAACCTTTTTTTCATGCCCCCCCCCCCCCCCCCCCCCCCCCCCACGTACACACAAGGTAATCTGACCCCCCCCCCCATATTATACACACCCATATGCGCAATAATAATAATTTTATGTCTCTTAGAAATGCACATTTGACATTGTTGACAGCAGTAGTTTGAGTTAGGATGCAGATGTCAATTTATGTTAATTATCAAAATCAGTAACATCTGTAAAAATTGCAACAACCTCCTTTTTTATATGGTGAAATTTTTTTTTTCTGACTGTTTTGAGTTTTATTAAAATTAACCATTGTTCTTCCATAGTAGCATACATTTACATCATGATAACCAGAGTTAAAACCACACATATAGCACCTCAATACTGTGGTAAAAATGCAACTATGGTTTCTAGGTATCCTATTTATATGTATGGCCTTTTAAAAGTTTGTACTTTAAGGAATAACGCAAAATTGTAATGCATTACTTTTAAAAGTAACTTTCCCCAACACTGCTTATGAGTGCACAAGCGACCCAAACTCACAGTGCTTGCAGAGAAGGTGTTTGTGTGAAGCAACAATTACTGTGAACCAAGCCACTCAGAGGCTATTAGTTAGTTTACACAATTCACGTGGGTGGGTCATACTAAACAGGTCAAAAAATATGGAAATCCTTATAAATATGGGAAAAATCACATGCAAGTGTGATGACTAACATACCATACGCCTCTTCAATGAGGGCGCAGTAGGGGTTGATTCCTCCTCCTCGTTTAGCCTCCAGCTCACCCAGTCTTAGGATGTTCTCCAAGCCATTCAGTGCCACCTGTACAATCTTCGAATCCATCAGAGTCAGGAGGTCACACAAGGGCTTGATGCAACCAAGCTCAACAAGATGCCTGAGGAGAAGATTAAAGCATTAAAATATAAAGCTGTCTTGGTTGCTGATGCAGGAATTGATCTGATCACAAACTGTCACAGGAGACACATGGTTATACCAGACTAAAGCAGTGATCCATCTCACCTGATCTGCTCAGCAGAACCGCCAGATGTGGCGTTTGTGATGGCCCATGCAGCCTCCTTTCTTGTACGGAACTCGGCTACTTGCAGAATATTTATCAACGGGGGGAGCAAGTCTGCATCTATCACCAGCTACAAAGATCAAAACAAAGATTGTGAGAGAGAAACAGACACTCAGGGCATTTTCAGACCTGTAGATTATTTTAATTTGTTCCGAAACAAGGACTTAACATGTTACAATGTTGCATTTTTTTTTTGCATTGGTTCAGTTCCTTTTGACAAGGCAACATTTCAAAGTGTACCAAAAATGTCATTATGCAAGTATGCAACTAAGGCAGAAAACATGCCAGGTTTTGAAATAAATGCTATAAATGAGCCTGGTGTGAAAACAACCCCAACTAACATTCATGTTAACCGTAAACATGCATGTACCTGTATTTGTGCACGGTTTCCGGCTGTGATATTGGAGATGGTCCAACATGCCTCTTTTTTAATGGATTCTTTTGGGCTACTCAGCAGGTGAAGAAGACTTTGCAGGGCAGAGCAGTTAAGAATCACCTGTTCATGAGAAAACAAATAATGCTATACCCTAAGCATGTAATGGCTACAATATTACAGCAGAGGACGAAAAAAGTGAAGTTGTATTACCTGAGTCTGTAGGTCATCGCCTGTGACTATGTTCCCCACGGCTCTTAGAGCAGGAGACACCACCTTATATTCTGCATGTCTGGAAAACATGAAAACAACAGCTCAGAAAACTGCTGTCATTCTAAGGATTTGAAGTAGCACCCATAAAAATACAAAGTAGAAGCCGTTGGTTCTCAACCTGGAGGGGCTTGAGTCCACTAGGGGGCCTCAGCAAACTCAAAATGGCTTAAAAGTCATCTTTAAAAACAGCTAAAACAACTAAAAATCAAGAAATTTCTTATTTTTATTCAACTATTTGTTTTCTTTAAAGAACCAAGGTTTCCACAGTCTTGGAAATCCTGGATATATGAGGATTTAAAAAATGTGATGTTTAGACTTGAAAGATCATATAAATGTATGAAATTTTAGTCTGGTTTTAGTTGGTGTCCAGCAAATCGACTGGAAGAGTCATGGGACCTACAAATATTGTTGTCAATAATTGGCGCCTTGAAGTCATAATGGTTGAGAATTACTGGCTTTAGCTATTCATTATTCTTTCTATATGTTTTTCATGTCTTACAGCAGCAGCTCCACTAGTCTGCGGCAGACTCCTGAGTCGATAACAGCCTGGATCTTCTCATTGGGACCATCAGACAGATAAGAAAGAGCCCAGCATGCATCAGCCAGAATGTCGGTATCATTCACAAAGAGCAGCCAGGACAGAACGCTGAGACACGGCGACACCTGCATTAAAAAATAAATACAACTCAGATCTCACTTTAAGTTTAAAGGTGTGTATACTCTTGTGACTTAATTGGATTTAATTAAATTACTTAATAATCAAGTTAATATTGATTTATGTTGGTTTAATAAAAAAAATTGTTAAGTAATTTGTTTATTATACATTAATCAATGTCATTGTATTGTAAACAAAAATGAATCATTAAATTATAAAATCAACATTAACTTAAGTAATTAAGCATAATTATTAATAACATGTGCTAGCTTGAGCAAACATGACCATGATGACACATGTGCATGCCACCCACAGCAATATCATTGAGGTTTGTAGCTAGCGAAATGAAGCAAGAACTGACTATGGCCGTTTATGTGCTTGCTTGTTATTTATCAGGCACTTTTCATCCATCTTGCTCTCCTCATTTACATACACTAATTTGGAAGATGCTTTTATTCAAAGCAATGCAAGAGTGTTTTGTACAACAACAGCTAATAGTCAAACGAATTCAGCCGCTCTAACTGTAAAGATAGGCCTCTGGCTGTTAATAATTTAAGTGCTTTAGTCAAACGTCTCAAGCTACAATAATGTAACTGTTGTTTGTAGTTTGTCCCTTCCTGCAATGTTTAGATATCTCAACTTGAGCCTCAACCACTGTTAACACACACTAAAAAACGTCTTATGCATACCACGGCTACATTTACTTGAAACAAAATTCAGTTAAAAAAAATAATGTGATGAAGTATATTTATAATTTTAAATAGCAATTTTCTATTTTAATATATTGTTAAATGTAATTTATTCCTATGACAGCAAAACTAAATTTTCAGCATAATTACTCCAGCCTTCAGTGTCACATGATCCTTCAGAAATCATTCTAATATGCTGGTTTGCTGCTCAAGAAACATTTCTTATAATCAATGTTGAAAACAGATCTACTGCAACACTAAATGTTTGTTAATTAGTCCTTGCTGGATAAAAGCATTGTTTAAAAAAAAAATCATAATGACTTTAAACTTTTGAATGGTAGGTTGTAAGGCATTATTATTATTATTTTGCATTATTGAGTAATGTTACAAGTCCGATAACAATTTTTGTAATCACATAAAAAATAGCATATTAAAAAAAAAAATCAAAATTCTCAACTACTTTGTATAAACAAATTCAAAACTAAGGTCAATCTGTTTAACTTGCAAAATTTAAAAAAGTGAATCTGAGCATCACAACATTATAATGTACAATATGAAAAATGGATATTCTTTAAAAATTATATTCAACATCGTAAATTATTAGTCTAAAATTAGAGGTAGATGATGGTAAAGGTAACCTAAACATAAAAAAGGTGTATATATATATATATATATATATATATATATATATATATTTTTTTTTTTTTTTTTTTTTTTTTTATAATAGATTTTATAGAACAGCTTTTAATAGATATATTAGAGATATATTGTTCACCCCAACTCTTCCATTTCTAGAAATCTATTTTGGAACAATATATAATGAATACTTTGCAAATAAATTGTACTGAACTGCATGGAAACAAAAGGAGGTGACTTTTACCTTGGCAAAATCTGGGGGTGGGTTTTTCCCCCTGCACAGGTTAGACAGAGCCCAAACTGCATTCCTCATCATAGTCAGACGGTTTTGTTTAGCCAACAACCTGAGAATGAGAGTTTGCGTCATTAGAACAACAACAGTACAGTTGTTCTAAAACAAATGGCTGCATGACTTACTGTACTAAAGAGGGTAGAATATTGCAGTCCAGAACATAGTCCCTGCACTCAGTGCTGTCACCTGCAATATTGCCTAAAGCCCACACTGCCTGCAGTGGAAAAAGACAGTTTCAATCACAAAGTTAGTCCTATTTTTTTTTTTTTATACCTATCTGGGACTATTTTTGCCCCATCAGCAAGACGCTCACCTGTTCCTGTACATCCTCGAAATCCGAGCAGAGCATCTCAATGAAAATGGGCACCGCCCCAGCCTGGATGACCACGCGCGTCTGGTGGGATGTTCCTGAGGCAATGTTAGTCAGAACCCACGCTGCTTCAAACTGCACAGAGACAGAACGTCTGTCACCATACTGCAGAAAAGCATTCCCTAATGCACCATTCAAGAGCTAAGGGGACTAAATAAAGATAGCGAGGAGACTTGCAGAATATACACATTCCAATAGTGTGAGCATGTGCTGGGAGAGATCCATGCCGGATGACTCACTGTCTCACTGCTCTGGCTTAACGGATATGTCTGCAGACTGTTGTTCTGCTTCTAGGCTGTATGGTTCATTTTAATATCACTTAGATACAACATGCTAGGCTCACCTGTAGCGTGCAGTTCTCGCTTCTTTTCAGGAACTCGACAAATCGTGCCACGACACCAGGGGTGGCAATAACCTCATCAATAGGAGGATTAGGCTCTAATATAGGGTTAAAGATGGAATTAGCATCCTTTTATCATAAATATGATTATGCAAATGAATGAATTTCAGTCTTCGGGGTCTTTAACCTTTTGATAAGAGCTTTCTGAAGCGCTGTGTTCCTATGAGCTGTTGTTCTGGGCAGCTGGAGAAGATCATCTGTATCATGTCCTCAGAAATAACATTTCCCTGTGATGTTGGAAAGACAGAAATAATAATAATCTATATAGATTTTTTCAACACTATGATTAACTATTGTTTTATCTTTCTCACCGTGATTTGGTCCATATTGTTGGCCTGTGATTCCAGGTATCCACTGTCCGACATCCCATCATCATCCAGTGTTCCAGCCTCCTCCACTGTGGCCACATTTCTGCGCTTGAACAGCTGTAAGAACACAAACTCTCAGCTCACTGTTCTCAATAAAATACCAACATGTGCCACATAGCAATACTAATGTTGCATTTCTTTCCTTGGAAGGAGAAAGCAAGTGATGTTTTCATTATTGTTACAATATTTTCTCCTGTAGAATTAGCTAGAAGTATTTGTAGGCTGATTCTCTTAAACACTGTAAATACTGTGATTTTAATAAGATGTTATTCTGTTTGAGTATTTGTGTGTATGTATGTATGTATGTATGTATATGTATATAATATACAGTGCCCTCCAAAAATATTGGAACAGTAAGGTCAATTCCTTTATTTTTGCTGTAGACTGTAAACATTTGGGTTTGACATCAAAAGATGAATATGAGATGAGAGATTAACATTTCAGCTTTTATTTACAGGTATTTTCATCTTGATCTGATACTCAACTTAGAAGATAGCACCTTTTGTTTGAACCCACCCATTTTTCATGTTACCAAAAGTATTGGAACATGTGACTGACAGGTGTGTTTTATTGCCCTGGTGTGTCCTATTAATTTATTATTCAAACAATAAATAGCGCTGAATGTCTGCGCTCAGTTTCAGATGCGTGCAGACTGCATTTATAGTTCATTAGACGTGTAAACATGAAAACCAGAGAGGTGTCTATGGGTGAAAAATAAGCAATTGTGAAGCGGAGAGAAGATGAAAAATCAATCAAACCATTGCACAAACACTGGCAATAGCAAGTACAACCTTTTGTAATCTCCAGAGGAAGAAAGAAACCACTGGTGTACTAAGTACACCTCAAATGGGTAGATCAAGGAAAACATCTGCAGTTGTAAAGAAAGACCCTAAAATAACTGTTAGTGACATCAGCAACAACCTCCAGAGGGCAGGAGTGAAGGTATCACAATCTACTGTTCGCAGAAGACTTCATGAACAAAAGTACAGAGGCTACACCAGAAGATGCAAACCACTCATTAGCAAGAAGAATAGGATACGAGCCTCAAAAATTCTGGGACAAGGTTTTATGGACTGATTTTATGGACCAAAGTGATGGAAAGGCTAAAGTTTGGAGAAAGAAAGGATCTGCTCATGATCCCAAACATACAAGCTCATCTGAAACACAGTGTACACAGGTGTACATTATAGTACACATTACACAATTAATGTAATGGCTTGGGCTTTCATCGCTTCTTCTGGGACAGGCTCATTAATCTTCATTAATGATGTAACATGATGGCAGCAGCAAAATTAACTCAGAAGTCTACAGAAATATTTTGTCTAACAATTTACAGAAAGATGCAACCAAACTGATTGGGAGATCCTTCATCATGCAGCAAGATAATGACCCAAAACATAGTGCCAAAACAACAAAGGAGTTCATCAGGGGCAAGAAGTGGAAGAAGTTTTAGACTGGCCAAGTCAATCTCCACACTTAAACCCTGTAGAGTACACATTTTACCTGCTAAAGAGGAGACTGAAGGGAGTAAAGCCCCAAAACTGAAAGAGGCTGCGGTGAAAGCCTGGAAAAGCATCACAAAAAAAGAATGCAAAAGTTTTGTGATGTCACTGGGTCACAGGCTTGATGCAGTTATTGAAAGCAAAGGATTTGCAACTAAATATGAAGTCTTTTTCACTTTAATCTATGTTAATTCTATCTGTTCCAATACTTTTGGTAACATGAAAAATGGATGGGTTCAAACAAAAGGTGCTATCTTCTAAGTTGAGTATCAGATCAAGATGAAAATACCTGTAAATAAAAGCTGAAATGTTAATCTCTCATCTCATATTCATCTTTTGATGTCAAACCCAAATGTTTTCAGTCTACAGCAAAAATAAAAGAATTGGCCTTACTGTTCCAATACTTTTGGAGGGCACTGTATATACACGTGTACATAAACTAAACAACAACAACATCAGAGTACAATAACAAGATACAAAGCAAAGATACACAAAGCCACTCTTATATCTCCAATTCTCCTACTTGTTCATCTTTCTTTTGTTTGCGAAGTTGGAGGCCTTCTTCCTCCCTCCTCCTCCTCATCTCATCTGTGTTGAGCGATTTGTTTTTATAGCTTTTGAGACGTGCATTGTCCTTCCCCTGACTCATGATGTTGCCTGCTGGAAAGACATGATCAAAGCAAGATGAGCACAAGAGAAATCACCAAGACTCATTAAAATAGTTGCTTGATCTCAGCTAGATGACAGGCTTTGAAAGATCATTTAATGTCACTTGTTTCTATCAGTAGTGGACACATACACCAATCAAAATGCCAGATATGCAT
The DNA here is from genome assembly GCF_936440315.1 of Barbus barbus. Taxonomy (NCBI): domain Eukaryota; kingdom Metazoa; phylum Chordata; class Actinopteri; order Cypriniformes; family Cyprinidae; genus Barbus; species Barbus barbus. Next base: position 14,989,194 of record NC_136722.1, read on the forward strand.
GCACATCCATTGTTTGTGAAATAACTAATCAGACAGCAGCAAAAATACAGAATACTTAAGCAGTCAGAGTTGTAACCTACTCAAATGACCTTGTCAGTCACTTGCTGGGCTAAACTAGAAAACAGAAGTAGGCTATATGTTGAGGTTTTGTGTCAACGTTGTTTAGCTAGAGCTTGGATACTTTCAATCACTTGCAAATAAAATCAGTCAAGATCAAGAAAATAAAGACCCCATTATGTAACGGATGTAGCGATAGGTTTTTCCTTCTATATTGTGACATATATGAGACTGTAACGGATTATCAGAAAATAAAAAAATGTGTAGGCTGGTGACTTGGCTCTATCCATCGGTTGTTGATTGGATTTTGAGATGTGGGCGTTGCACTTAAAAGTGGAGGCAGATGAGCATCGCAGAGGTGGTGTACATCACCAGAGAGAAGTCTGTAGTTTACACCCAAATGTCTGTCTATAATATGTTTAAAAAATTAATTTTCATTTCATGCCAAGTTAAGGGATTTTGAGCTATTACATAACACTTTTTCATACTAGTGGAAAGAAAACAGCCAAAACAGTTATTTTATTATTATTATTATTACACTTTATCTATTTGCATCTGCTGATTTCAATTAATTTAAAGGCTGTTTTCTCAAAATGGGTTTTTTTTTTCACATGCATCTCCACTTCAGTAGAACTTAAACCAAACTTTCCAATTTTATTCCTTTCTATATTCTGAAGGTAGTTTTTTTTTTTACTGAGGGGTTTGTCCATATATCATTAACCTGATTTATATAAAATTTAATTCAACAAATTGTATTCGTTTTTGTCCGCCTGTTGACCTTATTTTTCTACTTATGGAGTGATAAAATAATAAAAAATTGTAAAAACCTTTATTTGTCAACTTGTGTGACCTAATATGTCAACAAAATGTAACAAAAAAATGAACCTGGTCATATCTAATGTTCAGATTGCTGTTCTGGAAATGTATTCAAATTAGTGCATATTTAAGTAGACATGGCCACATATGCATATTTAAGCGTAATATTTCAGAAATGCAAAGTCGTTTTAATATACTGTGATTAACAAACTGGGGAAGTACAGTGACAACTATTAGTTATAATTTTACTCTATTCACCTGTGGCGTTTTGCCTTAAATGACTAAAAAGTGTATTAAGATATTAGCAAGTAACGAAGCCAGACTGGATCTGTTCAGTGTGTCTTTAACCCGCTTCTCATGGGCAGTGGCGCTTCAGCCCGCAGTGAAGGGGAGCGACCCATCCAACCATCTCCACCTAAAAACACCCCGCCAAACACACCAATCCAACTGTACATAGCGCCTGTGAAGCGGAGACGATCGATTCAAGTCAATAAAATGTCATTTTAGCTCCTCAGATGGTAGCGATCATCGACTGAAGAGCAGGTTTGTTGGTAATATCGTCTTAACGCCAGACTCGCCTCCCCCTCCCAGATCTGCGCATTAGCCTCTGTTAGCTCCCCTGCTAACCCACCCAACAAGGTTGTCCGACTGCTGGCTTATATTTATGTTTTAACATTTTTATCTTTTGAATTTAACATCATATTGATGGAATAAAACCACTCAAACACAAATAATCCACAGTGGCGCACTGACCTGTCAAAACTGTCTCGTTTATCCCTGCGTCGTTTAAGCTGCTAATGTTCAGCCTCCGCCGGTATAGTGATACTGCGCATGCGCACTAAGAGAGAGGACATCGTGTGCGAAGCGCATGTCTGGTTCTCGGTGTTTGCCAGTTTTGTGTAACGATTCCGTGTTGCCATGTCCACTTCTTATAATAACCCGGTCGGTTTTTTTTTTTCTTTTTTTTATAAAGGATCTTATAAATATAGATAATCGCGGGGTGAAGAGATGTTTTTATCTTATGTAGGCCAACGAAACGTATTTCGGCTTACTAGTGCTTTATGTCCTCTGTATCAAATGCTAAAATCTCAAAAAAAGTAGTCTGGGGTTTCATGACCCTTTAACTGAATACTGATCTCAACTGTCAAATATGCTCAGTGCATAACCTATGTTATGAACTATACATTACAATTATAATTATTCGATTTAAACTTGTTTCTTTTCTTTAGTCCCCTGCCCAAATGAGACACACACACACACACACACACACACACACACATTACTATGGTTGACTGTATGGTCTTATTTTTTCCGAGCAGGTGTTATTCCAGCAAGATCTGGCAACGAGGTTTATATTTCTCGCTGCACCGTATCATATGCTGAATGTTTCTCTTTTTACACTACAAAGATTTTATATAAATCTAATAGTTTAAACAAAAGATTTATTATTATTATTCATTTGCACTGTCATTGTGACTGCACCAGTGATGGTATCTTTTCAGGTTTTACGTCGTTTGTGTGTGTTTGCACTCAATAAACCGGTTTATCATGGTAGAGTTATCTCAGCATGTGGACTGAAGACTTCAGCCGTCAATCACAGTGATCCAGGCAGAGCTGCTGGTGGAAGAGGCACTCACATCCTCTCAAAATAAGTGGATTTAATTATTGCAGATAAAACTGATCATCCTTTTGCAAGACATTTTACCTTTTTGAGGCAGTATTTAAGTGAAGTCTGCAATATCAGGTAAAGGGTGATTTATTACATAGGAACCTTGGACTTTGGTCCAATCCCCAATTATCTCAACTTGATAAATTACCATGATATTCACAAAAACACACATCAAACTATGTGATCTTTTAAGTTAATTAATTCATTAATTTATGAATTCATTCATTGTCATTTCTTTTACTTGTTTAATTTAGAGGAGGGGTGGGGTAAAATAAAATTATAACTAATATTTATACATAGTTATAATTAAGAAATACCAATGTTGATAATAATTTATTCATTAATTAATTGTCATTTTATGTATTTGTCATTTTATTTATAAATGTCCAAAAGCTATTGAAAGGAAACATTTATTAACATATAAAAGATAAAGAAAGTGAAGTCTGTGATCTCTGGACTTTGGTCCAGTTCCCAATTATGTCTACTTGATAATTAACCATGATATTCATGAAAAACACATGTCAAAGTACAGTGGGGCAAATAAGTATTTGATACACTGCCGATTTTTCAAGTTTTCCCACTTAAAAAGAATGGAGAGCTGTAATTTTCATAGGTACGCCTCAACTGTGAGAGACAGAATATAAAAAAAATCCAGAAAATCACATTGTATGATTTTCAATAATTAATTTCCATTTTATTGCATGAAATAAGTATTTGATCACCTACCAACCAGCAAGAATTCTGGCTCTCACAGACCTGTTAGTTTGTCTTTAAGAAGCCCTCCTATCCTCCACTCATTACCTGTATTAATTGCTCCTGTTTGAACTAATTACCTGTATAAAAGACACCTGTTCACACACTCAATCAATCAGACTCCAACCTCTCCACTATGGGCAAGACCAAAGAGCTGTCTAAGGATACTAGGGACAAAATTGTAGACCTGCACAAGGCTGGGATGGGCTACGGGACAATAGGCAAACAGCTTGGTGAGAAGGCAACAACTGTTGGCGCAATTATTAGAAAATGGAAGAAATTCAAGATGACTGTCAATCTCTCTTGGACTGGGGCTCTATGCAAGATCTCGCCTCGTGGAGTATCAATGATCCTGAGAAAGCTGAGGGATCAGCCTAGAACTACACGGGAGGACCTGCTCAATGACCTGAAGAGAGCTGGGACCACAGGTCATTGACTAGGTTACCATTAGTAACACACTACACCATCATGGATTAAAATCCTGCAGCGCGCAAGGTACCCCTGCTCAAGCCAGCACATGTCCAGCCCCGTCTGAAGTTTGCCAAATACCATCTGGATGATCCAGAGGAGGCATGGGAGAAGGTCATGTGGTCAGATGAGACCAAAATAGAACTTTTTGGTATAAACTCCACTCGCTGTGTTTGGAGGAAGAAGGATGAGTACAATCCCAAGAACACCATCCCAACCGTGAAGCATGGGGGTGGACACATCATGCTTTGGGGTGCTTTTCTGCAAAGGGGACAGGACGACTGCACCGTATTGAGGGGAGGATGGATGGGGCCATGTATCGTGAGATTTTGGGCAACATCCTCCTTCCCTCAGTAAGAGCATTGAAGATGGGTCGTGACTGGATCTTCCAGCATAACAATGACCCCAAATACACAGCAAGGGTAACTAAGGAGTGGCTCCGTAAGAAGCATTTCAAGGTCCTGGAGTGGCCTAGCCAGTCTCCAGACCTGAACCCAATAGAAAATCTATGGAGGGAGCTGAAACTCCGTGTTGCCCAGCGACAGCCCCAAAACCTGAAAGATCTGGAGAAGACCTGTATAGAGGAGTGGGCCAAAATCCCTGCTGCAGTGTATGCAAACCTGGTTAAGAACTACAGGAAACGTCCGACCTCTGTAATTGTAAACAATGGTTTCTGTACCAAATATTAAGTTCCATTTTTCTATTGTATCAAATACTTATTTCATGTAATAAAATGGAAATTAATTATTCAAAAATCATACAATGTGATTTTCTGGATTTTTAAAAAAATATTCTGTCTCTGACAGTTGAGGTGTACCTAGGATGAAAATTACAGATCTCTCCATTCTTTGTAAGTGGGAAAACGTGAAAAATCAGCAGTGTATCAAATACTTATTTGCCCCACTGTATGCACTCTTTATGTGAATGAATGTTGTTTTTGTTTTGTTTTTTGTTTTTAAAGCAGTCAAGAATAATTTATAATAAATAATATTTATAATAAAAACTTTATTAATTATAGAGAATAAAGTCTGGTCAATTGTACGGACTAAACCACTTAGCAATTGTTTTGTTCTGTTTTTGTTTCTGCTTATAGCAAAACAGTTGTTTGACTTGTCTTTTTTTTTTTATCCCACTAACCAAACACACAGCCTTTATGTGTTTACTAACCATGAATAGCAGGATTTTTAGTAAAATCTTGTTTTTGTTGCATGATTTTTACTGGTATTAATTAATGAACATTAATTGGCAATAATTAGAATAGCAACTCATTTTGATTGATTTTTCACATTTTCAGTGTCAGTTGTGACATACGAACAGCTCAAAGCTATGTTGGCCAATCACAGCGTGCAGCTTTTTGATGTCAGGAATCCAGATGAATTCCAGGCTGGCTGGATTCCTGATTCCATCAACATTCCTTGTAAGTCACCACTGAAGTGAAGAATCAGTGTTTCTTGTTTCAGTGCACACTCTCTGTTTTTATGTATCTCTCAGTGGGACAGCTTGAGGAGTCACTGAAACTCCCACCACAACTGTTTCAACAGCAGTTTGGGGTGAAAGCCCCTAAAAAGGAAGACGATGACATAGTTTTCCATTGCCGAAGCGGGAAAAGGAGTTTGACTGCTCTTGAAATCGCTCATCGTCTGGAATTCTCTAAGTAGGCTATTGAAAACATACACCGTGATCTCATTATAAGCCCAGAACTCATAACGTGGATGATCCAATTAATTAAATATTCCTTGCTGTTAGAATATTTACAAATCTGCTTTATTAAAATATTTTTAAAAAGCTCTCGACATTACTTAATTCATCACTGGACCATTCATTTGGAAATTTTGACGGATGAAACTTGTGAAAATTACAATTTTTTTCATATTTTTCCATTTACAACTAGGGTTGGGTACCGAAACCCAGTACTAATATGGCACCGGTACCTATATAACCGGTATGTACTTGAACCGAATCAGAAAGCCGATTTCGCCAGTAGCCCCTCACTGCAGAACAAAGATCCAGGGGGCGGGGTTAGATCCACATCTAGGGGGTGGAGATGGGTAGGTTTAGGAGTGGGGATGGGTGGGTTTAGGAATCAGGGGGTGGAGATGGGTAGGTTTAGGGGTGGGGATGGGTGGGTTTAGGGATCAAGGGGTGGAGATGGGTAGGCTTAGGGGTGGGAATGGGTGGGTTTAGGGATCAAGGGGTGGAGATGGGTAGGCTTAGGGGTGGGGATGGGTGGGTTTAGGGATCAGGGGGTGAAGATGGGTAGGCTTAGGGGTGGGGATGGGTATGTTTAGGGATCAGGAGGTGGAGATGGGTAGGTTTAGGGCTGGGGATGGGTGGGTTTAGGGATCAGGGGGTGAAGATGGGTAGGCTTAGGGGTGGGGATGGGTATGTTTAGGGATCAGGAGGTGGAGATGGGTAGGCTTAGGGGTGGGGATGGGTGGGATTAGGGATCAGGGGGTGGAGACAGGTAGGTTCAGGGATATGTAAGGTGGGAGGAGTTGGATCTAGATCCAACCACACCCCTGGATCTTGGGTTCTGCAGTGAGGACCATCTCGATTTCGGTGCCATGCCTGAGCGATCGATTGATATACTTGTCCTTTGTTTCTCCGAAACTAACGTAAGAAGCATCATCACCGACACCGCACGTGAAAAATAATTTCCCAACTGAGAAAATTCAAGTGAACTCAAGTCGGAAAGCTCTAATAATACAATTCCAACAGATCTTTGCAGTAAAGCGAGTGTGTTGTTTTCACATTCTGACTTAAAAGCTTAAATTAAAATTAAAATGCCTAAAGCAAAAAATCTCTTGTATTCACGTTTTTTAAACCTGTTGTTCAACAAAAGAGAACATTATAAACTTTTTAGTCCACAACACCAGTTTAATGCTTCCTTTTGTGATCTGATGTAGCTTCTTGTCACAGAATGAGGCAGAAAATATGTTCCATAGGCTACTAATACATCGATTAGTAATGGATTATAAATATACGTAATTATTATGGAAATACCAGAGATGGCTTGAATAACACAGATAAACTATTCATTGTCATAGTCGAGTGTTTATTATATTTGTTTTATCATTCAAAACGTTTATATCTTCTGTTTACTCAGTTTCAGCAATAGCAATGCCTTTGTCCATGTTGGGGATTTCCTGGAGCTTCATGAGTTCTGCTACTTCTGTGACTGACTGGACTGGCGTCCAGTACAAATGAAAAAGACATCATGTGTTTAGTGCTAATGGCCAATCCAATTATTAATTGGTAATTATTATTATTTTTTTTTATAAGTATTGGTTCAGGCACCGTTAAGGCACAGGTACCGTTTTAAAAGTATTGATTTGGCACCGGTATCGAAAAAAAAAACCGAAACTATACCCAACCCTACTTACAGCTATGTAAATCTGAATGACTTAGTCTTAGTGTATTCGATTTGCTTTTAAAATATAATAATGACACATCAATTATTATTATCATATTAATTATATTTAATTAAGCCGATTATGAGAAAATAGATGGAGCAAACCTATTTCAGATAAATACTTAAAAAATTGCTCCTTCAGACTGAATCAAACGAATCAAACTATTGGGCTATAAAAATGTGATATGCATATTTACAAATGTGCTTAATTAAAATAATTTTCAGTACAAATTGATTTGGACCATCTGGAAATAGAAGATAAAATTAAATGTTGGCAACTGACGAAACTGATAATATTTTCATATTTTTTCCACTTGCAAAGATGTGAATCTGAAAAATGTAGTGTATTAAGAGTCATTATTAATATTGTTTTAATGACTATATTAATCTTAATATAATCTATTTCAGACAAATGCTTCAAATAATCGTTCCTTCATATTAACTTAAAATAATTTTAAAAAGCACTGAGCTGTAAAAACCAATGTGAATATGTGGTTATTTTTTTGCAAAGGCTCTGGAGATTAATTCGTCTGTGCAAATTTAGTTGGTCCTTCTGCATAGCATTGTTACCACTAGGTGGCAGTAATGCAATTAGGCAAAATAAAGGAGCGTTTTATGGCCAGCAAGCAGCGGTTCACGGTCACAGGGGCTCAGATGCTCATTTCACCGCTGACTGGTTGGATGTGGTCACCTTAGTAAATAGCTGTCAGACTGATACTGAACACAGATCAAAGCTGCCACATTTTTCATTGGACTGCAATCAAATCAACAGACCTTCCTTCATCTATCTTGGAGATAATTATTTAAGTGTCAATTTATATATGCTAGCGCTGTTACTGTGGAATTACAGACCGAGTATATAGTCCATCAGATGTAAGCAATAGCTTTGCATGTATTGGATTTGGCACACGCTAGCTGTCTAGTCTGAGCCTGGGCCTTGTTCTTCCCTGAGTGATGAGAACAGACTATGATAAATGTGAACGTGTCACTTTCACCCCAGCCATAATGGGGTCCACACCTCTGAGCTGGTTTGTAAAATAAAAAATCCAAAACTAATTTCGTGTTTGCCACAGGGGACCTAAATATGCCCGGGTGTTTATTTGCTGTCATTTTTTTTCTCCCTATTCCAAATTTATATTTCACTTTATTGTCCCCCATTTGCTCTTGTTTCTGATTTTCTGACCTCATATCTCACCAGTATGAGAGAGACTGAGTTGTCACAAGGCAATGTATCTCAAATCCAATTACACAAATGAGTTTCCTCTAGCAGTGGATTTGCATGTTGTAAAAACTTGTTGAAAAACTTACTACATTAGTTAACATACTTAGATGGGGGGGGGGGGGGGGGGGGGGGGTCTTAATATAAATTTCATAATTTACTAATACATTATTAAAATCAAAAGTTGTATCATTTAATTGGCCTGGGCAGAAATAAATAGCTCATTGATAGTTCATTTTAATTAATGCACTATCTAATGATGACTAATGGGACTATTAACAAAAAATAAAAATCTGCTAGTCAAGTAAGACTTTTAATTAAGAGTTGAATAATATCCTTGTTCATATATATTTTTCAAAAATATCAGGTTGTCACATTTTATTGAAGATTTTATTGGAAGTTATATCATGTGTTTGAAATGTTATTTGCCAAAACAATGGTTTTATATTTTACATAGGTAACCTTTAACATTTTACTTTTATTTATTCAATTACATTATTTCTGTATTTCTATACAGTTTATTTTGTAGATTGTCATTTTGTATATAGACAGGCTAATTGCCGGTTCCATTGTGACAAATGACTTTATTTCGAGATTAATACATTTGAATTTATATTTTTATAGCTATTAGCCTATGTATTTCTCTGACCTAATAATAGACAGATTAATGGCAGCTTCTATTGTGACAAATTACCCCATATTGGATACCAAAATGCCCCGCTACTCGGGCAGCTTGTGTTCAATGAACAGTATAATTTTTCCTGGGCAATAACGGTGGAAATGTTTATTAGCCAAGACTATAAAGTGTGCTATAGAAACTGGCTTTCGGTAATAAATAAAGAAATACGACCATAGTAAAAGGCGTGACAACTAGCCCCGGTCCAATACCCCCAATATTACGCATTTCGTTCTCAATGACACATGCCTTTTAACGTACTATTATCAGGTCAACTTGTGGCTATAGTGCTGTTAACAGGTCCGCTGGGTCTGTCACAGGTAACAGCTATTTTCAGACAGTCGTTAGTGATCACAGCCTGAGCGTGAACAAACGTCAGCGGAACGCGAATACATTTAGAGCTATGACATGATTTACAATTGGGTTTTTTGAGACGTTATTTTATTCTAATCACCTACTTGGATTTACCTCAATATATATTTGATCTACCATCAAGCACTGAACTAATGAGACCAAAGATGCGTCGTGCGTAAAAGACCTCTTGGAGACGGGAGTGAAGCTCGTCTCATGTAACCACCCGAGCGAATCAAGCTCTGTGCGAAACCATTTGGGCACTGGCTGCACGCAGTTATTCAATGCACAAAGGCATCGTGTGGAAGTATTTTTGGAGCTGTGCATTAGTAAGTTTCACATATGCTGTGCTCACCCGGCGCGCGCTAAGGATGGCGCCCCTTTCTCAGCACCAACGGCTCGCGCCAAGAGCGACTGGACCGGTAACTTTCATCTCAGAGAAAGTGCGTTCAGATGTGATTATGTCTCGGTCCTACGCTGGAGAAGCTTAACAGGTAGACACATAATTGTAAATTGTGTAATCTAACATTGAATGAAACAGAATGATAATCGATGCTATCCAGAATAGACTGGTTAAATGCATGCGTTCACACTGGCTTTCAGGGCGCATTTTGTGCAGATTATCACCAGCATTTTTTTTTTGTATGATTGGGTGACTTTATATCAGCAACGGGAAATAAAAATTGCAACGTTTTGATCTGCAGTGCATTTTAGAACACCAGTTATAATCCATGATAAAGATTTTTGTTATTTAGTTCAACTTTGAGATTAAAGAATTATAATTTGTTTATTGGAGCTGTATGCATCTGACATTATTAAAATATGTGGGTTTTTACTTTAATCAATGTGTGCATTATTAGCCTTAATGTATTTAGTCATTTATTATAAACCAAATGTAAAGGGTTGCATAAAATGAGGAGGAGGAGACAGGTATGCATCACATATTCTGTGGCAAATCAAGCATGGATCACCAAAATAGATTTTATGATACCTTATTTTTTATTGCTGAATAGAATTTTCAAAGATATAAAAGTTGCACTGTCAATCAGAAAACATCATCTGAAGTCACTGAATACTTGTCACATCTCAAGCAGTCAAGTGTTTTCCAAGTCTCTTTGCAGAATATAAAATACAGGGAGTTCTGCATATAAACACAAGCTTTCAGACAAACTAGAAATGTTACAATATATGTGTTGTCAAAACCTCTGTCCCTTGATGTCTGTGTTTTGATCCCCAAAGTCAAAAACTCTTCTCTCTCCCCAGATCTTCCTCACTCATGGCAATGTTTAGCAGCAGTGAATGGCAGTGGAATGACTCAGAACATTCTCTCACTCCTGAGGGAAACTACAGCCTGATATCAGGCATTGAAGAAGTGAAGAGGAATTACTATGCCATGCTCTATTCCCTACTCATCCTGGCTATTGTGTTTGGGAATGTTCTGGTGTGTATTGCTGTGCTTCGAGAGAAAGCTCTCCAAACCACCACCAACTACCTGGTGGTCAGCTTGGCTGTGGCTGATCTCTTGGTTGCCTCACTGGTCATGCCCTGGGCGGTCTATTTGGAAGTGAGTACACAAGAACCTACTGTAGCCTATATTTCAGAGCATTTCAGTATTGACAACTATTACTACACAGTCTTAAAAATAAAGGTTTTCTATTGGCGTTGACAGTTCCATGAAGAGATTTTGAGATTCATAAAACCTTTCCATTGAACAAAAGCTTCTTAAAAGGTCCTTAGATTATTAAAATGTTCTTTGAACTAAGTAAAAAAATTACTAAAAGATTCTTTGGGAACCAAAAATGGTTCTTCTATGGAATCATTGCAAAAAATCCCTCTTTGGGCGACAGCTTGGGTGATTTGGAATAGTGTCAGTCTTGAACAGGCACATTTATACTTAATACATCAAAAGTATCCCAGTTTACAAAAACATATACAGGAACTCAAATTGGTGAATCGTTTTTTTTTTAATCTGTTCATTTACATGAACCGTCCAAACAAACCGATTCACTAGAATGAATTGGACTTTGTAGCGTTATATATGAGATATGACCATTTAGAATGAGTCAACTCACTCAAATGAACCAGACTTCCAAATTTGCATATGAAATAGAGGGCCGTTTAACCGATTCTTTGGACTGAATCAGGCTTTCAGATGCTGCATATGAGAGAGAAAGCATGGACAGTTTAGATGATAGCTATTGATTAGTCCCTCAATTTATACATAAACACTGATGTAGTCACTGTCAAACTAATCAGCTTTCTGTTGCTCAATGCAATTAATGTGACCAATTTTAACAAACGTGTGTCATGGTAAAGTCACATTAATGAAAAAAGTCCAATGTCTATTGTCAATAGTTTAGAGATTTATAAATCACAGAAGCCGCTTTCACACAAAGCCACTTTTTGTTGGTCAGCTTGACAGGACCAACCGAAACCGATGCAAAATCTGCATGTGCAATGCAAAAACAAACACTTCATGTCTCAAGAGATCCATAAATCTGTGCTGTAATTAGTTAAGACTTCCAATTATTTTATTTGATCAATAGTTGATTACTAGACATTGACATAAGAAACGAGATATAAGAAATCAACAATAACCAGTAAAAGGCAATATTATAGAGTGCTGCAGGGATGACGTCAAAACCCAGAAGACTAATTCTCCATAGATTCCCTTGAGATTTTCCTATAGGGTTTTTCAATTTATGAATAAGGTCTATGGTATACGTCGCACCTTGAAGATACTTCAACATTTTGCTCTACAATGTAAATTACACACACCCACCAAAAGAATAGAGAAGCTAGTGTTGTTGTTTTTTTTAAGAAAACAAGCAGTTAGTAAATGAATAGGGTGCAAGTCTAAAAGGGGCAAGTTTTTTTTATTTTTTATGAATAGAATTAGAATAGAGAGTGCTAGAGTTAGAGGGTCAAATAAAGATGGAAGAGATGTGTTTTTAGCCGATTCTTGAAGATGGCTAAGGACTCAGTTGCTCGGATTGAGTTGGGTAGGTCATTCCACCAGGAGGGAACATATAATTTAAAGGTCCGTGAAAGTGATTTTGTGCCTCTTTGGGATGGCAAAATAAAGTGACGTTCACTTGCAGAGTGCAAGCTTCTAGAGGGCACATAAGTCTGAGGTTATGAATATAGGTTAAGGGGTGCAAAGCCAGTGGCGGCTTTGTAGGCAAACATCAATGCCTTGAATTTTATGAAGTTCTCTAAAAGAGATGGGTTAAGGGTAAAAATGTGAATTCTGAAGCTGTTATGGTTGTTTTAAAAAAACATATGTTTGTAATATGTAAATAAGAATGTTTGGGGTGTGAGTGTGTGCCTTTACGCTGTAACACAATACATTTAAGTACCATCAAGGTATGTTTACCAAAGACCTTATTTTACTCATAAATTGTAAAACCCCATTATAAAAGCCCATAGGAAAATCTTGAGGGATTATTCTTCTGAGGGTTTGACATCATCCCTGCAGCACTCAATTTGAAAGTTTATAGGCAGGAGAGCAGCAGATAATGGTTCTCAATTCATACTTCATTCAATGTCCTCTAAATGATCAATAATTACCTTTCACATTGGTTAATGATTAAATTCTTCCATCCATCAATGAAAAGCAGCAGTCTTCAGAGCTACAATTCATAGAGCACTTGATTTATATGGTAAAAAGTTTTGATCCTAAAAGTCTGAAAAGATTTTAACATCAAATCTTAAATTAATTGGCAAATGTTACATTGCACCTGGTTAAAAATCTTAAAATATTATGTAACATCATAATCAACCCGAATGCATTACGTTATAGATAGTATAATTTTTACTGTCTAATATCAAATTTCTTCCCTGGTTTTGGTGGTAATGGTTAAAAACCTTCATTTAGAGACAGTCTTCCTACTCGGTTAAATTTGGCTGCACATCTCTTGATTGGCTGCAGGAGGCATTGTGCTGCTCTTGATTAGTGCCAGGAGGAGAAAAGAAGATCTTCCTGTCATGATGCACTACACCTAGCAGTCTTGTACTGGAGCATGCAGTTCATTCATCTCTGCCAGAGCCTTATTACACCTCCCTTGCCATTCGAATGGCCGTTATTCTTGTAGGCCCCCTGAGAGATGGACCAAGGGTCTGTTTGCCCGTGGGGCATTCATTATTTGCCAAACGAGTGTGGGATAAAAGGTGGGACTCTCAAAAAGAGTACTCTACTTCCTTTCAGTGAAGAAACCATATAGGTGAGGCAGTGTGGTTAAAAATAAGTTGCTCAGTTGGACATATTTCGTCCATTTCCTTTCGATTTTTTTGTGCATTTAGGCCCTTAATATGACCCTGTTTTACCTGTGCAGGTGGTTGGTGGAGATTGGCTCTTCAGTCGGTTGTATTGCAATGTTTTTGTGACCCTGGATGTGATGATGTGCACTGCAAGCATACTCAACCTGTGTGCCATCAGCATCGACAGGTAGGGAGTTAAAAATGTATGTGCTTGTGTTTCTTTTTTTAGGAATGGATTATTCTGGGTTTACTACACACAAAGGTTCTTCATTGGCATCAGTGGTTCCATGAAGAACCTTTAACATCCATGCACAAAAGGATCTTTATAGTAAAAAAAAAAGGTTCTTTAGATAATTAAAAAGTTCTTCATACTAAGAAAAAAATGGTTCTTTAACAGTTCACTAAAAAGTTTTTTGGGGAAACAAAAATGGTTCTTGACATCATTGCGAAAACCCCCTTTTGGAACCTTTTTGGAGTGCAAAATAAGCTCAATCGACTACATTTGTGGCATATTTCTTGTTACCACAGAATTTAGAAATCTTGAACCGTTAGACACTTGAAATGGAATTAATTGGGGCCAATCAGTAAACATTAAAATAATCACTGTTTCAATAGTAAAGCCAAAAACCTAACAATAAAAAATAAACAAATATGCATATTAACATGAGTGTAAAAAAATGTAACCTTTTCTGTATGAAGTTATTTCTAATTCTAAATCTTTGTTACATAACAGTAACAAATAACTTAAATAACAAATAATAAAAAAAATATGTACAAATAATGCACAAGTTTTAATTAATGTAGGTTATAATGTAAAATTATAAACGTCACATTTCTGCTTTTAAATTCAAAAATGGGCCACATTCACTTCCATTGTAAGTGTCTAATGGTATAATCACAATAGCAAAATTAAACAAAAATCAAATCAAACTCGTTCAAATCAGACAGCTTTCTGTTGTCAGTGTTGCAAATTCGCATGACCAACTGAACCCAATGCGAAATCCGCGTGGGGAAATCTTTCACATTCACATGAAATTCCCGTTCACATGGATTCCTACTGAAATTACTGTATTTTGCCTGTAAAAATTCACAGGCAACAATGTGACTGCACTTTTAACACCACTCAATTACTATCAGTTTTTGATTGTTTTAATCTGTTCTCAGCATGTTCATTTTCCTACTCATTCTTGTGGTTATATCCTTGATTTGATCTGTAGCTCAGGGGTTGGTATTTGCTCCATCTCTTCCTCTGACACTGCTATCTCTGATCATAAACTCATAGACTCATATCTTACCGTAATTGCAATAATGTTGACATTTCATCTTCCTGTTCCTCTATTGCTTCCTCTAATCTTTCTGATGTTTTTTTATTTATCTTCTCCTTCACTGATTCTTTCAAAATTGAACTCTATATTGTCAGATATTACGTCTGTGCATGCTCCTGTTAAGACTAGAACTGTTTCTTCCACACACACTTCTCCCTGGTTCACCCCCCAACTTAGTATCCTTAAGGGCTCCGGTCGATGGCTTAGCATCTCTATAGGAAAACTGGCCTCACTGTTCATCATCAAGCCTTTCTAGAACATCTCAAAAATTACAAATCTGCTTTACATCTAGCATGTTCTAGTTTCGTCTCTGCCATGATTAATAAACCAGTCCCAGGCCAAAAGCTCTGTTTAACTCAGTAAATAAACTTACCAAATCCCCACCTCATGATGCTGTAGGTTCAGATGAATTCTGCTGCTCCTTTCTAAACTATCTTCTGGACAAGACAGCTGCCGTCCACCGGGGCTTTTCGAACAACGCCATCAGTTTTAACTTTGAGCCTAATCTTTCTGGTCTTTCCCTGTCCTGCTTTTCTCTTACCAATCCGTCTTCTGTCTCCGAGCTAATTTGACCCTGCTCCTACTCCTCTATTGAAACGGTGTCATTCGGTCATTTCTGCACCTATCTCTCATTTCATAAATGCTTCCCTTGTCACTGCTTCTTTTCCTCAGTCACTTAAAATCATTGCAGTCACCCTAGTTCTCAAGAAACCCAATCTCGATCCCACAGTCTTATTCAATTATCATCCCATTTCAAATTGACCATTTATTGCTAAATTATCGGAGAGTACTGTAGCTTCCCAGCTTCGGTCTTTCCTCGTGGCAAATAATGTCTTTGACCCATTTCAGTCCGGCTTTCCTCCACAACATAGGGTAACTGCACCTATTAAGCTCACCAAAATCTACATTGAGAAATTTTTAGTGCACAAGATATTGGTTTAGTACAAAACGTAATGTTAAAATAAAATATTAATCTCTCACACAAAAATATTTAATTTAATTTTAAATGACAAAAGCATTTCAATTAAGATATACATCATTAAATTCAAAAAGTCTGGCTGTGCTTAATGGGTACATTTTTGTACCCTTTAAGCACAGCCCTGTTCCCATTTAAGCTCACATCATATTTTATTAAAAATTATTGCTTATTTTAAGGAACATTTTTAATGAATAATTGTAAAAATATATTTTTTTGAAGGTACAAAGTCAAAAAAACAAACAAACAACATAATTCAAGCAACAAGGCATTTAATTTGATCAGTTATATATTCATAGTGAAGTGTCATTTAAGCACATTGCAGCATCTAGACTTGTCCACATTCAGCTAAGTAACACATATTCAAAACTCAAATAAAACAAACCAATAAAACATTTCATTCATGGGGATGAACACAGAAACTAGCCTCATTATGAAACTTCTTTTTAAATGGATGTCAATTTATCTATAGTCTCTTAAGGCTGGAATACACTACACAATTTTTTGCCCCGATTTTCCACAGATTTACAGTCTGGAAAAGTTTATGCTAGTCGCCAAAGACCAGATCCAATCTGCAGATTGGAGTTGACAGAATCCATAGCAAATCGATTAACTTAACTTAAAGTGACAACAATCAGTTAATATGTGAAGCCTGTTTATGAAGTATTTACATAGATGTTCAATGTGGAAGAGCTTAAAGAGAGCACACTGAGCTTAATGGGAGCAGCAACAATGTTTTATAAATTTCATGTAATATTTATTAAAATGACAGGATTTTTTCTAAATAAATAGTGTAGGTCATGTATTAAGTTAATACATATTTTAATATGAACAACTATTATTAACAATATCTATGAAATTATACTTTTTCTTATTGATGTCACACTGAAGCTGTGTGATTTTCATAGTAGTGCACCCTTTAAGCTCACCTTTAAAATAATATGAAATCTTTCAAAATTACAGCACTGTAAAACTAATCTCTTAATTTTACAATAAGTAGTGAAACTTACCTCAAATAAAGGCTTAAATGGGGCAGTCGTGGCCTAATGGCTAGAGAGTTGGACTTGTGAGTGTGCACTTGGATGGGTTAAATGTGAGCACAAATTCCAAGTATGGGTCACCATACTTGGCCACACGCCACAGCCTTTCCTTTCCTTAAGAAATGCACATTTAAGGGGCTCATCTTTTGGTGAAAGTTTTCAGACAGCTTTCAAAATGGCCGCCAGACAGTGTGAAAACATGGAAACCCATATCTCAGTGTGTAATGATCCGATTGAGTTGAAATTATAAGAAGTATATAGTAACAAACACATCAATTGGTTAAGACATCAAGCAGGATAATAAATAATTTTTTCTTTTTATAATCTGATCTCAAATATGGAAGTGTGCTTAATGGGTACGTGAGCTTTATATGTGGGTTGACCCTAGTACTGAAACTGCCCTTGTAAAGGTGGTGAATGATTTATTACTCTCTTTCGACACTGGCTCTCTGTCTTTACTTCTGCTACTTGACCTCAGCTCCGCCTTTGACACCGTCTCTCATGATTTGCTTATCTCTCGTCTTTCGGCTCTGGGTATATCTGGTACTGCTCTTTCCTGGCTCTCTTCATACCTACATTTCTGCTCAGGATTTCAAATCACCTACTGCCCCCCTGAACAGGGACGAACTGGGAGTAAAAAAACGGTCCTTGATTTTCTCCCATATAGGCCCACCACAACTACAAACAGTCACTAATATCTCACAATATTACAGCAATCCTGTCACATTTATGGCAATTAAAATCACAAAACCCATGGTGACAATCGAAAAATTGAATGATTTCCACTACAAATACCATTACAAACATTACAAACCATCAACTTTTAACCATTAAAACCATTAAATAATGGTTTCCTGTAGTGTGTTTTGGGACATATTACATTAGAATTTAGTGGCTTTAACAAAAGCCATGAATAGAAGGTGACCAATTACCAGTTGAGACCAACAGGCGCCATTACAGTTTGCATTAAAACCAATACAATTTTCATTCTAACCAGTAAAACCATTACAAATTATGTGATGGTTTCTATTTTTTTTTTTCAACAGAGGATTGAAATAAATGTAGTATTGTATGAACTAAAATACTTGAAATCTACATAAAAAGAGCTGAATGCAAAATGTATATGACAATGATAAACATCTAGAAACTAGAATCTAGAAACCTGAAACAACAGAATTCTTCAGTTTGAGTATTCACATGTCTCTTTGTGTGTGTGTGTGTGTGTGTCATGTTAATCAAACTAATCACCTTATAGGCTACTTCATTTAATTATGGAATCGCTGCTGTCTCTTTATGAATGAATGGAATATTCATGTCAGACAATGCAGAATGATAAATAGCAGTGGTCGCTCAGATTTTACTATAGTGCTATAGGCTATATGCTGTGTATAGTGAGAGAGGCGGGCAAAGGTAACCTGATGTATCTGTTCGCTTTTTTCCTTTTAGTTTCTCCCAACCACCTTTATCTTCACGTCTTTTGCTTTCCATCATGAGCCCACACTCCTTCGTGTCAATTTCGGTTTCTTATAAGCAAAAATAGATTTCATTAGCGCCCCCTTTTGACGGCCATCAACGTCACTTAATCTGACACTTTTTCTTTGATGATGAACCAGCCAGGCCGACGGCCTTTCTGGACTTCTCCAGAATGTACAGATGGCCAGTCCGCCCCTGCCCCTGAAATAAGGCGTCCCCCAGGGTTCCGTTCTTGGGCCTTTGGTGTTTATTATTTATATTTTACCATGGGTCAGATACTACAGCAGGGATAGCCAACTTCGGTCCTGGAGGACCGGTGTCCTGCAGAGTTTAGCTCCAACCCTAATCAAACACACCTGCCTGTAACTTTCTAGTGATCTTAAAGACATTGGTTAGCTTCTTCAGGTGTGTTTGATTAGGGTTGGAGCTAAACTCTGCAGGACACCGGCCCTCCAGGACCGAAGTTGCCTATCCCTGTACTACAGCATCATGGCTTTAGCTATTATTTTTATGCTGATGACATTCAAATTAACACGTCATGCAGGGCTTCCCTATCCACCCAAATTAACAAAATTTCTGTTTGCGTGCAGGATATAAAAACATGACTTAACTCTAATTTTCTGAAACTTAATATTGATAAAACCAAAATCATCATAATTGGTACCCCATCACTTACCACCAAAGTTCCCGCTGACTTTACTTACAATATCACTGGCACTCAAATTGCTCCATCTAGTATCGTTAGAAATCTTGGTGTTATGTTTAACTCCTCTCTATCATTTCAGTCTCATATTAACTCTCTCACTAAATCAGCATTCTTTCATTTACGACGAATTGTCCAGCTTCATCCTTTCATTAGTGCCAACGATGCAGTAACTCTCATCCATGATTTTGTTTCATCTCGTCTCGATTACTGTAATGCCCTTTTCATTGGTTTCCATTGCTAAATTACAGTGTATTCAAAACTCAGCCGCTCGTATTCTCACTCGCACTAAGCATTCGGCCCACATCACCCCTATTCTAACTGATCTGCATTGGCTACCAGTGGCCTATCATATCAAGTTTAAAATACTCCTGCTTACTTTTAAAGCTTTGCATGATCTGGCTCCTTACTATCTTTGCAATCTGCTCCTTCCCTATTCTCCACCTCGTTCATTGCAGTCCTCCGATTCTCGCCTTCTCGTCATCCCTCGGAATCACCTCTCTTCCATGGGGGGCAGATCATTCAGTGTTGTTGCCCCTAAATTATGGAACTCTCTTCCCAGATAGCTCTGTCTTGCCAATAACCTGTCTGAATTTAAATCGCTGCTTAAAACTCACTTATTTTCAGAATGCTACCTTTCTTAAGTTGATTTCTGTTTATTCTGTTTTATGTTGTCTAATCTACATATTACTCTATATGTCTGATTTCTAAATTACTTTCTGTATTATTGTTCTCACATGCTCTCACATTTCTGATGTTTATTGTAAAGTGTCCTTGAGCTCTGGAAAGGCACTATATAAATAAAAATTATTATTATTATTATTACTGTAACCTCAATTGTTTGCTTCTTTATTTAAAAACCAAACTATTTTTGTGGTAATCAACATTATGCCAAAAAAAGCTGTTGAATGAGCTTTACTGAACCCAAAATATTCCTTTCACATGGTATCAGCAAGTGACAGGTGCATCATTATCACCTTCATACATAGAGCTGGGAGGGGTCCTTGTTTTAATTTTGATTGCATGGCATGAGTGCGAAAACATATAGACGTTTAATTAGTTGGAGGAGGGCAAGGATGAGCTGCTGATCATAAAGGACAAAACAGAAGGGCTGAGAGAAAACGATTCAGTATAAAAGACAAAAACGTATGAGAGTGCAGCCGGTGCGGTGGGAGAGAAAAGAACATATTTAGGTTGATTATGCCTTTCAGACTGGCCTGGTTCACCTCTCTCTTTCCTCTGTGGTATTCTGTACGTGTAAGTGCAGTGTGCTGCAGATATAAAACCGCTCACGAAAAGCTAATACAATTGCATTTGTGCATCATTCTTTTGAAAGCGTTGAGCATAATTAATCCCTCTTCGGTGTTGTAATGAATTTAAGATATTATTTAATATTTTAGGGAATCGATCATTAAGATTCAATATTGATTTAATTCAATTGAGCTGATTTAAAACTTATGATTACACCTTATCAACTTAGACATCCAGCATCTAGCACTTAGTGTATCCTAGTCAAGTATCGAAGTTAGCATTAACCAGCATTTTATTTGTTATGAGCTAGGTAACAAAGTACCGAGAGCACAAGGCAGTAACTGAACAAGTACAAAACACAAACACTGCATGGTCGAGAGAATGCTCCTTAACTTCTGCCAAGGAATGTGCTATCCTGCAATTATTTTGTGTGTCTGTTCAATAAAGTTCTACACATCCCCCTTTGCTCGGTGAGGTTCCCATTGCGAACGTCGGCGGGCACTGGAATAAGAGGCAGAGAAAGCAGGCACACACAAGACACAAACAACATCTCCATCACTGACTGAATCCTGGTGCAGGGTAATTTGGGAATGAACAGGTTAGAAACTTGAGAAGGCATAGGGGTTCATTCTTTAGAATTATTGGTAATTGGGTCGTTCTGATTGGTTTAATTGTCAGGGATTCGACGAGGCAGTATAGGCGTGATCTCAATCAGGTTGGTCGAGTTCTCAGGTTTGGGTTCTTGGTCGGTTTTATCACGTCGGAAAATGCGCAGGACGCCTGATGTGCATTTGTTGAAAGACTCTTGAACGGCGTTCACTCATGTCAAAGTCACAACATATCCTACAATAGTGGAGATGCAAAGCGCTGTGTCAGCGGCAGACCAAGACCGAATAATTGGCACGCCAGCGGGCGGAAGGCCAGCAATAGTTTCTAAAGCTGTATCAACAGGAGTCAAATCAATGAGTTGCGTTCCTTCCTCCTTGATCCTTTCTTCCAATTCTGGATCGAGGACGAAGGAATGCTGTTTGAAGAAGGGTGAAATTTTGAGTTCAGCCTGATACTCGTCGTCGGTAAGGTGATACAATGCCAAATTGTCAATATGGAGAATCGAGCACTTAGGGACAGTGATCCATAGAGTTTGGTTGGGCAGGATAATGCGCGTGGCTGTGTCGTGTAGATCGTATGTGAGGGTAGCTGTTCACGCTGAAGTGTTGACTAGCCATCGGTTTCCGATGATTTCGGCTTGTGTTACCTCAACTTGAGAACGTGGTGTCGCTACGCGGGGCAGCTAGTGTCGGGTCTAATGGATTCTAGGCCGCAGATACCCTCAGTATTATCGCAGATGAAGGGTTTACTCGGGCAGAGGAAATGAATGTCCTTAGTGAGCGTACACATCTTTAGGTGTGGGGCCAGATACAACTGCTCGTTGTTATCGTGATACACAACCACTTCAGGAGTGTGGATTTTAAC
Organism: Barbus barbus; assembly: GCF_936440315.1. NCBI lineage: Eukaryota > Metazoa > Chordata > Actinopteri > Cypriniformes > Cyprinidae > Barbus > Barbus barbus. Next base: position 15,011,116 of record NC_136722.1, read on the forward strand.
ATTGGTGTTCCCTTGCCAAAATCCCACATTCACAACATCTTTGAGCCTGTAAATGTTATTAGAGTCGATAATGGGCAAACTGAGGAGAAAAGCCAAGTCGCCTGCTTCCGGGTCTATGTATAAGGGAATAGCGCTACCCAGGGAAAAGGTGAGATGGCTTTGGATGGGACTAGCGGGGCCCGTAGTGGCCGAAGTTAGGATGTTTTGGACAAGGCTAAGAGGTATCAAGTAGTGTGGAATCCTAACCATGGCTAAGTTATCAATCGAGGAGCTTAGGCGGTGACGAGATTCAGGTCACCAGGTTGGTACAGCAGGTGTAGTGGTAGTGTCATGCTTCTCCCTGTCATCAATGTAAACAGGGGTACTCCGGTAGACTGGTGAGGGGTGGCTCGAGCGGCCATCAGTACCTGAGGAAGTTTAATATCCCAATCCTTTTGATTTGCGGACACGTACTTCTTCAACATGCTGACCACTGTCCTATTGGCCCGTTCAACTTGACCTGAGGAAATTGGGTGATGGCTTATATGGAGCTTGGCCTGTATACCCAGGAGTTTCCACACTTCCTGCATGACCTTGGCGGTGAAGTGGGTTGCACGGTCAGAGTTGACCCTTAACGGCAGTCCAAATCTTGAAAAGATGTGATTCATTAACAGGCAGGCTGTTGTTCCTGCAGTATCATTTGGAGCTGGGAGGCACTCTATCCACTTAATGAATTCGCAAACCAGGGTGAGGAAGTATTTGTTGCCCCGTGTTGACCGTGGCAGGGGTCCTACCCAGTCTATTTGGAGGTCCGACCATGGGAAGGTCATTCCTTTCCCTTGCAGTGGGGCTCGGTGGTTTGGATTTGCCGGTTTGAACTGGCAACACACCAGGCATCCCTTGACGTATTCCACTATGTCTTGCTACATGCCAGTCCAGTATGCTACTTGCTTGAGTGTTTCATAAGTGGCCTTGGCACCATGGTGTCCCACGCATGGTGCATCGTGGGCGTGTGTCAGCATCATCCCCCTTTGGCCTTGAGGGACTACGAGCTTTGGTGCAGTGAGGAGCTCAGGGACATACGTGAGAACACCGTCTCTGAGATGCTGAAAATTTTGCCGAAGCCTATTTTCTCGTTGACCTGCTTTAGCCTGGCGGGGTAGGATTTCACAAGACCACCCAATTTTCACCGTAGTCACCCGATCCGGTCCGTATCCAGCTCAGATGGTCACTGCAGTCACCACATCCAGTCCGTATCCAGATCAGATGGTGGATCAGCACCCAGAGATGACCTCTACAGCCATGAACATCAGCGGAGACCAGGACACAGAGATAAGCGCCAGAGACAGATCCCCAGTGAGGACCCCGCCACTTAGACAGCCATCGGGAAAGACCACTGAAACCTGTTGAGCCCTTACAATCTGACTTTGCTGCAGTTGGAATTGAACTGCTGGTTCGTTTGGCCAGAGAAGAACTGGCCCCCCGACTGAGCCTGGTTTCTCCCAAGGTTTTTTTCTCCATTCTGTCACCGATGGAGTTTTGGTTCCTTGCCGCTGTCGCCTCTGGCTTGCTTAGTTGGGGACACTTCATTTCCAGCGATATCGTCTACCTGATTGCAAAGACACTATTTAAACTGAACTGAGCTGGATGATGACATCACTGAATTCAATAACGAAATGCCTTCAACTGAAAATCTTTTTTTTAATCTTTTAATTTTACATTATTGACACACTATTTTCCTTTTTTGATATTGTGCAGTTGCTTTGACACAATTTACATTGTTAAAAGCGCTACATAAATAAAGGTGACTTGACAAGAGAGGAAGGTAAATGGAAAACAGTTTTGAAATGTCACTCAAGTTTCACAAATACCTGTTCAATTGCTAAAATTCTCTGCTTATGATCTTCCTACAGGCAAAATCCCAGCAAACAGTAGCAGTAGTCAAATTAGAAGATAACAGCAGGGAGAAAAGAGAAGAAGAAGAAGAAGAAGAGTGAGGGTGTCTCAATGTAAGGAGTACTAACAAGGGTGGCAGCGTGGTGGCGCTGTTGAGTCGATGCACTTAGGGGTTTGGTTTTGCTGTTTTCGTAGGATAAAACAACCTAGCCTAAGTATTGAGAAAACCCTAATTTTTCTTTTGGGGTTTTGCTAATTGGAAGGTTAAGTTCTTATACCCTAGGCTTGGTGAGGAATTAAATTGGTCCAGCGGAGTCCAGCAGCAAGGCCCACCGCCCGAGCGCACCAGGTGAGCTCCTGTAAGGGTCCTGCCGAACACTCCGTCCCCGTCGTATTGCAGTGAACCTCTCAAACAGCTAAGGCTTTTGGCACAACCGGGCTGGGAGTCGGGTGAGGCATGTCAATGACTGCTGGCTTGACGAGGGGCGGAGCTATATCCTGGGAGCTATCCGTCAGCACGGACCCGGAGTCCGATGTACCTCAGTCAATAGTTAGCCGGGGTGGTATATCCGCACCTTCGCCCAGTCAGCCTGCTGACTCCTCCGATACCCGATTGCTAGGCCAGTAGGCCTGCTGCATGCCGTCACTTTGAAACACTAGGACAGAGGTATTCGGTTCAGATTAAAATGACTCAATAATGTATCATTAAAATAGGGAAGCCCAAACCCTACTTAACCACAGCTGCCAATTTCAGAGCACTATTGACAGTTAAGGATTAAAATCTTAATGATATTTGTCATTAAAATTACAAGCGCAATTACAATTGCATTGATCAGCCAATAGTGTTGCCTTATGGAAACAGGAACTGTAATTTATTATTAAATAAAATTAGAATTTCTAATTAGAAATAATTAGTAATTAATTATGAAATTAAATTACAAATTCCACATCCCTAATTTCATATCCTTAAGCATAACAAGTTACTAATTCCTCCTCGTGTCATTAAAATCATAAGAACAAATTAATCCGTGCCACCATAATTATAAAGGAAATTAAAAATTTTGGACCCTCTTGATAGTTAGGATTTAGATCTTAATGTTGTTATAAGAGCACTTGTGATTAAATTAATCAGTGACTATCGTTATGGAAGCAGGAACTGAAATTATTTTATGAAATGAAATTCATTTCAAATCTGGGAATAATTATGAAATTAAATTAACAATTCCAAATACCTTAGGATAACAATTTATCTACTGATGCTGTTAAAATCATGAGAGCAGTTATAATTGAATTAATCAAAAGGTATCCTTAAAGAACTGAGGGCGAAAACCATGATTTATTGCTAATAAAAACCAATAGCTATTAAATAATACCGGCTAAAACGGGAAAGCCTTAACACGTTTATTAAACCCACCTGTGAGATCGCTAGCTCACTTCCTATGATAATTAGCTGCAGTGCACAGCAATGGTTTATTTAAGTTTGCATTTGTTAAAGTCCTTTCAAGTGGGAGGAGAGAGATAGCATGAATAAATGCAAACGAGAGAAAGAAACGGTATGAAAATCTTAGTGTGAGTTAAAGTTCAGCTGTAAAGGGTAAAGTCACAACAACACTTCAAAACACACTGCAACATACACCGCATTCAAAACCCTCAAAATGCTATGTGCTAATCGCTAGCCTTCAATGCTAATAGCTCTGCATAGGCTTCAATGCAAACTCATTAGCCTCAGTTAGCTTAGATTCGTGCTATGCTCTTTGTTTACAAAAAGCTCAAAATGGAGCTGGGGACTGAGCCTGCGCACTGCGATGGGTTACGCGTCACTATGGTGACGTAAGGGAGCCTGTCAGTTTGGACACAGATATGGGTAATCAGTGAAACATCAATGCCTTTCACACTGAACCATCAAAAAGCAACTATTTAGATTCTTATCTTTCTTATAGCGCTAACAATCTCAACTCGTTTAGAGCGAGATAAATTAATCTACAGATTAATTATTAATATGACAATTCTTGGCCGCGGCGGGCTCAATCACTTTGTCAGTTTATTCTGGCAGACAACACAGTGGATTTCTGTCACCCAATTTTTTTTATCTTAATCAAGATAACTCCCACAGAACTCGTTTGGCAACTCTTTCTGAGTGCCATAAGTTCACTGTTTTAGTGAATCAAAAGTGGCCGAGAATCTTTAATTAGCTAAGTTAATGTTCTCAAGCCAGGGAGATAGCATAGAAGGGGGGAAGAGAAGTGGTGTGTGGCCAAGTATGGTGACCCAATTTGTGCTCTGCATTTAACCCATCCAAGTGTACACACAGTAGTGAACATACACCCCGGAGCAGTGGGCAGCCAATTCTGCAGTGCCCGGGGAGCAGTTGGGGGTTCGGTGCCTTGCTCAAGGGTCTCATCTCAGTCGTGGTATTGAGGGTGGAGAGAGTGTTGGTTATTCACTCCCCCACCTACAATCCCTGCCGGACCTGAGACTCAAACCCATGACCTACGCAATGCAAATTAAACTATGAAGGCCTTATAAGAGAAAGAAATGAGGAATCCACTCATTTGTCTCTTTTGCGCTTTAGAGTGGCTTTTGTCTTAACAGACAATTTATTTACTGAAGTTCATTTCTCAAACAACTAAATTTGTCCGTTCATTCAAACGCATTGTGTACCACAAATAAAAATACAGTACCATAAACAAACTCTGTCTCTCTGTATCTAATCTATTTCTTCCGGTTAAAAATAGACAGATACATGTGTTATGTTTGTACTTGAATAGTTAGTTTGTGCTGGCCAAAAATATCTCCACCATATATGTAATGAATTTAAGCTATTATTTCAGCTTTTAGGGAATCGATCATTAAGATTCAATATTGATTTAATTCAATAGAGCTGATTTAAAATTTATGATTATACCTTATCAACTTAGACGTCCAGCGGGGTCATTTAAAAATGTTGTTTAATCTCATAACTCATGCTTTTCATGCTTCAGTGAGTGTGACCTTTTTCTTATCAGTGGTCCCATTTCTTCTGAGATTAATTCTTGTGTCTGTAAAGGTATACTGCTGTGGTGATGCCAGTGCTGTACAACACCACTCACAGCTCCCGCAAAAGGGTTTCAGTCATGATTGCAACAGTTTGGGTGCTTGCTTTTGCAGTCTCCTGCCCCCTTCTGTTTGGATTCAACACTACAGGTGAGTTTCTGTATAGTGTTTCTCCAGCTCAACTAGTGGGTTGTGACTCAAAAACGGGTCATAGCTGTTCTTATCCACGGAAAAAATAATGCTAAATAAAATGCAAATACATGCAAATAACCGTATGACCATGCATAGTTAGTATGCCCAATACAATCTGCTTCCTAAAGCAAAAGCAATTGAGAACCAGCACTGTTGTCCATTGGTGTGAAGTGAAGTGAAGTGAAGTGAAGTGACATACGGCCAAGTATGGTGACCCATACTTGGAATTTGTGCTCTGCATTTAACCCATCCAACGTGCACACACACAGCAGTGAACACACACACACACCGTGAACACACACCCGGAGCAGTGGGCAGCCATTTATGCTGCGGCGCCCGGGGAGCAGTTGGGGGTTCGGTGCCTTGCTCAAGGGCACCTCAGTCGTGGTATTGAGGGTGGAGAGAGCGCTGGACATTCACTCCCCCACCTACAATTCCTGCCGGCCCTTTGGATTACAACCTTTGGATTACGAGTCCGACTCTCTAACCATTAGGCCACGACTTCCCGTGAAATCATTGCTTCCTATTGAAGTGCTGCCATGAATTCTTGTAAAGGCCTAATGAATATCAAATGGGTTTGAAAATATGAGTGACAAATTTAATCAAGAGATATTTTAGAATCAGTGTTGGGGGATAGAATATAACATATCTTAAGAGTTTATTGGTTTTTAGTAATATCCACTGACTAAAAACAAATAAATAAAAAGTTTAAGTAAGTACATGGGAGTTTTTACGCTTTAATGTATTTAGCAACTTGTCTTTAGGAGTTTGTAGTATATCTAACTATCAAAAGGGTAGCTCGACTGTAAAGCAATTACTTTACATGATGTATAGTTTGATAATCTAAGTATAGCTTCCTCAACCATGTAGTTACAAAATACAATAAAGCACTAGAGTGTTTATCTTAAGGGCTAATTTTATAGCTATAGCTTTCAGTGAGCTTCCATCAGATGACGATAAATTAGTTTGCAAAGAAATTAACCATCCATTTAATTAGAGTAATCAGTTAATTAGTTTCACGGTGAGATATAATGAATGTCATCTCTCTCTCACACACACACAAGCCTCCTAGATATGCATGCAATTTGTTCTGCCTTGGCTGCATGTACTGCAGATGGGAGAGAAGGACTTTGAGGCTCTAATTATGCTGCCGCAGAAACAATTTTATACATCGCAGATTACTGCTGATAAGAGTATTGATTATACTTTCAACACAGCTGGCATCATTACATACATCCACACTGACTTACTACCTCACATCTATGATTTTCAATCTTAATTACTTTATGTTAGACAATGGAATATTTTACTGGTGTTATTAAAGCAAACAAAAGAAGAACAACACCGGCAAAATGTATCTAAAGTATGACAGCTATGTTGTGTGTTTGTTTTTACAGATGACCCTGCAGTGTGCTCGATTTCAAATCCTGATTTTGTTATCTACTCCTCTGTGGTGTCGTTTTACTTGCCGTTCATAGTGACCCTTCTGGTCTATGTGCGCATCTACATCTTTCTCAGAAGGAGACGGAAGAGAATCACCTTCCGTCAAGGCAGTGGCAAAGTTCAGCCAGCATCTCTACCACCATGTGCGGTAAGAGTAGATATTCTCACATTTCACCTCCAGACAAGATCTCCTCAAACTGTTTTGGATTCTCTACCCTACTTAAAACACATGTAATCCACCAATAACTGTGCATAATAATGCTTTTATTACTTCTAGATTAGATTACTGTAACTCACTCTATGCTGGGATTAGTCAAACAGCTTTATCCCGATTACAATTGGTTCAGAATGCGGCAGCTAGCCTTCTGTCAGGGATCCATAAACGGGATCATATTACTCCGGTTTTACAGTCTTTACATTGGCTGCCTGTGCGTTACAGAGTAGATTTTAAAATTTTACTTATCGTCTATAAGTCACTAAACGGTATGGTTCCTTCATATATCTCTGATCTATTGATTGAGCACAATGTAACCAGATCCCTGCGGTCCTCTAACCAGAGACTCTTGTTTATCCCCAAGTCGAGGCTGAAGTGTAGGGGTGATCGCGCTTTTGCTACAATTGCTCCAAGACTCTGGAATGATCTGCCCAGTTTTATTAGAATGGCTTCATCTGTGGCTATTTTTAAGTCCAAATTAAAAACCTATCTGTTCGATAAGGCCTTTTATTCTGATTGAAGCACTTGTTATCATTGTCTTATATTTTGTTGTATGTTATGATGTATTACTTCCTTGTTATTTGCTGTTTTTAGTTTATTTTTATTGTAAAGCACATTGGTCAACCTTGGTTGTAGTAAATAGTGCTATATAAATAAAATTGCCATTGCCATTGCCATTGCCATAATCACTAGAAGTATCAGTTACCGGTGGTAAGTATAGATTAGAAACACATCTAAACTCCAACTTGAATTATTAGCAGGCAATCTTGGATTACATTTCACTTAAATTCAAAGAAGCTTGGAATCCAGTCTGTCTTTGTTAGGAAACATTACTTGGTTGTGTTATTCAGTGAAACATCTCTCCCTATCAGCGGATAGAGCCTTTGTATCATTGCCTTCCTGTGAAAGTGAGATGCTCAATCAGGTCTTTGGAAAAGTTCCAGAAAAGCCATTCGGCTACGCGCCCCAGGAATTTTATTGCAAGATTTAGTTCCAGCTAACGGGAGCAAAATTTGATATGGAGAAAAGGCTTTGTAGGCTGCCCTGAATATTTTTCTTCTGGTTAAAAAGGCTTGTTTTTCTATTCTATCTAATTTGAATAAAGAAAATGAAGTCCAAGCACAGACTTACTTATGAGCTGTAAATTGATCTGTTCATAGTTTAAATGAATCAGCTTTGAGGGTTTTATTAAAGAAATAGTTTACTCAAAAATAAAAACTGTCATCATTTACTCACCTTCATGTCATTCCAAACTTGTATGACTTTCTTTTTTCTCCGAGACACAAAAGAAGATATTTAAAAAAAAATTTTTTTTGTCATTTCAAAGAAAATCAATTGAGGTATGGTACTGTTATTTTTTAAAAAATATCCCTAGACTTATTAGACAAAGTTGGGTTTGCCGATATACGGGCAGATATGATTAACCGGTAGAGATTGCAGTTACGTCCTTACGTGACGCTGTTGTGCTATGTGGTCACGAAAACTTATTGTTTGCATGCGTTTTCAGTAAAAGAGAACTCATTTTGCTCTGATCAAACACTTCAGTGGAAACACTTCAGGAGTTTCGAAGTCGTCATCGAATTGGTTGAATTATACAGGATTTCTGGGAGACATGTGTGTCGCATTCTTTAACGTTCCTCCTGGAAACAAAGATGCCGTGATGCCAAACCCCCTCATGAAAGAAAAGCCGACGTATTTTCAACTGTGATGATGAGTGCTTATCAGGATCAACTAAACGCTGGATTTTCAAAAGTATGTGAAATATTTAAAGTTTGAGGCATAGAATCTTTAAAATACAATGCACAGCATAAATGAGAACACCCCCTCTAAAACGTAACAAATTCAGCAATTACTCTTTACTTAGATGACATGTTAGGGTTCTTTGGAGATATACTGTTCCAACAAGCCTGCTTGATCAATTACCAAAGAAGAATGTCAAAATTATTCAGCAAAATAAGATTTTCTTATCAAAGTGATAGTATGTTCTGTTGCAAAAATGAATTTCACCCTCCTGAAAGTTACTAAATAAAAAAATAAAAAGTGTATAGATTTAAGGCTATTTTTGATCAACAGGTAAGTATATTGAACCAAAAAATTTTAAGATAAGTAATTTCCTGAATTAAAAGTGTTATATACAGTCATACAGTCATGGCCAAAAGTATCGGCACCCATGGTAAAAATTATCAAAGAAGGCTGTGAAAATTAATCTGCTTTGTTAATCCTTTTGATCTTTTATAAAAAAAAAAATCACAAAAATCTAACCTTTCATTGTATAATAAGAATTTAAAATAGTTGATCAAAAAATAGTTGGATACAATTATTGGCACCCCTAGAAATTCTTATGAGTAAAATATCTCTGAAGTGTATTCCTATTCATATTCACAATTTTGAGCACTCCAGGGTGATTATGAACATTAAATTATCCAGCCATGGCTTCCTGTTTCACAGAAATATAAATAGGAGGGAAAACAGAGCCCAAATTCCCTTAATCATCCATCACAATGAGAAAAACTCTCCAAGGACCACAGCTGGAGAATTGCAGAAAAAAGTTGAGCCTTGGGGTCAATTGTCAAAATTTGTCAAACAGCACCTACAGTGGCATGCGAAAGTTTGGGAACCCCTTGCAGAATCTGTGAAAATGTGGATAATTTTAACAAAAAAAGAGAGATCATACAAAATGCATGTTATTTTTTATTTAGTACTGTCCTGAGTAAGATATTTTCCATAAAAGATGTTTACATATAGTCCACAAGACAAAAAAATAGCTGAAATTATTAAAATAACCACATTCAAAAGTTTGGGAACCCTTGGTTCTTAATACTGTGTGTGGTTACCTGGATGATCTACGACTGTTTTTTTGTATTGTGATGGTTGTTCATGAGTCCCTTGTTTGTTCTGAACAGTTCAACTGAGCACTGTTCTTCAGAAAAATCCTCCAGGTCCTGCAGAATCTTCAGTTTTCCAGCATCTTTTGCATATTTTAACCCTTTCCAGCAGTAACTGTATGATTTTGAGATCCACCTTTTCGCACTGAGGATGACTGAGGGACTCAAACACAACAATTAAAAAAGGTTCAAACATCCACTGATGCTCCTGAAGGAAACACGATGCATTAAGAGCCGGGGGGTGAAAACTTTTGAACAGGATGAAGATGTCCAAATTTTTCTTATTTTGTTGAAATATCATATTTTTCCATTTAGTACTGCCCTTCTGACGTGACAGAAGATACTTGCATGTTTCCTGGAAGACAAATGAAGTACAATTTACCTTGATCTTCAAATTCAAAAAGTTTTCACCCCGGCTCTTAATGCATCGTGTTTCCTTCAGGAACATCAGTAATAAATAAAATAATAAATAATAAAATAACACTGTTCGGGGTTCGCTGAGTTTCACTTAGGATGTGTGGATGGAGAACAACTGGAGCCTTAGAGGCATAATGGATGATGAAGACAGATTTACCTGATAAATGTTAATTCTGTTCAATTAAGGTTGTTAAGGTTCTTAATGATAATTCTATTTAAGTCAGGTAGATGATTCATTCCAGTCATATATTGGGCTTCAGTAAAATGACACAGTCCACTTTTCCTTGATCCTGGCATCTTTTCCTGTCTTTTTACTCCTTTTTTCTGCTCCCCAAATTTGTTTTACATGCTTTTGCATTGCCTTTGTTTTCCACCCACTGACTCTTTAACATTTCTCCACAGGAGACGTGTTTACAAGACGACTCTCATAAAGAGAAAAGAGACCTTTCCCCCATCAGGATCAATGTGATAAATGTGCGTATACCATTGTGTGTCTGCATGTGTGTATAGAAATTTGTGACTACTCTAATCTTGCATGAAATGAGGCTTCTCAGAGCAACAGAGCCTGTGAAGAAATCTTACAAGGTATTTTGAGACTGCTGGCAGCATTCTCCCTCCTGTTTTAGCATAGCGAGTGCGTTTCTGTTGCCGTGCCTCCACAGACTTATCCCTGCGGCTGTAAGCTGTGAACTGAACATTTGTGGCTCTGACGTATGGCCTCCAACTTGCTCTGGCTGGTGATTTACTCCCTTCACTGGCATACTCTGTTTGTCAAAAATGTTTCCACAGGAGGCACATCAAAGTTTGGACTCACAAGCTTTGGTAGGGAGCCACAGGAAATGTGTTCAGTGCAGCTGTTAGTTGAGACCTTGGGATCAGAGCTGTGATGTGAAGAAGGGAGATACTGGTTAATTGATAAAAAGAGGAGATGCAGTGTGATTGATTAGATATTTGCATTTGTGCAACAGGTGTTTAAAGGTTTAAGGTTGGTAAGGTATTTTATGTTTGTGTAATGGCAAAGTTGAATTTTCAGCAGCTATTACTCCAGTCTTCAGTGTCACATGATCCATCAGAAATCATACTAATATGCTGATTTGGTACTTAGATGTACTGCTTAATACTTTAGTGGAAACATATTTGAATTTATTTGAAATAGAACTCTTTTGAAACATAAATGGTTTACTGATATTTGTGATCAATTTAATTCTTGCTGAATAAAACTATTAATTTATTATTAATTTAATCATAATGACCCTAAACTTTTGAATTATAGAGTACAGTATATATAGAAAAAAAGGTTTATTATAAAAATATATATATAGTAACTATATAAAATATTATAGTTTATAATAATTAAATAATATGGGAAGATACATTTACTTTAGAAATAACATTTCATAAGATATCAGAATTTTTTTTATTATATAATGTTTAATTACATGTATGCTTAAAACAAGACAAAAACTTTTTAGGGTGAGAAAAATCTATTAAACCAAATTTAAGATATATTTTCTAAAAACAAAAATAATAATAATAAAAAAAAGCTTTAATATCCAAAGTCAATTTGTCTTGGTTTAAAGAGGTTTTGATATTTTTTAAGGGAAATTTTGTTTCTCTTTATTTGAAGATGTTAGAAAGACAATCCGCTATCCACTGAGCCTTTTAAATAACTTTTAAAAAGTCTAATTTTCAATAATATAGTATATTTCTCAAAACTACTTTATACCCAATGGTAATGTTATGTTAGCCTACAGGAAATTATACATGAGAGATTTTAATAAGATATGGCTGTAAAAACAGCAAATGTGTAGTTCGTAGCCAGAGGGTTACTGGTTCATTGCCCTTTCTTACGGAATTGCAAAGTCAAGAAAGCAATCCAAAACTAGTCCAATGTGTAAGGCGGTGTGAAATCGGCTTCATATTGCAACAAAAATACTCAGTAGTCCTTGAGATGATATCATTCTATTCGAGGAAATGAGGACAGCATACCTCCTTGTGCTAAATAATTATAGAACAGACATGCTTTCAGGAATAAAGATATGCAGCGCACCTTGAAGTTTGCATGCTTGCATTTCATCTCCCTATCTGTTCAGGAAACCAAGGAGCAGGTGATCCGTCCACGGCTCCTCGCCAGCTGCCCCTGGCGTAAGCGGCCTCAAACCGCCCCTGCCGATAACTCGCTGCTGCCACCTGTGATTACACTGAACTACTGCAGCATCAGCCAGGCGTCCTTCGCTCGCACTGAGCAAGATGCAAACCGTGAGGAAGAGGAGGGTGGGGACGAGGAGCAGGTGACAGTTAGGAGCTGTGAAGTGAAGAAGTTGTCAAACGGACGCACACACACCACCCTGCGTCCACCACGGCCTGCTAGCACCATGGTGTGTCCCAGTCAGGTCCGCTGTAGAAGTATGCACTCCAAGGAAAAGAAAGCCACACAGATGTTGGCCATCGTTCTGGGTGAGAGGCTTGTGCTGCTTGCACAGACTCTATTATTACATTCCTAGGTTTATAACAAAAAAAAATGTTGTTTCTGCATTTCTGGTGTGGTTAGTGGTGCAAAAAATACATACTTCTCCTTTAAAGGGATAGTTCACCCAAAAATTCAAATTCCTGCTCGAGTTGTTACAAACTTGTATGAATTTCTTTCTTCTACTGAACAAAAAAGAAGATATTTTGAAGAATGTGTATAACCAAGTTTCTGGTCCCCATTGATTACCATAGTATTTTTTTTTTCATACTATGGAAGTCAGTGGGGACCAGCAACTGTCCTTAGTTGGAACAACTCGAGGGTGAGAAAATGATGACAGAACTTTTATTTTCAGGTGCCTATGCATTTAAAGTGAAGAAAGACACTATACTTTCACGCATTACTGAGCTATTGAAATTCATCTGACTACTTTTTTATATTTTTCACAATTTTCTACTAATACATTTTAGCTCAAATACATTAAGACTCTTTGGTAGCAATTTCATCATATTGAAAGCTTTTATAAGACTGAATAAGTTGGAAAATCCCATTGGTTAACACTGTTAGAACGCTTGCCATTCAACAGTAATGGCATCATTGTAAAATTTGCATACTTCATTGTGTTTGGTCTTCCTTCTTGAATTGATTTGCATACTGACTTGTTTTTTTGACTTCCATTTGTCGCCCTGAGCATCATGACAACAGTGACACAGTGATGCCACATTTAATTTACGCCGAACTTGAAAATTGTCTCACTTTACATTCTGTCTTGTTTTGGCCCAAGGCCATTTATATTCACAATTTTCAAGGTTAAACTCACTTGTCTGTTTTTCCTTGGTGCCCCAGGTGAGATCATATAATCATTATATAATAAGTTACAATAAATGATCACTTAAATTAAATTGAAGGTCATAGATACATAAGAAGAGCTACACTCTAAAAAAATTGTGCTATAAAAGTGGTTATTGCCACGTAATCATAGGGGAACCACTGTCTATCTATCAACTATCTTTAAAGGTGACAGCACCTTTAACAGCACCTTTGTCAAATGGTGCTATGTAGAACCATAAGAGGAGCCATATTGCATTGTATTTCTTCAACAAAAATTGTGCTAAACAGCACCAACAGTGGTTCTTTAGCTCATAAGGGGCTTAACAGGTTCTTTTTACGGCAGTGGTGCTATATAGCACCTTAATCACCCCAAAGAACCGCTGAAGAACCATACAGGAACCGCTGATGAACCACTGAAGCACCAACATTTGGTGCTATACAGCACCAAAAGTGGTTCCCCTATGATTAAAAGCCAAAGAACTACTTTTAGTGCTCTATAGCAACTTTTTTTTTTTTTTAGAGTGTACTGTTAAAAAGTTTGAGGTCTGTAAGGTTTTTTATTGTTTGTAAAAGAAGTTTCTTTATGCCAAAGCTGCATTTATTTTATTAAAGATACAGTAAAAACAGGAATACTGTGAAATAAATTTAAAATAACTGTTTTCTATTTGAATACATTTTAAAATTTAATTTATTTTAGTGATGGCAATGCTGAATTTTCAACAGCCATTACTTCAGTCTTCAGTGTCACATGATTCCTCAGTAATGATGATTTAGCTCAAGAAAACATTTCTTATTTTTATCTATGTTGAAATCATTTGTGCTTAACATTAGAAACCGAGACATGTTTTTTCAGGATTCTTTGATAATTATGAAGTTCAAAATAACAGCTTTTAAAGTTAGAAATGTCTTCACTGTCAATTTTGATCAATTTAATGCATCCTTTCTGAAAAAAAAAAATTCTTAAAGGGATAGTTCACCAAAAAATGAAAATTCTATCATTAATTAATGATGTCGTTCCAAACCTGTTAGACCTTCATTCATCTTCGGAACACAAATTAAGAATTTTTGATGAAATCCGAGAGCTTTCTGACCCTGCATAGACAGCAAGGGTACTACCACGATCAAGGCACAGAAAGGTACACCTTTAAAATAGTCCATGTGACATCAGTGCTTCAACTGTAATTTAATGAAGCTACAAGAATATTTTTTGTGCATAAAGAAAATAACAGCTTTATTCAACAATTCATCACCCTAAGGCACCATTTTGGAGAGTATCATGATGCATGAGCGTACTTTCCTCTAAATGTAAACAAGGCGCAATGCATGCATTGTTTACATGCAGGAAAATCATGTGCATGCGTCGTGATACTGTCCAAAATGACATCCTAGGGTGACGCGGAGGAAAAGAATTGTTGAATAAAGTTAATTTAGTTTTCTTTGCACACAAAGTATTCTCGTACCTTCATAAAATGACTGTTGAACCACTGATGTCACATGGACTATTCTACCGATGTCCTTACGACGTTACTGTGCAGCTGCGTTGCTGTCTATGGAGGGTCAGAGACCTCTCAAATTTCATCAAAAATATCTTAATTTGTGTTCCAAAGATGAACTGAGGTCTTAAGGGTTTGGAACGACATGATGGTGAGTAATTAATGACAGAATTTTGGGTTGTCATTTTTGGGTGAATTATCCCTTTAAAAAAATTACTTACCCCAAACTTTTGAAAAGTATTGCAAATAAAAAATAATAAACACGTCTAGTGGGTGTGACACCTTGAGAATAAGAAGTCCTGTGATCAAATCCCAGGTGACGCTATCAGCATTTTATTTTGTAATTTCACTGACTTGATTAACTCGACCTCTGTTGCACATCATTTTCAACACTGATATTCATCCCTCTCTCACGTCTCAGAGGTGACAGGGAAGGACATGTCATTTATGAAATTCATCCTCTTGCTGATTGCTTACAGCAAACTGATTCCGTGATTTTTATCTTCACTATTGCAAAATAGTTTTTCTTTCATAGCAGGTGTCCTGACGCCTCCCCCTTCAACCCGAGCACATGCAACTATACTATTTTTTCAATCAATGATTCACTTAGTTTGTCATCTGACATTTTGAAAGTGGGTTTCAGAGTCGCACTGTGAAGCTCAGTCTGCGTCTGGCATGTGCTACAACTCGTCAGATTGCGACAAGAAGCCACCTGGGGAAAAATTAAGATGCTGAATGCCAATAGCTTCATGCAACATCTACAGAGAACAGTCAGACTCCAACATAGTTTTATACAACATCAAGTACCAAATAACCAATTTGGCTTTATTAGTGTCGACTGATGACCCATTTTCTGTTAAGTGATAAATGACATTGATGGTAATCTGAGATGTCTGCTTAATTGAGGAGGAAATTAAATCACACTCATGGAGACAGATGTCTTGGATCGAAAGAATGGCTGCCTCAGTTCAAAGTCAATTGGTCAGGGTTGTCACATGACTATTTTGCCAGTGGTCAAGGTTTTTGAGTGCTAAAAACACCTGTTTTTTATTTCAAATTCAACAAAGCAGTTTGCCATTTTCAGAAAACACTTAGAAAATTAAGTTCAAGGAGTAGCTCATTTAAAAAGCCTCATGGCTTTATTTCTTCTGTGCCTCACAAAAAAATTAGTTTGAAGAAATGCACTTTTAGCCCTTTTCAAAATGGGTGTTGCCACATTTTGCTGTTATGTGTTCCTGTTTAGTCATCGTTTGTGGTTTTTGTCTTGCAGGGGTTTTTCTTATTTGCTGGCTGCCCTTCTTTGTGACCCACATCCTAAACACTCACTGCAGAACTTGTCACATTCCTCCTGAGGTCTACAGCGCTTTCACTTGGCTCGGCTACGTCAACAGCGCTCTCAATCCAGTCATCTACACTACGTTCAACATTGAGTTCCGCAGAGCCTTTATTAAAATCTTGAGCTGCTAAACCATTTCTCCCATGTAATGCTCAATGCAGCTTCCAGACATTATGGATTCAATTTTGGGATACAAAGTGCCATATTCAGGGGATATTGGTGATATTCAGGTGATTTCCAATTCACTACAAAGCGCACTACACTTGGAATTGGTGGATTAACGTTCGTCTGAATCTTCTACAAACTCCATAGATTATTTTGAGATGACAGACCAATCTGGAGTTCCAGATGGGGCTACACACTCAACAACAAAGCCTAGAATATCTTCTGGACCTTGTTCTCCATCTCACCACCTCGTCGCATGTGGAGCGAATTCTGAGGTCATCATGTATTTGCATGTGTCACACCACTGAATGAAACTGAATTGAGTTTTGCCTGAAACTCTTCAGTTGTAAAGCATCAAAGAAAACTATTTATGTGGCTACAAAGGCTAGTGATTTGTCAAAGGGACCATAAAGCAGGTGGACCAGAGGAGCGTGAAGTAGTAAAAGATCCAAGACTGTGTTGTGCCTTTAATTGTTTCTCCCTCCTAAGGGCAAGTTTCATGATCCAACTGCATATCAGGATAGAAAGGAGAAGAGATGGTGATGATTGCTATGGATGAAACATAATTTTGTGCTGTGAATTAAAGCTACATTGAATCCCATAAGCCCTGGTGTCATCTGAAATATATACATGGAAGCTTTATGTCCATTTTGCATAGGCCTCATCAGATCTGTGATACAAATAATATTTATATAAATTTAAATATAAATACATACACATACACTAACATTAAAAATTTTGGGGTTCGTAGGATTATTATGTTCTTTTTGAAAGAAGTCTCTTATGCTCATCAAGGATGCATTTATTTTATCAAACATAGAGTAAAAACATTAATACTATTATCATTTAAAATAATTGTTTCCCATTTTAATATATTTCAAAATATAAATTATTCCTGTGATGATTATGCAGAATTTTCAGCAGCCATTACTCTAGTCCCAGTATCATATACTCTTAAGAAATCATTCTAATATGCTGAATTTGTGCTCAAGAAACAATTCTTATGTTGAAAAGTGTCACGGTGCACACAACGGGGAGGAACGAGGAACACGAGATGAGGAGTAAACTCAAATTAAACAGTCTTTAGTACAATCCTTCAGGGCAAGACAAGGCAGGGCTGACACACAGAAACACCGGGAGTAATGAGTAGACCTGACAAAAGGGAAACGGAACAGGCAGGAACTTAAATACAAGGGTAATTAATCACACACAGCTGAACAGAATCATAATCAAACTAAACAAGGACAGGAAAATGACCAAATAAGGAAACAGGAACAAACACAGGGAAAACGAAACCAAAACAGACCATAAGTGTGACAAGAATTGTTTGCTGTGTAATATTTTAGTGGAAACAAAAACAATATATATATATTTTTAGGATTATCTGATGAATTGAAAGTTCATAAGAACAGCTTTTATTTTAAATAATCTTTTTTAACATTATACATGTCCCTTTTGATCAATTTTACAATGTTCTTGCTAAACAAAGTAGTTAAAAAATAGCCTACTGACCCCAAACCTTTGAAACATTAGTGTAAATAAACAATAAATAAACAAGTCTTTATTGTCACTTTTGATCAATTTAATACATCCTTGCTGAATAAAATGATTAATTTATTTCAATATATATATTACTAGCTCCAAACTTTTGAATGGCGGTGTGTGTATAGACATTTTGGTATCTATTCTATACTGTATATTGTGTATGCAGATCAAAATCTCACAGCTGCCGGATGGCTCTTTGCCATGCAATAAAACTGACTGTTATGAGAAATGTGAACCCATGGTCTCCTATCATGTTCAGCAAAACCTGAACTACTACAAACACATCTTACACTACATCTTACACAGTATTGATCAACAACTTCTTTAAAAGTGATTTTTTGTCTTACCTCATGTATTATTCATGCCTAGGGGAAAGAAACATGCCAGGACTACAATTGCCAGGAATGAAATAGATGCATGGCGCCTTTGCATATACGTGCAAAAATATTGGATTGGAAAGACAAAAGGGTTTGGAGGTCGAAGGAGAAATATGAAGAACGTAACCCGAGGAGATGAGTGTGTGCGAAAGTAGATAAGCCAGTTTGTTGATTTGAAGTGAGTGAGTGAAAGGGTGCAAGTGAGTGAATTAAAACAAGCGAGTTGATTGGGCGACAGCGTGAATGACTGTGAATGTGACCGAAAGCTTTGAACAGACAAGGAAAAAAGATGCTTTGAATTTCAACCAGCATTGATGGAGAGCTCAGCTGGAGTCCAGCTGATTATATGAAGAATAATTTTGAAAAAAACGTCATGCTCAAGTGTGGCTTGACACAAATTGTAGCTTTTCCAGACACACATGTGGATACTCTGCATGTGTGCCCTAATGAGTGTGTGTGAGTGCTGGTACAAAAGAGTGACAATGTGAGTGATGGCCTCCTCTCACTAATTACTAAACGTTGGCAAGACTCCAGGCCTCTCCTGAGCTCCGGTTTTAATGTGTGGGGTCCGGCACACACACAGAATCGTGGCTCTAACTTGCTGTCAGTGAGAGTGGCAGCTAATGAATTCAAATTGGTGTTTCTCTCGCAAAATCCGGCCCTCCTTTGGTCTTTCTGTTCTTGAGCACTTCATATCTAACGCACTCACTTTCTGCTGTAGATCCCGATCTGGCTGCATTGTCGACCCCCTTTTGTGATCAAAGGGGGTCCTGCCGGTTTGAAAATCATTTCTTTATGAGAGTGTGTGCATATACATGTTTTTGTGGCTGAACCCCTGCCGGCATTGAGCTAGTCGCTAAGCTACATTCAATAACGGCTCAAAATGGAAGTGGGCTGTTGGAAAGACGTGTGAAATGTTATATAAGCTTCTGACTTTCACATTATGCCTCTGTCCACCCACCAGCCTATCACTCTATAGACAGAACAGGCTAACTCAATCACACCTGGGTAAAAGGTATATATGGGACCTCTCCATATCTATCTCTCTCACACACACACACACACAACATCTATGGGAACATACAGTAACATACATTTCTAATGTTTTTACGTAAAGATAATTACTACAGAAAAATCTATGGAAGCCCATTCCTATCACAAGAAAAAAAGACATACTTTAAATAATATGACTTAAATCAAAATATTATATCATTATGAAATAAAAGTCGAAACTATGGCATAAGTCAAAATTATGACAAATTTTTTTGGCCATGGTTTTTATATGATAATTTTGACTTTTTGTATCATAAATGACTGTCAAGTTTGACTTTCTGTCTTATAATTATGACTTTTTATCTTAATCTTTGTGATAATTTTTACTTTTTATCACATTATTATTACTTACTATCTCATAATTTCAACCTTTTAAGTCATAATTACAATTTTCTAGTATAATTATAATTTACTGACTTTTTGCATGTGAAGAATAATTAAAAATAAAATGTACTTGTAGATTATTCTAAACAAGGATGTCCCTGGATGTCTCCAAATTAAGGCTGTCAAATTTCATCCTCTTCTGGGGACAAAATTCTTTGAATACTTAACTTTTAATGAGTGATGTACTGATAATTAAAATTTTGAAAATTTGATTAGTCAATAAGTATTATGATCAATGATTTGATATTACAATTGTATACTATTTTGTGTAAAAAAAAATTAAACACAAAAAATTTAAATCAATTGTTTTAATACAAGTGAATTTAGGAAAAAAAACATTAGAATTTACATTATTACAAATGCTATTCATTTTGGAATTTGCTAAAGATAATATTTAGCAGAGTTAATAAATTAGTGTTTTTAGTGTTAGATGACAACAAAGGTAATCTAAATATAAAATATATTGAGAAAATGAGGATGTACAGTTAAATAATCAATATGAACTAATACTGATAAATTAGATAAATCATTAAATTTATTTTTTTAAATATTTAAATCCCTAACCTTATGTATGAGCAACAGTAATGAAAAAAAAAAACATATGCAAAATTTTTTCAAGCACTTGACATTTTGACAACAAAGGGAGGTTTGACATCCTCTAAAGAAAGACAGTATAACGCATTGTCTTCATTACAGTGTAGTTTGATTTAACATTAAAATAGACACAAACAGAGGATCGTATTTGTCTCACTGGTGACAGTTTAATGACTATTGGATTTACCATATGCCTGATGTGCTAGAAGACAACCAGAGGGGACTAAGATGAGTCGCCCAATTACAGCACAATAGCACAGCTGGAATACTGGCTCTGTCCTACAGCCGTATTAAACGCATTTGCACACACACTATAAGTGAAGTAAGTGAACCTCAGCTGGTTAGTTTTGACACCCACATGCCATGTTGTGATGCTTCATTGGAGTCAGATCTTCATGAAGAGTCCCGTGATGAGCTTATACTGTAAATCTGTGCCATTGGGAGACGGGACTCTGGTCGTTCGCTAATGTTATCTGCAGCGGCAGTGCTGTGCGAATTCTGATAATTATGCAAATCTCCCCCGTTCCCCTGGAAAAACTACTATAAATAAACTCAGTTTGATGTCCTTGTTAACCTGAGAGATGCACTTTCATGACCACAACACCTCTGTCCCATTATCTGTCCCGCTTTATCCTATATCTATTGTGTGATAAAAAGTAGAGAGAGTTGAAAGTACTTTCCTTACGTGACTACCATATGAAGCTCCTAAAACAATGCATTTAAAGTGATTCATTGGTAGCCAAGTGGAGAGGAGAATTTAAGGGCCCATTTATCTCTATGGCCTCAAGGTCTCCTCTGACAAAACACACTGACAGCAACTTCTGGTTAACATATGCCCTTGGTTTTACTACCAGCCCAATGATCATGTTCAAGTGTTTGCTGTAGTGTATTTCTTTCATTATATATTGGCCCAACAACATATGACGCTGGTTATCATTAGCTCATCGCAAGACTAGAAAAGACCAATTGGAGATGACAATGTGTGTTGTGTTGACAAAGGAAATGAAATGAGATGCTGTCAAACGCAATTTAGCTCCCAGTGGACCGCACCACAGGCTCTTTCCTCGCACTGCAGTTCTCAATTAACCACCTTTGTAGATCTGTTTAGTCTCCACTACTGCAGCGTACAGATTTGCATTAGAATTGGCTCAAGTAATTATTGACCCAGACTAATGCAACAGGATTCTGGGAGTGAAATCCTCAGCAAGTTATCATTTGGAGGAAACACAGAAAAGCATGGGTTTAAGCATTGCAAAAAAATTATGGTATTAGATTTAATAGTATACCATGGTACTTTAATGTGTAACATAGAACTGAAGGTACTTCAAGGAATAGTTCACCCAAAAATAAACATTTTCTGAAAAATGTTCTAATCCTCACGCCATCCATGATGTAGATGAGTTTGTTCCTTCAGTAGAACAGATATGGAGAAATTTAGCATTATATCACTTGCTTATTGATGGATCCTCTGCAGTGAATGGGTGCCATCAGAATGAGGGTATAAACAGCTGATAAAAACATCACAATAATCCATAAGCAATACAAACTAATCTTCGATGGCTTGAGGGTGAGTTAAGTTTCAGCAAATGAACTCACCCTCAAGCCATCCTAGATGTATAAGACTTTCATCTTTGAGATGAATACAATTTGAGTTATATTAAAAAATGTCCTGGCTCTTCCAAGCTTTATAATGGCATTGAATGGGGTTGACATTTTCAAGTCCAATAAAATGCATCCATCTGTCATAAAAAGAGCTTCACAGACTCTGGGGGGGGGGGATAAATGCCTTCTGAAGTGAATCGATGTGTTTGTGTAAGAAAAATATCTATATTTAAAATGTTATAAACCGTAATCTCTAGCTTCTGCTAACTTTTGTAAGCACGTTCACGAGATAGTGGCGTTCCAGCGAATGACGTAGGATGTAGGCATAGCATAAGCTTCAGTAAGGGTCCAGTGGAGGCCTTCAGATAAGCCAAAACCAGTCTTTCAAATGATTTCATGGCCACAGACGTTAGAGCCACAGGTCTGTAGTCATTAAGTCCAGTAATTTGGGGTTTCTTTGGGACGGTGATGATGGTGGAGCGTTTGAAGCATGAGGGGACTTCACACAGCTCCAATGATCTGTTGAAGATCTGTGTGAAGATGGGGGCCAGCTTGTCAGCACAGGTTTTTAGGCAGGCTGGGCCTGGTGCTGTCCTTCTTTTGTTCTTTCTGAAGACCTGGCGCATGTCATCTTCGTTGATCTGAATTGTAGGTGTGGGGGAGAGGGGGGTTGCTGGAGGTGTGAATGGTTGTGTGGAGAGGTGTTCAGGCCGGGCGTGGGGTGTTTTTTCAAACCTGCAGTAGATCTCAGTACTGGCCCTTGTCAATCATGGCCTCCTAATAATCCCCATCCACTTGATTGGCTCTATCTCTCTCTCCTCTCCACCTGTAGCTGGTGTGTGGGGAGCGCACTGGCGCCGTTGTACTGTGGCTGCCGTCGCATCATCCAAGTGGATGCTGCACACTGCTGGTGGTTGAGGAGACACCCCCCCCCCCATGATTGTAAAGCGCTTTGGGTGTACAGCAATACACAATAAAGCGCTATATAAATGCATCATTCATTCATCTCATTCAGGTCGTCTGCCAGTTGTTGATTCTCCAAAGTGCTGGGGGATGGTGTCTTGTAACTGGTGATATCTTTCATACCTTTCCACACTGAAGCAGAATCACTGGAAGAGAATTTGGTCCTTAGCTTGGCAGAATAATTCCTCTTTACCACTCTTATCTCCTTTTCCAGTGTGTATTTGGCCTGTTTATACAAGACTTCTGTAAGCATCTTCTTTGGCCTGACGGAGCTGTCTGAATTTTGCAGTGAACCATGGTTTGTTGTTGTTGTAAGTTAGATGAGTCTTGGTAGGAATGTACATATCCTCACAGAAACTGATATAAGATGTTACGGTCTGTGAGCTCGTCCAGATCATTTGCAGCAGCTTCGAAAACAGTCCAATCAGTGAGAGAGAAACAGGCTTGTAAATCCCGCTCTGTTTCATTAGTCCATCTTTTAACAGTTCTTAATACAGGTTTTTCAGATTTAAGTTTCTGCCTGTAGGTCGGTATGAGATGAACCAAACAGAGATCAGAGAGTCCTAAAGCTGCTCGTTGGACAGAGTGATATGCGTCCTTTATCGCTGTGTATCAGTGATCCAATATATTACTGTCTCTGGTGGTACATGTGATGTGCTGTCTGTATTTTGGCAGTTCGCGGGAGAGATTTGCTTTATTAAAGTTCCCAAGAATGATTAAAACAGAGTCCAGGTGTTGTTGTTCTGTGTCTGTGATCTGATCAGCGAGTTTCTGTAAAGCTGAGCTCACGTGCGCTTGCGGCGGAATGTAGACACTCATGAGAATGAACGAACAAATCTCCCGCGGCGAATAGCCCCATCTGCGCGTCCTGAAGCGTTTGACCAGAGCTACGGCTCCGCCAACTACAATGTCCAGCAAAATGTCCAAATAATCAAAATCCGATAAAATATTTTGTGGTGTGTTCTGCCGAATGTTCAGCAGGTTATCCCTGGTAAAACCGATCGTATTTGAGAAACAAAAAACAGGAAAAACAAACAAAAACAGTGCAAACACTGAAGAGCAAAGCACTGTAGCTGCCATCTGCGGCGCCATCTTAGATCATCTACGGAATGACTTGAAAGTCTAGCGTGTGATCCTCAGACATTTAGTGTAGCAAGCCCAGTTTTTTCTGTAATCATTTAGAAAGTTGGCAAATTCAAGATACCTTGTGTGTATTTTTTATTAAACGTGTATTTTATTACACGTATATATGTGTATTTTTATAAGTTGTGTACTGTATTCCATCCTTAAGCTGTAATAAAAATTACAGTTGTAGCAAAAAACAATGTTTTTGTTTTCTTTCCTGTGTATGGCAAAGCCCTATAAGTCTTTCTGAGCCAGTTACATTTCAAGACAGCCTTTTCAACATTTCCTTTTGAATATTGTCATATTTATAGGCAATAGGTGCTCTATTAATAAAAAGAGCAGCACGTTCTTCACCCTTGGTCCTCATTACCTATGCTAACCCTCATTCTGTCAATACATCTCACCTCATGAATGTAGGGCACCTAGACAAAAAAATATATAAATTGTGTGTTCGCATATGAAGCAGCTCTGACGAGGTCCTGGCGCTTTAATTTTCACACCGGTCGAAAGTCAACAAATCAGTTCTCATTCTTTAAAGGGAACAGAACGAATCCATAACTCAAGTAATTGCCATGCAATCACATTAAAAGTTTTAATAATGCTATGTTAATTCCTCTCACATTCATCACTCACCATGATGAGCCTGTCATTGCTCTGACAGAAAGAGTTTTTAAGCATCCTTAACATGAGTACGACTTACTGTACTAGCTTGGTCACAATTGCAATCTGTTTACATACGGTTTATGCTAAAAAATAGATTATTTATAAGCTCAAACTGTTGAATTTAATTCTGAATTATTTTATTTGAAATAACATATTTTTACTGTATTTTTCTCATATTTATTACTATATAGGTTACATAATATTAACGCTCCCCTTCAATTCGGTCACTCTACATTGCTATGGGAAATACATTTTTCTCGAATACTACTGAAGCCTTATTGAATCACGCCAGTGAAACTGACCAATGGCGTTCAAGCGCGCGAAATATGAGCGGGAATCCCATTCTATATAAGGGAGTGCTTGTACGTCATCCATTCAGAATCTTTTTCTTCAGCCAACCTTCTACGAGAAGCAAGAAGCCTATCAACAAGACTACTCACCATGATCTACAAGCTGCAGCGGACACGCCTTCTCTTCCCCTGCTGTGTTTTCCAGTGAGCTTCGGAAGCAAAGATGACTCGCGATTGCCTCTCCTGTGTGGAGCCAATCGAATCTTCTGATGGCCTCGAATTATGCGTCTTCTGCCTGGGTCGCGCTGACGAGAAGGATGATGCCATTTTGGTGGCAGCGTCTGCGAGAGAGGAGTGGTCTAACAGCTCACTGGATTACACTGCGCCCCACGGCAGTGACATGGGGGACCTCCATCACAGTGATGTCGAGCTCCTAAGCGTCCTGTCCAAGGCAGTGGATGAGCTCAGTTTGGAGTGGGCACCTCCTGCCGAGGCAGCCAGAAGCCGTCTGGACGAGTGGTGCCGAAGAGATGCCCCGCGGAGACCCGGCCCCTTTTTCCCCGAGGGGCACGACGAGATAAAGTGAGAAACAACACGTCTCTCTCCTCTAAACCTTGACCGCGCCACTGCAAAAATCACCAGCAAGGCTTTCTCCGCGGCGGGCCAAGCAGCTTCAGCACTGCCCTCAGAGCGACGAAGGTGACAGCTCGAGCGATCTATGGGGAATCTTGTGGTGCTAGATCGTCACCTGTGGCTTACTCTGACCGAGTTAAAGGACTCAGAGAAAACGGCCCTTCTGGACGCTCCTGTGAATCCCTCAGATCTCTTCGGAGCAACGGTGGAGACGTTCACGGAGAGCTTCGTTGAAGCGCAGAAGCAGTCGAAAGCCATTAGCCACTTCCTGCCAAAGCGCTCTGGTACGGAAGACCGTATGCCTCTTGCCACGCAAACATGAGCCGACGGTGACATACAAAACTCACCTGAGCATAAGGGCAATTTTCCTCCTCTCACTCCCCTCTCCCCCATCACTCACTCTCACACTCGTGTGGTATTAAACTCCCCGCCCCCCAACGGCGAGTTATCCCTCACGGTACGCAGTCCGCCTCGCCCGCTGTCACAGTTCACAGAAGCGTGGCAGGCACTGCCAGGGGTATCAGAGTGGGTTATGAAATCAATAAAGAACGGTTACACGCTTCAGTTCTTCCGCAGACCGCCCTGTTTCAACGGTGTGCTAATGTCCACTGTAAGGGATCGGAATGCCTCAGTTCTGCGAGAGGAAATACACAATCTTCTCGCAAGGCGCGCTGTAGAGACAGTGCCCCCCACAGACCGCGAGAGCGGCTTCTACAGTTGTATTTTCTGGTGCCAAAGAAAGACGGCGGACTCCGCCCAATCTTGGACCTGAGACCCCTGAATCGCGTGCTTTCAAAGCGTTCGTTCGTCCCATTTTGTTTCAGTAAAGTGCACCCATAATTGTGACAGTGTGGTAAAATAAAAATAATATTCTATTTATTTGTAATACTAAATACTAATATTCTATTTAGTATAATTAAAATATAGTTTTTATTAATGTTTGTCATGAATTTTGTCATAATTTAGTACATCAAGATACACTAAATTAAAATTTATTTATAATTTATTTCAAGTAGCAAAAATTGTTTAATTGTTTTAGTTTTAATAGCCATGATTGTGAATTCAAATTATTATTCAGTATATTAAGTCATATGATAAGGACATGAAAATGCACACACACACGCAGGCTGTCTTGCTCTAATTTTCACTGCTCCCTGTAGTCAATAAGTCTCTCCTGTCCCCCTCTCACCCCACCTCACTCTCGCTCCAGATGTGTTAGAGACGGTTAATGATGTTGGAGCTGAAAAGCTCTCTCCTCTTCTGTACAGATAATGGAATCTCTGAATTCCAGACCAGTAAAGGAAATTTACATTAATCTTTCTGCAATACAGGGCTGCTATCGCAGCAGCCAAAGGTCACAGAGGTCAGAATGCCTGAGTGAACCATTCCAAGAATTAAATTACTGGAACACAAAAAGAAGATATTGCAGGAGAGATTCATACGCTGCACAGATGTAAAGGTTTATTTATGCTGACATTAACCCAATATGTCACATTAATACTGTATGGACATTAGTCAGAGTAGACGGCGTATTTAATTTGTCACAAATGAAAATGACACCGTAAGGAGCCACTGTTCACAACTGAATTATATTCAGCCAAGGATTTATTTTTGAATGAAGATGAGAGAGAACATAAACAGGTAATGCAGCAACAAGTTGAACGACATTCAAAAGCACCCCTTTACAGTTGTATTTCCAACAACTTCCAAACATGCACCCAAGGCATTCATTTTAGATTCAGTTCATGCCTGTCCTCATAAGATTAAGGTAATGAGGTGAGCGTCAGGCTGTAGGCAGTTGAAGATTTGAGTCTGGCTATCAGACAGACTCCAAAACAGAACCAATAGCCTGACCTGCTCCAGCTGCAGCTGAGAAATCCCATATATCATTCATTTAGAGCTTCAGGAACGAGGACACATCCAACAATAGTGATGAATGAAGAAAAAGTTCAGCCCTCCAACGACCAGGGGGACATTCATTAACTAGCAGATTATACTTTTATGATGGACGCCACCCTTTACTGAGGTTATTTTGGTTAACAAAAACCAAAACTAAAACCATAAGAAATGCATTTTTGTTACTTAAAATAAAATTTAAAAACAAAGTTTAAAAATAAAAACTGTAACTAAATAACTTAAAATTATTTTATTTCAGCTAGTTGACAAAGTTGCCTCATTTTCATTTAGCTTATTCAAAAATACACAACATTACTAAAACAATTTTTTTTTTTAACTGTTAAAACAGTATCTCAGTATCTCAGTGATAAGAAAATAACACGTGAACAAATGGAAAAAAAATGCAATCAAATATTTCATTAATGAAAAATGTAACAAAACTAAAAATTAAATAATTTTTCATGAGGATTATTTTAAATGGGTCATCGGACGCAAAATTCACTTTTCAAGTTGTTTGAACGTGTTGAAAGTGTGTGTACACATCCATCCTATAATGATAAAAATCCACCCAGTGGTTTTTTAAGAATCCCTATTTTAAAATCCCCTTTCTCAAATCAGGCTGTTCTGAGATTCCTGTACAGGCCCCTCCCACAATAGTTGATTGACAAGGCTGTCTTACCTTAGACCCACCCTGAGTGAACTGTCATTCGTCCACCATTGTGTCGACTCCGGTGCAGGGGAAGACAAGATGTTTCAGATTAAGTGAAGTTAAGTGAAGTGACATACTGCCAAGTATGGTGACCCATACTCGGAATTCGTGCTCTGCATTTAACCCATCCAACGTCCACAGCACACACACAGCAGTGAACACACACACACCGTGAACACACACCCGGAGCAGTGGGCAGCCATTTATGCTGCGGCGCCCGGGGGGCAGTTGGGGGTTCGGTGCCTTGCTCAAAGGTACCTCAGTCGTGGTATTGAGGGTGGAGAGAGCGCTGGACATTCACTCCCCAGACCTACAATCCCTGCCGGCCGAGACTCGAACCCGCAACCTTTGGATTACGAGTCCGACTAACTCGTAACTCTAACCATTAGGCCACGACATTCACTCCCCAGACCTACAATCCCTGCCGGCCGAGACTCGAACCCGCAACCTTTGGATTACGAGTCCGACTAACTCGTAACTCTAACCATTAGGCCACGACGTCCTCAAATTCGTTTAAAAGATTAAACGATTGCTGTGTTTTGTTGTTGGAGGTAATAATGACTATAGCAGTCATCATTTACTCCCGACATCTGAGCCGCTGAAGACGAAGAGTATTAATGTTACTTTCGCTTTGCAGTGAATGCACCGATTCCCGATCTGCCTAAATGCGTCTATGTTCGCGCGAATCATTCGTGATCCAGCTTTATCTACAGAAGAAGTGAGTATAACCGTTTTTTATGAATCTTTGCAAATTGCCTTTCCTAGTGTGCTAGTTAACCAATTTCGGGGCTAAAGTAAATAGTTCTGCTCGTCACCCCACAGAAGAGAGGGGTGGGGCGAGCAGAGCTCATTAACATTTAAAGCAACATGGACTAAAAAACGGCTTGATGAAAACAGAGCTGATTTTGACAGGATAAAGGTGTTTTTTACACCACCATTGAAAAATTTTAACCAAAGTATGTTATAGACTATTCATTAAGACCCTAAAGAATCATATCAACTTGTGGAAAATGGGCATTCGATGACCCCTTTAACAATGCATTGTCCCTGTTACAGTAAAAAAACAAACATTCTGACTAATTTTCACTGCAATCTCTAGACAACAAAGAAAAATGTGAGAAATATGGCTAAAACTTTTTTTAAAGCTTTTTCTTTATGCTAACAAAAAACTGTGACAGAATTCCATTAAAATTTGTTAAAATAAAAGTTTAGTTTTATTTGAATTTAAATTAATTTTTTTAGTGTCAGCCAGTTTAAAATTGGCATCAAAGGTGAGGAAGGACGAAGTGTAAAGGCAGATGTTCCTTTAAGGAAAGACAATGCCACATTCACACTGAGTAACTTTATTGATCCGAATGGGGAAACTCATGTTAGCATGCTATACAGTTCTAAAGCAGTTTGCCATGTCTAATTTATTCACAAAAATGCTGCAAAATTCAAAACAAGGTCAGCAGTCCAGGTTTCAGTTTTATTAACATCATCTAGAGAATTTCCTTCGTTCTTGAGTTTGGCCAGAAAACATCTTTCCCTTGTTCCTAAATCCCTTATTGACCCTCTTAAGCCTTAGTGAATCCTTTTCTGCCTAAGCCCTTATGAATAACGAAAATTCACCTGTTTTGCCAGATAAAAGTAGTGAGGGGATTATTTCAAACTCATTTTATATTCAGATAAACTCTAGCTAAGATGAACAGATTCCACTCTTAAAGACCTTTGCTCACTTCTCACTGAACATAAATCATAAATTCCCACTATCCCTATCTAAACCTTTGGTCACCGGGTATTAAAAACCATACAACTGCTGAGAAGAGGGAGAAGGAAAAAGCGAAGAGGGAGAGAGAGAAAGAAGGGAGGAGAAAGTAAAGTAGAGGACAGATGATGGTGGAGGACTTACTGTCCCATTTTTGCAAACACAAATGGGGCATTTCCTACAAAGCCTCAAAATCAGCATTACCCATTCCACCCCACTGCTGTCTCACAGGAAATGTCTCCAACTTCACCTTTTAACTCTTCTGTGTGGAATCCTAAAAGGCTAAGTCTGCCACAGGACGTCTGGGACATTTTAAGGCACTTGCCATGAATAGGTTACAAAATAGGGCCTGAAGCTCAATTCAGTAAATGTACTTTAAGGTGGGCAGTGGAAGGAGGTGATTAACTTTATTCATTTTATATGAGATCCACAGTTTTTATGACCATATTACAATAATAAATAAAAGCCTGATTTGGGTTATTTTGTTGTTGTTTTACCGTTTCTACCAATAATAATTAAATAAACATCACAATTAGGGAACATTTACACAAGACTGCTTTCAACTAAAAACTTTTTATGCATTTTGGCCATTCATTTACATGACAACGACGTAGTCTGGAGAACCAAAACAGTTCTTAATTACTGGGGGGGGGGCTTTTTGTAACAGTTATACACAGGCCAATTTCACCATTTTAAGGGGAGATATAGACATTAAATTAATTTAACTATCTACTTTTAATACTAGGTCAGGTTAACTAATACATCTTGTAACGATTAGTTAAATAAAAAAACTGGCATTTCTGGCTCTAACGTTTAAGTAATGGGACACTCATTTGTATGTGAGAACAGTGTTGCTCTCTTCAAGGACACTGCCTGTACGTGCTGTGCAGGAGATTGAGTGATTTCCAAGCCGACATACATTCCCTAAATAATCATCTATATTTTCTGCCTGGATAAACCGCTGATAGGGTTTAGCCAAAATATCAACATGAGACAGAATGGCTATAAAGCCGCAGACTGCTTTATGAGAATACTTGGCCTTTGTGACAGCAGTATGTCCTTCCAAAACTAAAACTGTCCTGTAGATAAACTAGGTGAATTTTATACATCTCTAAAATATACGTAATCTGGCGCTATAGGTCATATTTTGACATAAATTTGAGAAAACTTACAAAATAACTTACCTGAGGACCTCAACAGACCTCACTGCCAACTAGACCAGCTGAAGACTACAATTTTTATTTATTTCATGCTTGTATATATTTCTCAGAGCAAAACGAGATCAGAACATCACCAAAATAATTTCCAAGGTAAGGTCCTGATTTTACCTGAGTCTGATAACCTACCCTAGTGCTCAACAACTCTATTAGATTATCCAAAGGACATGAAACATATTTGTCACCTGTGGAAGTTCAACGTCCAGCACCTGTTATGATTTAATCAAAGGGAATGGCCTGAAAACTTACGGCCTGGTACAGATAAATCGATTCGCACCAAAAAAAGTTAACAGATAAGATGATGGATTGAGAGATGGTCGTTCCTGTTTGACCTATTCAGCTGCACACCTTACCAGCACAGCAGACAACGATGACCTTTACCTCAACTGTCCCTAACCTTCCAGTCTAGAAACAAAAAAGACAAGCAAAAGTGGAACAGTACCTCTGTAACACTAGGCTACTTACTCCCCTGGAATACTTGATTCGCGGCATCCAGCGGTCAGAAGTTATTCAAGGTAACCCTGTAGCTCATTCCGCTAGACGCTAGTCACACATTTACATTTTCCCGGAAATCCAGTCAAAAAAAAAATCTCCCCACACAGATTTCTCATTTTCTTTTGATGCGAATTCGCCACGTTGACTAGCGCTTAACTTACCGGTGTGGTGCTGAATTCTGCACCCCCTAGTATTGGTAGGTTTAGGAGTAGGTGTGGGGGAGGGGGAGGGGTTAGGATTAGGCAATCAGGCAGCGACTTCAACGAAGGGGTGCAGAATTCGGCACAACACCGGCGCTACTTTTCACACAGCGAAGTCAGACTCTCTCGCACTTATTTCATACAAATGCGATTGGCGACAATTCGTTATCGATTTGAGTGAAAAAAAAAAAATCTACTTTTTTCTGTAATAATGGCCTAAAGTTCGTCTTGTTGGTAGGTCGATTGTTTTGTACAATGCAAAGGATTATTTTGTACCCTTTATATTTTTTATCGGTTTAAAATAATATTGGCAAATAAAATAAAATTATTTTAACTCAAATATTTAATTTTTGATGGGTAGAAAGATAATGTACAGACAGCTGGTCATTATTACAAAATAGAAGTGGTAATTTTGTGAAGGACTAGATGACTGTGTGCCATATGAATAATATTCGTTTTCAAAAGCTCCCTTTTATCTCAGAAAGAGAGCTTGACCTGGTGAAGAAACAAGCGTTCTCTTAAAGGGGTCCTATTATGCTTTTTCACTTTTTGAATTTTAGTTAGTGTTTAGTGTGTATGTTTGGGCATAAAACAATCTTCAAAGTTACAAATCTCACAGTCCACTCCAAAGGGAGATATTTTGTTTTTTAAAAATCCCTTTTCAAGAACTACAACGAATGGCTCGTTTGGACTACAAAGTTGCTTTCCTGTATTTATGACATCACAAATTGTAAATCCCGCCTACAGAAATTTGAATGGTTGGGGGTGGGGAGCACTGCACTTTCAAAATCGAAACCCAGTACGGGTGTTTTTATATCACTGTATTTCTGATGGAAACCAGTTATTTTCAGAAAATTTTGGATGTCATTTTCATTTAATCTTGCATATAATGTCTGATAAATGAGCGTTTGTGAGCGGAGCTCTGCTTTGTGTGCAGCGTTACCGGAGAAACCTCCTGCTCCAACAGCGCACCTGCTGGCAGAGAATGAATTTGCATATATATGCCGCCACAAATAGTGTAAGTCTGTGGGACTATGGTATAAATAAATTCAACTGTATAACAGTTTCAGTACAATTCATGTTATAATGTTAGAATTAAAATACAATAACTATAATACGTATTACCGTTGCACTTATCTGTACATAGTCAATGCAGTTACGTTTAAGATGTTGTTGACATCCCGTCTAAAACGTGATTTAGCCAAAAAACAACAACAACAATAACATTACCACTTTAATATGTCTTGTAATATCCATGCATGCAAAGGTTTTGCGCGATCCTCTTGTTCAGTATTCTCGAGGTCTGAATTGATGTAACAATATTGACGAACTTGCTGTTCTGGCAAGGGGCGGGGCAATACTGAAACGCCGTCTAAGCTGTTTACCAATCACAACGCACTGGGACAGCTAACCAATCACAACACATTTCGCTTTTCGGAAGGCGGGCCTTCACCAAACCCGGAACTAATCATGTCGTTGTGTCAGGCTGGGGAGAAAAGTATTGTAATAATGTAAATTTTGTGAAAAATAATGCGATTTTCGAACCACCAAGCATGAGAGCATGTTCTAGTACACCCCCACAATAAAGACTTTGTAAAAGAGCATAATAGGACCCCTTTAAACTTTTCTTATAAAATTCAGTAAAGGAATGTGAGAAGCCATGGGATCTTTTCATCCTAAAATCCCAATGCTACGGTGCTCTAACCTCTTCAATAATTCAATCAAACCCTTAAATATAGAACTAAACTCCCTCACAATAAGAAGAGACTGACTTCGACGCCATACAGTAGGTTATGCAATGAAGGTAGAACTTAAAGTCTCTCTGATTTAGAATAACTGAATCTTCTCTAACATAAGCCTTCATATATCATTCAAGAAACAAGACATGCGGAGAGCCAGAAGACAGGATTTGCACTTAACCAAGCTTTAAAGGAGACCGAAAGGTCAAGTTTTCCCACAATAACCCTTCAGTTTTACTCCATAACCACCTCTTTGCTTTTGAAGTGAATCTGACAAGGAGCACAACTGACACTCAACTAAAATAAAAATTCATATTATACAGCACAGAGCAAGATTATATATTAAGGCGTAGTCTATTTCAACATCGCAACAGATACGTTGAGACTTCCCTGGAAAGAAACCAATACTCTCACCCCCTCTTCATTTATACATTGTCCATACTTGAATGACCCTTAAAAGGGCAACATTTTTCAGGAAATAACATGGGGTCGTAACAAAGCCATAGAGAATCCATTGCAATCAAGCAGTAAATCTAAAAAGAAATAGTGGTTTCTCAAGTACAGCTTTTCAAAGTCATTTCAGACACTCCTGCTATAATAAGTGGGTCACAAAATTATATATATATAAAAAAATTATTAAAAAGACATCAAAAGGTACAAGTAGACAAGGTTCATCAGAGAGGAGGCAAAAAGTAAATTTTGAAACATTGCTTTCAATAATTTAAAAAAGAGCTAATTACGCAAAGCTTAAAAGCTGAATGTCAAGTTTATGATTAATAGGGGAGACTGGGGCTAGTTGTCACACTTTTTCTCCAGTGAATACTTCTCTGAGTCAATTTCAAAGTCTTCGCCATATTTTTCCTTGAACATTTCCACCGTTATTGCTTAGAAAAAAACACATTTTCGTAATTGACTTTTGACTCGAACCCGAGTTAGAGATAAAGCCCATGTGATGAGTGGAAGCTGGTTTGGGATAAACGTGAAGTAAAAATCAAGTGCAGGGACTAGCAGTAGAAAGTCATCCAGCAGTTCAAACCTTTCTTTTTAATGATCTCTCCTGGCTCTTCGGAAAAGGTCATTGGCTAAACCGTGGGGAGGAACTCACCTGCTGGGAAAGTTGCTCTGCAGCTTTTAAAATGGAACTCAGATTTCCCCACATACTCAGTGAGGTTCAAAAAGCTGGGATCACACTTAAGATGTAAGTAAACATTATAAAGACTTTCAAAAATTCATATTAATGCTGACAATATAAGATGCAAGTAAAAAAAAAAAAAAAAGGCCCACAATGTATTTCATGAGTAAAATACAAAATATACACTTGCTGGTCAAAAGTTTTGAATAATTACTGGTCAAAAATACAGTGAAAACAATAATATTGTGAAACATTATTACAATATCTGTTTTCAATTTGAATAATTTTTTTTTTTTAAATAATTCATTCCAGGCAAAGCTGAATTCCAGCAGCCATTTCTTCAATCTTCAGTGTATAATTACACTGTAACAAGAACACCTTAAAATAAAGTGTAAGCTTGAAAACTTTTTTAGGTTTTTGCTGCTTAATGTTTTTCTTGGCAACTGTGAAACTTTGTTGTCCGGATGCTTTGATGAATATAAAGTTCAAAAGAACAGCTTTTGAAATAGAAATATTTTAACATTATAAATGACTTTACTGTCAGTTTTGATGAGTTGAATTTTGATTCATAGTGCATCACAATTTCCACACAAACATTAAGCCACTGTGATAATAATAAGAAATGTTTCTTGAGCACCAAATCAGCATATTAGAATGATTTCTGAAGGATCATGTGATGCTGAAGTTGGCTGCTGAAAATTCAGCATTTCTGTCACAGGAATTAAATTTTAAAATATAATAAATAGATAATAGTTATTTTAAATTGTAATAGTATTATTTCACAATATTGCTATTTTTACTGTTTTCTGATCAAATAAATGCAGACTTCTTTCAAAAACATTAAAATAGCTGAATTATTCCAAACTTTTGGCCAGTATAGTGTAAACTGTAAAACGTGATCTCAGTCTTTGAGAAACAAAGGACTATTGGAAAACAAAGCTTTACTTAAATAACAGCATTGCAAACAATTTCAGGTCATCTTCCATTGATTCCCTCTTTGATTTCCAATTTCTGCAGCTTGCATCTAACCCAGGCTTTCTCACGTCTGCTCTTTAACACACTCACACTCTAACACACTCACTTAAATATTTAAAAGAATATTCTGTGCTTTACTCTTTTACACCTACATTTCAGTACTAGCTGTGACATGACCTATTTTAAAACTATGTATTTCTGCACTTATGTTACTATCTCCTTATGAACTGCTTACACTGTAGCATTTCTTTTGTAGACTGCACTGAATAAAGAATACCAAATGAATAGGTGTTACAGTACTCATTGTCAATTTCACTCATGCATCTTTAACTATAACTGTCATAAAACATTTAAAATAGTTATGGCCCTGGAAGCTGACTGGTCACTACAACATTTGAACTGTGCTACAATATACACAGATTTAACACTAAACTCTTATAAAAGCAAAAGGGACTATCGGTGTCGTATTGTGAATATAGTCAAAGCTAAAAGGTTCATAGTTCTGCATTTATTGTAAAAAAAAAAAAAAAAAAAAAGATACGAATAGGAATGTGAAGATCAGGAAAAAATCAATACACTCGAGTCAAAAAGCTGGATTTGCATTGTGGTTTAAAGAAAAAAAATGTCTAAAACTTAATGTTAAACTTAAAACTTAAAAAATTTAATCTAAACAACATCACAAGTGTATACAATAATAATATTGTGCAATAATAAATATTATACAATACCATTATAGTAAGAAATAAAAAAAAATATTCTAATAATAAATGTAACTCATCTGAAAAAATGTGCGCTGAGCAAAACAGCAGGTGGTAACTTTTCAGGGCTTTAGAGAGATAATCTGAGCAAGTGCTGCTCTTCAAAAAGGAAATTTCACCATTATTAATGCTCCTTCTAAGTGAAACTGTTCTTTGATGGAGCAGACGGCAAATTTTAAATCCATAAGCAAACTCTGAGATGAGCCATGGGAATCTTAAAAGGTTTGCGGTGTCACTCACATTAGCACTTTATGTCTGATATTTTGCATGGCAAGAGCACATGCCTCAGAATCCAGCTTTATATTCATGAAGCACATACTCCAAAATCAAAGCTGCAAGTATGCTCTGATGTAGGTGTTCTTTTGTTCGTTCTTTTTGCCTGAAGTCCTTCAGTCATTTCAATCACCTTCTCTGCAATGGAGGACTCTATTTTTAAAGTCCTGCAGACGGTCGCTGGCCATTGCATCCCGGAGCGCTTTGAAGAAGCCAAGGTAATGCGCCATGTTGTGTAGCATGAGTAAAACACCGCCGAGCAGCTCGTTGGTCACCAGTAAGTGATGAACATACGCTCTCATATGCTTTTTACAGCAGTAGCAACTGCAGCCCTCCACAAGTGGGCGGAAATCATCTTGATACCTGAAAGTCAAACACAGTGTTATGAGGCCAATTGTCACACCAGGATATCTGTATGTTTATGAGAATTCAATTTAAGGACTTTTAAGTGTGCAAAACATAAAAATTCTTTTAAGGACAAATCTGCCATGCAACAAAATGTATAAAAAAAATAAAAATGATTGAAATAAAAGAACAAATATAGGTATATATATATATATATATATATATATATATATATATATATATATTAAACAAATCTCATATATAATTAAATATATTAAATAAATAACTAAATATATTAATATTTAAATAATAATAAAAAGGTCAGGTATTAAAAGGGAAACCGCTTCAAACACTTTAGTGAGATCAACCAATCTGTATAGTGGTTTTTAGAGCTGGAAGATAAAATAAAGTTCCATACATATAAAACATGTTTTGTTTATTGATGACATTAGTTTGTGATATCACAGATGTTGCTTGATGCAGCTTAAAAGTATTTTTATATATTTACTTATCTATTTTTATTTTTTGTTATAAGAACCATAATATGAACCTAACAACAACTGTCAAATATTTCATGCAAAAACTAAAATATGCTGAAAATCTACTTAAATAAATCAAGGCGTATTTGAAAGCATTAGATGTGCATGAAAGCATTAGTCTCATCTGATATGAGCAATGAATACATACAGCTGTTTGAGGGGTGAAAGGATACGTCCTTGTCTCCCTCTACACATACACACCTTTTATCTTTGAGGTTCATTTCGTAAGGCGTTGCATTTTCATCTCCATTGGAGTTCAGCTTCTTGACAGCAGGCATCTCTCCATTGAATTCCAACACTGTTTCAAACATATACAACATGATTAAACATTCAGCACAACTGCTTTACATACAGTTGTGGACAGACTTATTAGCCCCCTTGGTAAATATGAGCAAGGAAGGCTGTGAAAATAAACATACTTTGCTTATCTTTTCGAACCTTCATTAAAAAACAAAAAAAAAACACTTTGGTCAGAATTATTAGCACGCCTAGAAATTATTAAGTATTTTCCCAATAATATTTACATATTTTAGCACAACAAGGTGACTAAGATCACAAAATTGTTCAGCCATGACTTCCTGTTTCAATGGAGTATAAATATGAGAAACACAAAAGCTAAATTCCCTTAATCATTCATCACAATGAGAAAAACCAAAGAATATAGCTCTGTTGTGCAGCGAAAGATTGTTGAGCTTCAAAATAGAAAGTGGCTGTAAGAAAATCGCTAAAGAATTTGAAAATTCCAATCATCAGGGCAATAATTAAAATGTTGCAATCAAATGGTTGTTATGAGGAGGATAGTTTGAGTGGCCAAAGACTCTCCATGGATCACAGCAGGAGAACTGCTAAAATTAGTTGAGTCTTGGAGTCAGAAAGCCCCCAAAAATACCAAACAGAACCTACATCACCACAAACTGTTTGGGAGGGCCTCAAGAAAAAATATTTTGCTCTCATCCAAAACCAAACTCCAGCATATTCAGTTGCCAGACAGGACTGGAAGTTCAAACAAGGCTGTGTTGTATGGTCAGTTGAAGCTTAAAATAAAGAGCTCTTTGGCACACATGTGAAGGGTTTAAAACACAGGGATAAACCGCAATGTCCATGGTTGAATATACAGCTGGATCTTTAATGTTGTGGGGCTATTTTTCTGCTGGAGGTCCTAGACATCCTGTTCAGATAGATGGCATCATAAATTCTAATACCAACTGATTAAAAACATTCACACAAAATCAAATAAAATCACATAATATGCTGTGGTCGGATTTGCCATCAGAACAATAATCCAAAAAAAACCCTATCAAAATCAACACTCTCTGAAGAGATTTGTATGCGAGAAAGGTCTCTGCCAGGTGTTCTCCAAACTCATCAGCCATTACAGCAGAAGATTCAGAGCTGTTATTTTGGCAAATGAAGGTTGCAAAAAGTACTGAATAAAAGGAGCCAATAACTGTGACCATTTTGAATTGCTTCACTGCCAATGAATGGTTAGATTTTTTGTGAATTTTTTTCACACCTTCTTTGCTCATATTTACCAAAAAGGACTAATACTTCTGATTATTAGTCTATACTGACTAGATCATGAACGTAGTGTAATTTTCATGTCTGGTGTGCATGCCAAAGGAATGTGTAATTTTGAGGAACCGTAAAGACAAAATTGGTCTGTTTGCTGTGTAGTCAAGACATCTGTAGATGAATATGCGGCAAAAGGGGCGTTGGCTGTGACAGAAAAGCAAGTAATTTTGATTCTAAATAAAAGGAACTCCGAGCTATAGAACAAACATATAGTCATATCAACAGTTCGGAATGTCTTGAAAAAGAAAGAAACCACTGGTGACTTCAGCAATCGACAATGACAAGGCCGACTGAAAAAAAACCCCAACAGCAGCTGATGACAGACAAATGACAAGAGCTGTGAAAAAGAACCCTAAAATAAGTGTCATTAATATCACCAACAACCTCCAGAAAGCCGGGGTGATGACCTCGATCTACTGTTCACATAGTAAGATGCAAACCTCTGATCAGCACCAAAAATAGAAGGGCCAGATTAGAAACTGCAAAAAGTCAAGTTTTTGGAACAGTTTTATTGGATTGGATTGGATTCAATTTATTGTCATTGCACATGTAGGTACAAGGCAACGAAATGCAATTGGATATATAACACAAAAATGTACCTTTATCAAAGTAGCAAAAGTTTGGAGGAACTGCAAATGATCCTAAGCATATAACCTCATCTGTAAAACATAGTGGAGGTAGTGTCATAGCATGGCCATGTATTGCTGCCTCTGAAACAGGTTCACTCATCTTTATTGATGACGTAACGAATGATGGTGGCAGCAGAATGAATGCAGAAGTGTACAAAAGCATCTTGGCTACAAATGTTCAAAATCCCGCCAGACTCATTGGGAAGTGCTTCAAATTGCAACAGGACAATGACCCAAAACACACTGCCAATTCAGTGAAGGAGTTAATCAGGGCAAAGAAATGGACTGGCCAAGTCAATCTCCAGATTTAA
This sequence comes from Barbus barbus, assembly GCF_936440315.1. Classification (NCBI taxonomy): domain Eukaryota; kingdom Metazoa; phylum Chordata; class Actinopteri; order Cypriniformes; family Cyprinidae; genus Barbus; species Barbus barbus. The sequence continues at coordinate 15,051,233 of NC_136722.1, forward strand.
ATCCAATCGAACATGCATTTCACCAACTGAAGAGGAGACTAAAGGCAAAAACTCCCTAAAACAAGCAACAGTTGAAAATGACAGCATTAAAGGTTTGCAAAGCATTTCAGTCACACTATATTTTAAGGTTCAATTCTTGGCATTATCAAAACATTAACTATGACTTTTACCTCAAACTTCTAATTTGCTGCTTATTAATAGTTAGTTAGGTATTAAAATTTAGGTATTGGGCAAGATTAGGGATGTAGAATGTGGTCATGCAGAATATGTGCTTTATACGTACTAATAAACAGCCAATATGTTAATAATAGCATGATAATAAGTAACTAGTTAATACTGAGAATTGGTCCCTACACTAAAGTGTTACCAGCATTTCTTGGACATTGGAGTTAAGGCTTATATTAAATTGTGGTTAGTGAATGACAAAGATTGAAGGCCTCGCTCAGTAAAATACTAGTGGAATAATAAATAAATAGAAAATTATATTATAAAAAAATCATATTATATATTTATACAGAGACCAAAAAAATAATCTTACAGTAAGGCTAATCCTGTGATTTCAACATGGGACGGCCCACATGAGGCTACCCACTACATGTAAAATAAATAGGCTACTTAATAAATTAACAGGCTTTTGATATGACAAGAATTAATTACATGTGAGAGTAAATCATTTTTTAAACATTTTTCAACAGCTAACAGCTACAGTTTTACACCTAAAATTACAGAGTGCATTGTACAGATACAGGAAAAAAACACACGTGAAAATACGTGAAAAGAGAGCACAAAGTGGAGGTTTAGAGATGTAGAGAGGGTGTAAAAGAGAAGAGCGATGTAGAGTAGAACCTGCAGTGACAGAAGGCAGCAGATCAGGATGAAGCTACAGCCATCTCCCTGCAGAGTTCTCTAACTGGCTGAGGGGATATTTTTTCCTGATTCTGCAAGTGCCTGTCCTAAACTCTATTACCATCTTAACACATCGATTAGCTTCTTCTAAGAACAGACTGCTGCACACCAAACAGCCCAAATCAATTATTAATGCCTGATAGTGAATTTTTTATGTCTCTTCATGTGATCCAGATACTTTGCAGACATATGCAGGGGTATCTGTTCTCACAGAACAGCCTTTTGAAAATAAAAACCAACATTAAAATGTGGGAAACCATAATGAGGTTTGACTTCATACATGTTCCTGCTGAAATTAAGGATGCAAGATGGATTTCCCAGGGCTCTGGTTCTGTTCGAAACGAGCCAATTATTTAATATGACTGGGGCCTGAACAAACACACACTCCCTCGAAGACTTTATTATTTAAACTCACACTTAATTATCTGAATCAACCAGCAGAAGCACAGCCCCACTTCCACCAAGCCATGCTGAGAAAAACAATCCCACATGCTGCTCATGGTTTCTGTTGGCAGTGAACACTGACACTTTAAATACAACTTTACTAATTCATATTATTGTGCTGAACAGCTCCTTTATGTCACAAGATGAATCTGAAACAGCCTTCCTTCAGAATAAAAGATTTAGTGTTAAAATACTTTCTATACATACAATGACAAAATGCAATAACTATGGCAACGTTGAAACTGGAAAATAATGCCAATTGTTTTTAAATTGAATTTTGATTGATTTATTATCAATTCTCACACTCCATTATCTCTAAACAGAACCTTTTAACCCTGTAAAATCCTGACATTTGAAAAAATTGTCAAAAAATAGTTGTTGTTTTTTAATCTTAGTATAATATTTGATACATCAGGCTTTTATAGCAAATATAGATGATATAGGAAAATATGGAGTTCACACTCGAGGAGAAAAAACTCAATTTGATTCAGAGACCCAAATTGAGCAAAAATATGCAATATGGTAAAGTTTATATTTATATGGCCAAAAGAATGAAATTCTGATAGCCCATAATGTAAATCAATTAATTTTTATTACAGTATACCACTACTTACATAAAATGCATAAAAATAAATATTAGTTGCCAATATATCTTATTATATATTAGAATGATAAATAATATTTGAATGCTTAGTTTTATGATCTATAGCTTTTAATGTGGTGGAAAACATATAATGCATTGCAATACAATGATGATTAAGACATGTACTAATGATAATTTATCAAAAACCTAATGTATTACGTTTGATGCTCACATTTTAACATGATTTTTTAAAATTATGTATGGATAATCAAGTTAAGTTAAAGCTGTTTCAGTTCGGTATGTTCATCTAAAAATCTTAATAACAATATAAAAGTTATGTTTACTTTATAAAAATAACAGCACGTGTATAAAAATAGACACGTGTGCCATAAGATGAAGACGAACAGGTTTATACTTATACTAAAAGGCCTTTTACTTGCTAAAAAAAAGTATTGCCTATCAATTAAATGACAGAAGGCATGTAGCAGATTGTGTACAATAGTTGTTCTCTGCAAATGCTTATAATTTAGAGACCTTAGAAATAAGTATATCAAATATGATACAGTAGGTTTTATATGGTTAAGAAAGTGTAGGAAACCTGTATCTTTTCAATGGTATAGCTATGGGCTTCTGCACACCTGCAGGGGTTGATGTACCTGCCGCCTCAGGGTCGGGATCAATGGTGTAGTTAAAGGAGAGCGCACAGCCTCGCTCCGTCACCTGGAAGGGGAAGAAGCTCTCAAACAGGTCAACTCCTGCTTCAACACAGCTGATGACCTCATCAGGACGACCAACCCCCAGCACCAACCTGACACAGATGGTAAATGCTCAATGTCAATGCACTGCACGGTCAGGCTTAAAATACAATACGAGACAAATGCAATGTTTTTTTTTTTGCCTTAATTGGAGTTATTATTAATTAAAGGTTAACTTTAAAGGTTAAAGGTCATAGTTGTCTCTGCATGTAAAGCTAAGATAGGAAAACGTATATTTAAACATTGAATAAATTACACACTTCAGCTGTAACAGGTGATTCTAAGGCTTTTGATCTCACAATGCATTTTTTCCTGTTGGTTTGGGAATACTTTTCTCAGTGTACCTCAGTAAGACAGATTATAGTCAACCCCAGAGATAAATCAAAGCCAAGTTCAGCCCAGGGTAAATCATTAACTATTAATACAAAACCAGTGAATCTGCAGTTTTTTTGTGCAGTCTCTATACTGCATTTCAATGTAGATCCAAAAGCTATCTCAAACAGATCAAGAAAGCCATGCAGTTAAACACAAACTGTTTTTGAGGTTAGAAGTTTGGATAGTTGCACAAAGCGAAATGAGGAGCACTAGCACTTTCTGACATGGACGAACAGACAAAAAGACAATCTCTCTCGCACACACACATTCATAAGTTGGGGGGGGGGGGGTGGTACTTTTTGCTTTTAAAAGAGGTCTCATGTTCAACAAGGCTAATATATTGTAATAGTGTAAATAGTTATTCATTTTAAATAATTTTTCTATTTAATACATTTTTAAAGTATCATTTGTTCCTGTGATGTGATACAAACTAAATTTTCAGCAGTCATTACTCCAGTCTTCAGTGCTACATGATCCCTCGGAAATCATTTTTTATGCTGATTTGCTGCTCAAGAAATACAACCCAAATTCCAGAAAAAAAAAATTTATTTGAAAAAAAATTAAAACAAAAAGACTTTCAAATCACACAAGCCAATATTTTATTCACAACAGAATATAGAGAACATAAATGTTTAAACAGAGAAATTTTACACTTTTATCCACTAAATGAGCTCATTTCAAATTTAATGCCTGCTACAGGTCTCAAAAAAGTTGGTACGGTGGCAACAAGGGGCTGAAAAAGCAAGAAATTTTGAAAAGATTCAGCTGGGAGAACATCTAGCAACTAATTAAGTTAATTGACATCAGGTCTGTAACATGATTAGCTATAAAAGGGATGTCTTAGAGAGGCAGAGTCTCTCAGAAGTAAAGATGGGCAGAGGCTCTCCAATCTGTGAAAGAGTGCGTAAAAAGATTGTGGAAAACTTTAAAAATAACGTTCCTCAACGTCAAATTGCAAAGGCTTTGCAAATCTCATCATCTACAATGCATAACATCATCAAAAGATTCAGAGAAACTGGAGAAATCTCTGTGCGTAAGGGACAAGGCCAAAGACCTTTGTTGGATGCCCGTGGTCTTCGGGCCCTCATACGATACTGCATCACTCATCGGCATGATTCTGTCCTTGATATTACTAATGGGCCCAGGAATACTTCCAGAAACCACTGTCGGTAAACACAATCCACCGTGCCATCTGCAGATGCCAACTAAAGCTCTATCATGCAAAAAGGAAGCCATATGTGAAAATGGTCCAGAAGCGCCGTCGTGTCCTGTGGGCCAAGGCTCATTTAAAATGGACTGCTTCAAAGTGGAAGTGTTCTATGGTCAAACGAGTCCAAATTTAACATTCTTGTTATAAATCACGGACGCTGTGTCCTCCGGGCTAAAGAGGAGGGAGACCTTCCAGCGTGCTATCAGCGTTCAGTTCAAAAGACAGCATCTCTGATGGTATGGGGGTGCATAAGTGGATACGGTATGGGCAGCTTGCATGTTTTGGAAGGCACTATGAATGATGAAAGGTATATAAAGGTTTTAGAGCAACATATGCTCCTCTCCAGATGACGTGTATTCAGCAGGACAATGCAAAACCACATACTGCAGCTATTACAACAGCATGGCTTTGTAGTAGAAGAGTCCGGTGTGGAATTGGCCTGCCTGCATTCCAGATCTTTCACCTATAGAGAACATTTGGCGCATCATTAAACAAAAAATACATCAAAGATGACCACGAACTCTTCAGCAGCTGGAAACCTATATCAGGCAAGAATGGGACCAAATTCCAACACCAAAACTCCAGAAACTCATAACCTCGATGCCCAGACGTCTTCAAACTGTTTTGAAAAGAAGAGGAGATGCTACACCATGGTAAACATGCCCCCGCCCCAACTATTTTGAGACCTGTAGCAGGCATCAAATTTGAAATTAGCTAATTTAGTGAATAAAATTGTAAACTTTCTCAGTTTAAACATCTGTTATGTTATCTATGTTCTTTTATGAATAAAATATTGGCTCATGTGATTTGAAATTCTTTTAGTTTTCATTTTATTAAAATAAAAAAAAACTTCCCAACATTTCCGGAATTCAAGTTGTATTTCTTATCATCAATGTTGATAACAATTGTCCTGTTTAATATTTTTTTGGAAACCATTATATTTTTTCAGGATCCTTTGATGAATATAAAGTTCAAAATAACAGCATTTAACAGAAACAGAAATCTTTTATAAGATTATAAACATTTTTAATGTCACTTTCGATGAATTTAAAGGGGTCATATGACGTTGCTAAAAAGAACAATATTTTGTCTCCACGACATGGCACCAGCGGCAGCAACAATACTACAGTGAGAATAAAAATCACTTTCTTTACGTAAACATTTGGGTGGTGTTATGAAAATCTCCCCACATCGTGACGTAGACATGTTTGAATGAGTCGTTTTAGGGGGGCGTGGACAAGTCTTAAATTTTATAAAGAATATCTGTTTGGTTTTGAGACTTTAGTCTTTGCAACTTCAGGGATCTTATCTATGCACAAACAGCTTGTAACACTCCAAAGAGAAAGGAAAACTTGAAATCACATTATATGACCCCTTTAATGCATCCTTTCTGAAAAAAATTATTAATTTATTTTCAAAACTTTTCAACATAACAGTGTGAAAATACATCATGTAATAAAAGCATAAATACTGCAGCACAGAAACATCTTGTCCTGCTCTAAACCTAAATTATGTATCCTGTCCTCCAGTCCGTCTGCCTCACAACCTTCTCCAGCTCCAGTTATTTGTGACCTGAGATACACCCAAGGGAAAAGTTGGCTTCTAACAAGACTATAAAGCCCAGTGGGAAACATCCCTCTTAAGACCCTGCTGTGCCACAAGGACGATTCCAAATCCACACTGCTTTACTTCTTGCCATTGTCTCTGTGTGATTCTGTAACCTCCAAGTCAACCTCAAAGAGAGGGAGATCAGAGAAATCAATCATTACACCACAAGGAACTCAAGAAGTCTATTCCTGAAACCTTTCTAACCCCAGCACTTCCAGTTCCCCGGAAGGGATGAGGTGGTTGCTATGGGCTGCTGGTGGAATGGAGTGTTACTATGGCTGCTGAAAATCGAGGTGCATAATCAGAGAGTAATAAGTTGGGGAAGATCTAGACACTCAATCTCCGACTGAAGAAACAACTGAGCCGGAGAGGCAGAAATTTAAATAGACGCCTTTTTTTACCTGGGTTTTTCTTGGGGAAGCTCTGCAGATGTCGCTTTAATAAGCTGAACTCTCACATCCTGGTCCATGGCAGCAGAATGAAATCCATCCAGGACAAATCCGCCCACAGGACGCTTGACAGTCTCTCGTGCCGACCGGAGCCTCTCTTCCAAAATGTCTCCACCCTCCACAACTCCAAATATCTCAGCCTGTTTTAATTCCTGTAAAAAAAAAAAGATTTTGCTGTTCAAAGTGATTTTTTATGTTTAAGGACTCATGCTTCTAGTGTCTGAACAATTACAGACAAATCTGAAAAAAAAACCAAATCTTTGTGCTTTAGGAAGTTATAATATGAGGCTATACTATTAGCATGATGTTAGCACTAAACTACTGGATGATTCAAATTTGTTCAAATGGTAGGAGTGGGGTAATTTGAGCCAAATGTCCTTGGGGTAAGTTGAGCCAATGGCTCAGCCCTTCTTGTGATTATAAGGGACTATAATTCTACCATATATTTTATTCATTTTAAACCAAACATTTTTTATTTTGTTCTTAGTTTTGAATTTGATTTTGTTCTGAATATTTTAAATACACCTTGTTTATAAAAATTGGCCATTGACGTTTTTAAGAAACTGTATTTGCCTGCAACATTTATACTCAACTTACCCTCTCCCTAGGCTTGATTTGACCCTCACTAGGGGCAAGTTGCGCCAAGAGACTACTTTTTTTTTTTTTTTTGGAAAGCCATATTTTAAAAGCAGTTTATTTTATATCCCAAGTGATTATTCCCGAGGATACACCACCACATCCTCAAATTTATGTTGGACCCATTGCTAGCTGGGTTTCCATCCAACGTTGTGATTTTAACTTGTGTGCAAAATTAGAATGTCGCATAAAACATTTGCGAATAAGCACTGTTTCCATCTAACGTGTCAAAGAGAACAAAATTGTCACTTCCTGATAAACTGGCACTAAATATCATAATGAAAAGTGGGAGAAGCCACTGAAAGTAATAATTTTTATATATAATAACTGACTTGTGCGAGCAGACGAAACACAACGAATGCAGATGCCTGCTGTTCAGGAACGCAGTCACGTAACAGTTCTGGGAGGCAATAATACAGAAATACTTTGATAACAGACTTTGCGCGAGCATTTCAGAAAGACCTCAACAACATTTCAGATGCTGTGCAATGAGATCAATGCACTGGTTAGTCAGGTTATCGTTCCATCACGTAACGTCACATGACTTTTTTTTGATGCGCATGGAGGAATTTATTCGGCAAATGCATTTCCATCTCCCATTATTTGCATTAACCCTTTCTCGCACAAGACAAAAACCAACTCAAGTGAGCGTAAATTTTTTAGCAAATTAAGGGATTTTGTTTTTAAATTGGCATTTCCATCACTCGTTTCTGATGCAATATTTCAAAAGGCGCACTAAACTGACGATGGAAACATAGCTACTGTCGTGTGCTCACTTTAAACACACTGCAAGTAAAAACTGGCTGAACTCACCCCACTCTCCAATGTTAAAATCTAATTTTGTCATAAAATCTCTTTGCAATGTATAGACAGATTCAGTTTAGAAAAATCTTAAAAAAAATAAGTTGTTTTGAAGAATATTTTTGTATAAAGTCTTTATTCTGCTGTTCTTCCTGGCAGTCAAGCCCTGAATAGTATAAAATATGACCATTTGTCATTTTTATGGGAAATGTATCCAGCAGTCTCTAACAGGTATTCCAGTATTCAGTCTGTGTTTTTGTGTAGTAACCTGAGTTTTCTGGTGAAACTCCAGACATTCATCCAAATGGGCCAGAGTCCTGTCCACTGCTTTACGGACTCTCTTGCGAGAGGTACCGGCCTGCCAGGTCTCTCCGTCTGCCATGCTCTGATAGCAGTCCGGCTGGATAGCTGCCTGAATCGCCATGAACCGAGCCACTGTCAGCTCTATCCTCCCACCGCTGCCCCACACTGACACCGTCTGTTAAATCACACACAACCATTAAATCCCTCACAATTAACAGTAAAGGCATGGCCTAGCTTCAAAGGACACAAAAGCTCTCTGAAAGCCAAACCACATCAGTTGAAAACCAATGAGAATTTACTAAATTGACTATTTGTAATGATTTAATGGAATCTGAGTCAGTCTCAGTGACAAAAGAGGCTGAAAACAGTCATTCTACCCAGTTCTCTAACCTTGTTGGTGACGTGACCGGCGGGGCTGGTGTCCGCAGAATCATGCAGAGAGCAGAAAAGCACAGTATCATGAAGACCTGCGTAGAAATCCATGAGCTCACGTCAGAGAAATAGCTTATCAGATGTCTATTGTTACTTGCACAACTCAAGAAGCTACTTCTAATCAAAACAGACATCTTGCATGCAAATCTAAAATGTTTTAAGTGACTAAAATTTAAAGCTATAAATAGTGCAAACACAACATATGACGAACTGCAAAATACACTTGTATTAGTCATCCATTTACTAAATCCTCAACAGCAATAGAATGCATAAGAACAGTCCAATGCAATCAGGCAGAACACTTGTTCATTATTACAAAACTGTTTACTGGCGAAATAAACAACCAAGAGCTCAACTCATTATTCTGAAGATATAAAAAATGCATTTATATGGAGATTAGGAAAAAATTGGGGCACTGAGTGTCGTCAATAGCGAAAGTGTACATTTGCATATCTTGTACTAACTAATTCTCAACTGTAGATTAGACGAACATGAACATGTATGATATGAACATGAAGAGGAATCTAAAATGATAGAGGTGAACTTCAGTGACCAACATTATCATGTACAATAATTTTCTTTTTGTAATCATCCAAATGGAGAGCTAGCAGCGGCCTCAAGTCACCCTTTGAAATGTCTTCACGGTCACACATCTTAATATCGTGAATGCAATTACCTTTCTCATTTCTGGTTGAATTGCTGAAGGCAACGACTTAAACAGTGCCCTTCTTTTCGTTACGGTTGCAAAATGAAAACTGAAAACTAATTTTTCGAAAATGCATCTGTGGTATGTATCCAAGTATGAATGCATAATTATTTCTAAATAGTCACTTAATAGTCAGAGAGAATCCGAAAACATGCCTTCAGAATTAAAAATAAGCACCCCCACTGGTAAAGTTAGATTGGTTGTAAGCTAAAAGAATTTCAAAACCAAACATGTTTTTATTTAAAGCTTATGTTTGGGATATTGAAGTGTTTAAATTCTACTAGTGGCACCAGTTGGAATTGCAATTGGTTTGTTCGAACAATAGAAGTGGCTTGAAACCAGTTTCAAGTTTATTTATTTTTGAAGTTTTCTGTCAGCTCGCGGTTTCACATTCAAGAACAGTTTAACTATTCAAACTATTTAAATACACAAATGTCTAGTACTGCAAGCAAAAGAGAGATTACAAGTCCTTCAAGTCTCAAAGCTTGTGCAGGAGCAGCCTATAGCCAATTACATTTATTTTTAAATTGGGATCATCTTCAAAAGTGTAATAATTTCTTCCACAGTCTCAGCTCCAGAACCTCTTTGGCCATTTATAATCCACTTGATGTGTGAATTTTCAAACTGTGTGAACTGCTTCTAGATCCATTAGCCAACTGAGAAAATGTTTACTCCCACACTGCTGGATAGCAATGACTTACAATGCTTATGAAAATAGAAGAAAAGCTATTTCTTTTCAAGGACTGACTTTTCAATGATCTTAAACAAACTACCAGTGACAGTATGTTTTTTTGAGTAGACTCTGTTAGCATCTAACTCTGTTAGACAATTTTAACCAAAAGAAAGCAAAAAACAAAAAGTTAGTAAAAGAGTGAAATTCTAACCTGCAAACTTTCTGACACCCTCTTTGAATTCCTCCAGAACCTCATGATGCTCTGCACTGAAAAAGAAAAAGTGCTAAAAACTGAAACTATAGATATATCAAATAAAATAAAAATAAATCAAACTTTTTCCAGCATTTGGATTTTTATTTTTTTTGCAGAACTTAATCCGAGATTCATCCCTATTAATACTTTAATAATTTAGTTTTTTATTTATACTACTGGTCAAAAGTTTTTTTTTTGTTTGTTTTTTTAAAGAAGTATTACCAAGTGCTCACCAAGGCTGCATTTGTTTGATCAAAAATACAGTAAAAACAGAAATGCTTTTATAATATTATTACTATTTTAAATAACTCTTTACTATTTTATTATATTTTAAAATAGATATTCTTGTGATGCAAATTCAGTTTTTAACAGCCATTACTCCAGTTGTCAGTGTCAGATGAAAGTGCAGTATTTATTTGAAATAAAAATATTTTGTAACATTACATCTATGTCTTTACTGTCACTTTTGATTAATTCAATCCACCCTGGGGAAAAAAAATAAATCAAATAAAATCTTTTTTTTTTTTTTTATCATACCCCAAACTTTTGAATAGTATTAAACAGTAAAAGCTGTTTCCAACATTAATAATAGTAAAAAATGTTTCTTGAGCAGCAAATCATTATATTAGAATGACTTCTGAAGGATCATGTGACACTGAAGACTGGAGTAATGATGCTGAAAATTCAGCTTTGCCATCACAGGAATATTTTTATAAATTAAAATAAATAAAAACTTTATTTTAAATTCTAATGATATTTCATAATACTACTGTTTTTACTGTATTTTTGGTCAAAGTAGATGCAACCTTAGTGAGCATAAAACAACATAAAAAACAACAAAAAGGATTACTGTCCCAAACTTTTGATCGGAATATTAGTATAAAACGCCCCAGGACCTCAAGATTACTTTACAGATGATAATACAAAAATCTAATAAATTACTACTCTCATAGACTTCTATCCACTGTGAATGCTGTGGAATTGTCACAACGTCTAATTTTGCAAATTATTCCATTTTACAGGCCCACGTTTGGTTAGAAACAATGTTGGCCAAATATTCTGTGAATTCCTGTCCCTGAATGTTTAATCTGAATTTATAATTTACAATAAGTAGTATAGTTAGATTCTTACAGGCTATCCACTGACACCTGTGTGACTGATGGCAGGTCTCTCAAAGTGTGTAATGTGTCCTGGGTCAGATGAGGAACAGTTGCACAGCGAGTGTACAGGAGACAGCCGGGCACCTCCAGTGAATGCTGCCCTGATTTTCCCAGTCCAGTCAAAACTCCCAGGCGACATCCCTGCACCACTCGAGACAGTTCCAGTTTCATCCCACTTGTGGAGCTGTAGCTTCCTAATGTGAATGTTTCTCAGATCTAGAGGAAATGACAGCTTGTCACCTGCAAAAACATTCAACCTCTTTATCCTCTTATTTCCCAGAAGGATATAGTGCTTGAGATGCACACATGCACTTATGAATGAAATAGAAGACATTACCGTCTAGTTCACCAGCCTGAATTTATCTCCTTTATAACGGAAAGCAAAGTTTACTACACAACGAGCACAGTATGCCGCGAAAGCTTATTAGCAGTGAATTAAAAAATAATATGTTATATTTGACAATAAATCTTCTCAAGCTTACCAATTTGATTTTAGCCGCCTCAGAAAACAGGACATGTGGGAACTTTAGGTCGCAGAAATATTTCGTAGCACTTTGACTCGGGTCGCACATTTACGACGTCATCTATTGGATTTGTAATAGGCTACATATGACTGCATTAGTACAATGTATATAACTTACTTATGTCTGCCTTGTATCTACAACTGTGTTTTTTTATATGTCTTAATTTTGTTCATTTAAAGCCTGCTTTGTTTGTAAGTTTTTTGATTTTCATCAATAAAAAATAAAAAAAACATATGACTGCATTATTTGTTATTTAATGCAATTTAATTATTTAAGTAAGGTTTCCTTTTGTAGATGGTTTATTGTATTCTGTGCTTAAGCCCCGCAAAAGAACTTGTACACCAGGGTGTATGCAAGGTTATTACAATTAACTAACTATTGAATTTTAGCTATAGTTCATAAGGCAATAATAAATAAAACGAATTTATATATATTCAATTCATAAACCCACATCATGCTGAAATAGAAGAACTAATATGTCGTTTTAACAAGACTCTTGACCTTTGTTATGGATCAATTAAAGGTGCATATAAGTCCATAATACTGTCCTGCTTGTTTGTTTATAAAACTGTTTTAAAAAGAGAAAAACTAAGAATTTTAGAGTGTGGTCCGAGGAGTCTACTGCATCTTTGCAAGGATTCCTGGAATGTACGGATTGGGACATTTTTATGACTCTTGCATGGATATAGATGATCTCACAGATGTTGTTAGCAGTTATATTTTGTTCAGTTATACTCATCCCCTGTAAGACTGTCAAAATATTCCCAAACAATAAGCCGTGGTTCACAAAATCCTTGACAACTCTTATGAATGAAAGATGTAGAGCCTTTTATGAGGGCGATTTGGTAAAAAGATTGGAATTGCAGAAAGAGATTAAAATGGAAGTGAGGAAAGCAAAGTTAAATTATAAAATAAACCTATAAAGAGCTGAGTAGAAATAATTTGGGGTCAGTTTGGAAAGGGATGACAGTTATAACTGGATCTAAAGAGAATTCAGCTACCTGGGTATGACTCTACACTGTAAAAAAAAAAAAGTTGAGCAGACTTAAAATTTTAAGGCAACTAGCTTCAGCAGATTTTTGAGTTTTACAGGCTTGACCCCAGCTATATTTTACATTGTGTTTGTGCATACATTAATATGATTGTATGTAAAATTATGTAAAAAATAATTAATTATTTTTTATTTATCAAAGACAACACACATTTATTAACACTTTAAGACAATTTAGATCATTTTTGGGGGTGACTGCTCCAGGACATTTCTACCTTACCTCTATCAGCGGGCCTTTTGTATGCAAAAAAAACAACAACTGTTGTCTCCATCTTATATTATATGTCTCACTGGATATTTGCTATAATTAACATAAAATACAATGTACCAAAAAGTTCAACTTTGAATCTCTAAATATGAATTTATAAATATTGTATACTATAATTTATAAGATGTTTATAATGTATAAGATTGTAGTATAATATAAATTATACTACATATGATAAACTAACAATCTGCTTGTTTGATCAGCAGGTGGCATATTCAGAAAGACGTTTTTGAATATCTTAAAAATATCAGTGTTGGCAACCAAACAATATTGGTGCCCATTGACTTGTAAAGACAAAGAAAACAAATACCACTGAGACATTTCTAAAATATGTTCTTGTGTTTCACCGTTCAAAGCTGTTTGATGTAAAGCTTACAGCTGCGCTCCCTTGACAGGATGTTTAACTTTGATCAGCATCCTCCACTTGTTCAGTTTCATGTTTCAACTATTTAAAAAAAAAACATTTAGGCCTATTGTTTCACTCTAAAAACCAACTCATCACCTACATTCTTAATAATTGTTGTTTTATTTTATATATATATATATATATATATATATATATATATATATATATATATATTGTTTTTTATTACTCCAATAAACACTATAAAGGTTTAAAATATCCAATAAGTTGAAAAATAAAATTATCATTGCAATTTTTGTCATTGGTAACAAATTTAATTTAACCTTTTTGTTAGCCAATAAGCAGCTATAAAAAATGAATTAATTTTAACTTCTATATTTTAAAGTCAAACAGACAACAACTCTTTACTATAATTAATGCCACATTTAGCTTGGGAACTGGGAATTTTACTTCATTTGAACACCTTGATTTTCACACAGTAAACATACTAATATCTCGACTAAGTAAACACAATTATAGGGTCAGGATCTGAAATAAATGCATTTAGCTTAATAGTTCGCCTTTAAGATAAACTATCACTACACATGAGCCGGTAGGATCGTAGGTATAAGTAACCATAGATATGCATATCTATAACGACTGTCTCCATGGTTTCAAAGTAAACGCTTCAGCTCTCGTCAGAACTTGTTGGGATATGTAGTTCTTTTTAGGAGCAAACTCATGCTACGTCACATTGCGTAAACTACAAATCCCACAATTCCATTGCTGGGAGAAAAGTTTCTCACTAAATTTTGTATGACCGTAAATTGCTGCAACATACACTTTGCGAACATGTGAAAATATATTATTTTAGCTTACAATCCAAATGCATGCCCATGTAGCCTACAAGCGACCATGGCATACCCCATGCACAGACCGGATATTTTTCGTTGGAAAACGACAAAGACTAAAACACCAGGCAGTAATAAGGCAAGTAAAATCTGCTTTCTCTTTTCTCACTCAGTTCTTCAAAGATTTAGCTTCGGAATAGTGTTTTTCGATATTCAGCCAGAGGTATTAATCTAAATAAATGTCACACACTCAGGTTATCTTTGGTCATGCACATTGGTTATTAGTACTTAATGAGTAGATTTGTGGCTCAGCAGAAGGATTTAGCTCAAATGTGCAATGAAAACCCCTTCAGGTGTATCTACAAAAGAGCCAGTTTAAGGTAACACGGGATATTTATCCAGGGATTAGATGTGTGAGGCCAGTGTGACTAAATATTAATATCAGTTTATGTCAAGATCAGACATTAACAAGGTTGGAAAGCTCTTGGTGTAACCCAAATATCAGCTTATGACTGTAGAGAAGCCGGTAATACATTATAAAGTCTCAGTCTACTTTAAATTGAAAGAAAGAGCAGAGCTGAATTCATATCTCATATTGCAGGTGCAGCTGAATGAGAATGACATAAAGCAGTGGGTGAAGGTAAGTACATTTCAATCATTTGAATTCATGTCATGCAGAAAATTAATGCAAATGTGTGCCATTGCTTGTGAAAAAGAAGTGTGCAAGTATTTAATGTGCACTTGTAGCATACTTGCAAAAAATAAACCATAATCACTTGTGTACTTCAATATAGTACTCTATCTTAACATATAAGTGCACTTTTTAATGCATTCCATAATATTTATTATTAATTATTTATTAATTACAGTTAACATTCTGAAAGTGTTCAAATGTGTTTTTTTTTTTACAAGGGATGCATGGTCTGTGTTTATGTATATCATTTTAATTTTATAATCAAACTTTGTGTTTCATTCTTCTCAGAGGGTGGAGAAGGCTTCAGAGTTTGCTGTAGCTGAGGTGTTATCCATCAAGAAACAATGTGGTGGTAAAAACAGTATGGCACTGCAGACTGTAGAGCAGCTACAGGATCATGATGATGCGTACAGTGAAGGTAATATTTAACAAATGAATATTCTGCACTTAATGCGTGTGCAGGTTTTTGTAATCAGTATTCCACACTTCCACTTGTATTTCACAGCTCAGTCAATTCTAAGTGAGTGGATGAACCAGAAGTTACGTCTGGAGCTTGAAATGGGTGATGACGAGGAGGAAGAGGAGATGGAAGAATCCAAACAGCTTGTTAAAACCACACAATCCAGCTATAATAACTTTGATGGTACACATGAAATGAAGAAAGCACCTTCTTTGTTTTTCTGAAGCTTACCTTAAAAATTCCATGAAATCTAGACAAGTAGTATTATTTTTATAGTATTTATTAATATTTTCAATTAGCTTTTATTTTTATATTTTCAGTTTTTATCAATTTTATGTGCTTTTGTCATTTTTATTAGTTTTTTTATATTTCTATATAAATTCACTTTCATGGTTGAAGGTTGTTCAGGGTTAAATAAAGTAAAAAAAAAAAAAAAAATTCTGTTACTTGAAATAAAATAAACGCTGAATTAAAAAAATTAAATTCAGCTTGTTGCCAAAGCAACGTCTCATTTTAATTTAGTTTAACTTGGCACTAAAATAACTAAAAATGAATAACAAATACACACATATATTAAGAAAAACTACTAAAAATGACAAAAAAAATTATTACAAATTTATCTAAAATTAAAATAAAAAATATATAAAAATACAAAATGATAATATTAATAAAATTATAATGGTATCTCTAATACTAAAATAACAGTTAGTTGCCAAGGAAACATTTTTAATTTTATTTTATTTAACCCTTGTGCAAACTTATGGCCATTTCTGTCCATTTTAGTTTTTTTAAATTTGTTCATCATTTTGCCTATGTTAATGCTAACTGCATAAAGTTTGGCTCAGGTGTGTATTTTTATTGGAATTTTAATATTCCACCCTCATTTCCTTTAATAAATCTATTTTACACTAGGTACAAAAAAATCAACCACTCAGCACCATTTGGACTAAAATGTCCCCATTGAAACCCATTAAAACTGCTATTTTTAATCGCAGTGCCATTCAACTGTAAAATGAAGCAATTTTTGTTAATAGGCTTTCATTCTGTTTAGTATGCGCCCAAACAAAATCTTACTGAAAGCTCATTTTTTTGAGATATCAACCTCAAATTTGGAACACAACTTGTTTAGATTTATGGCTTTGATTTTCTAGCAGGTTTAGAGTTCAACATGTTTCATATATAAAATATTCATAAAATAAAATATAAAATATTGTTCATAAATCATTTTCATAAACTTAAACCTGTATAACTTTTTTTACTTCAACAATAATCTGCCATGGGTCTTCTTTAAAATGAGACCAAAACTTAAGTCTGTACTCCCAAGCTTCCAATATGGAATTTTTTTAATTTTTTTTTACATGGACATTTTTGTCCACTATGGACCTAAGTGTAACTTTTTTATTGATGCACAAGGGTTAGGCTTTATTTTAGTTACCAAAAACATTTTTACTAGTTAATAATAATCCGGAGGTCTTTTTTTTTTTTATTAGACATGTACTTTCACCTAGCACAGGAAGAGGAGAACACTGTAGTGCACAATTTTCTCCAGGACCTGATGGAAACCGAGGTGTTGGACTTGGGGATAGTGGAAGACCTTAAAGTAGACTCTGGTCAGAATAAGAAGAGATGGAGGGACCCTAGCATTACCATGGAGGTGCGTCACAAGCAGGTGAAGGAGAGCCGCATGCGCAGAGATGCTGAACGTGCTAAACTGCGAAAAGAGAAAGAAGCGCTAAGGGAGGCACGAGAGGAGGCATGGCAACTGGAAAAGGAGAAGCAGCGAAAGAAGAGGCAGGAGGCACGCAGACAGGAAGAACTGATCCAGCAGGAGATGATTCGCCTACGCAGAGAGATGGAGGGGAAGAGGAGTGTGGAGCAGCTTGCACGAAACATGTACTGTACAACAACACAAGAGTATTTGGGCACTCTAGCCACAATTAAAAATGAATGTCAAAATAAAAGCAAA
Source organism: Barbus barbus (assembly GCF_936440315.1). Taxonomy (NCBI): domain Eukaryota; kingdom Metazoa; phylum Chordata; class Actinopteri; order Cypriniformes; family Cyprinidae; genus Barbus; species Barbus barbus. The sequence continues at coordinate 15,068,684 of NC_136722.1, forward strand.
CTAATTATGCTAAACCATTTTTCACAGATAACTTCACTTGGCATCTTTACCGCCCACAAGGTGATTTTTAGTTAATGTATGAAGTCAGTTAGAGGAACTGACTTCATACATGAACTAAAAATCACCATGTGAGCGTTCATAGACGAGCCTGATCAAAGCACCATGGGGCTTTGGGACACAAACATCCCACTATATTCACTGCAGTTATTCTATAATATATGCATGTGTATTTAACTTTGTGTTTTCCTCATTTGCCGTTTTAGAATAAGACCATTGGTGAAAAGTAGCCTAGATAGAAGGATCTGGTCGTACATTTAATGAGACTAAATTTCCACATTTCTCAATGCTTGAGGCCCATATTTTTGTGCAATTTTTTCCCTTGAAGAGTGCATTTGTTCTTTTCTTTTTTTTTAATGTCATTTGGTTTGATATTTTCTTATTCAATGCAGTCACATTAATACATTTTAATTGTGGTTTAAGTATCCAGATACTTTTTAGGGCAATTATGTTATTTTCTCATTTAAATGGCATTCAGATTTTTGAAGAGATGACTGTGTGACATTTTTAAATTTCAATCTTGAACAGGGAGAGGGAAAGGCTTCAGAAACAAAGGGCCACTGAAAACTCTCTCATTCCAAAACATCACAATTCCACACAGAAGAAACCGAACAAAGACCTTCAACTTAAGCTGAAGAAGCTGGAAGCCAAAGTTCACCTTCTCAATTTGCAGGTTAGAAGACATTATAGTTTAATTATATTGTATGCATATATAAATTAAATAAATAATAAATTAAAATAAAAAAAAATATTTATTAAAATCAGCATAAATTCAATTCAGTAAAATGAATACTACTATTATATACACTGAGTTATAATTTACAAATGTTACAATTTATACAGTCATGGCCAAAAATATCAGCACTCTTGGTAAATATGATCAAAGAAGGCTGTGAAAATTAATCTGCATTGTTAATCCTTTTGATCTTTTATTAAAACAATTCACAAAAATCTAACCTTTCATTGGATAATAAGAATTTAAAATGGGGGGAAATACCATTATGAAATAAATGTTTTTCTCAAATACACATTGGACACAATTATTGGCACCCCTAGAAATTGTAGAGTAAAAGAGTAAAATATCTCTGAAGTATATTCCCATTCATATTCACAATTTTGAGCATTATCCAAATTATTTTAATAAATTTTCATGGCTGAAATTATCCAGCCATGGCTTCCTGTTTCACAGAAATATTAATAGGAGGGAAAACAAAGCCCAAATTCCCTAAATAATTCATCACAATGAGAAAAACCAAAGAATGTATTTCTGATGTGCAGCAAAAGATAATTGAGCTTCACAAATTAGTGAAGTGGCTTTTAGAAAAGAGCTAGAGCAGTGAAAATTCCCATTTCCACCATCAGGGCAATAATTAAGAATTTCCAATCAACATAAAATGTTACGAAACTGCCTGGAAGAGGACGTCTGTCTATATCGTCCTAATGCACGGTGAGAAGGAGAGTTTGAGTGGCTAAAGACTCTCCAAGGACCACAGCTGGAGAATTGCAGAAAATAGTTGAATCTTGGGGTCAGAAAACCTTAAAAAAAAAAAAGTCAAATAGCACCTACACCATTACATGTTGTTTGGGAGGGTTTCAAGAAAAATTCTCCTAGCTCATCCAAAAACAAACTCCAGCATATACAGTTATCAGACACGACTAGAACTTCAAATGGGATGGTCTTCTATGGTCAAATGAAACTAAAAAATTTGCTTTTTAGCAGCAAACACTCAAGATGGGTTTGGTGAACACAGGGATAAAAAGTACCCCGTGTGTACAATGAAATATACGGCTGTATTTTTGATGTTGTGGGCCTATATTTCTGCTGGAGGTCCTGGACATCTTGTTTAGACACATGACATCATGGATTCTATCAAATACCAACAGATAAAAAATCAATAAGTGACTGACTCTGTTAGAAATCTTATAATGGGCCATGTTTGGATCTTCCAACCGTACAATAATCCAAACACAAACCTCAAAAACAACACAAAAATGGGTCACTGAGCACAAAACCAAGCTTCTGCTGGCCATTCCAGTCCTCTGACCTGAACCCTATAGAAAATGAGTGAGGTGAACTGAAGAGAAGAAGCACCAACATGGAGCTGGGAATCTGGAGTGATTTTGGATGAAGGAATGGTTTCTGATCTCTTGTCAGGTGTTCTCTAACCTCATCAGGCATTATAGGAGAAAATGTAGAGCTGTTAAACTGGCAAATGGAGGTTTCAAAAAAGTATTGAATAATAGGTTGCCGTTAATTGTGGCCAATGTGTATTAGAGAAAAACATTTATTTCATAAGGATATTTCCCCCCATTTTAAATTCTTAATATCAAATGAAAGGTTAGATTTTTGTGAATTTTTTAAATAAAAGATCAAAAGGATTAACAATGCAGATTAATTTCCACAGCCTTCTTTGATCATATTACCAAGGGTGCCGATATTTTTGGCCATGACTGTATATACTTTATATATATATATATATATATATATATATATATATATATATATATATATATATATATATATATATATATTTAAATAAAATTTTAATAGTGACAGTGACGTGACATACGGCCAAGTATGGTGACCCATACTCGGAATTCGTGCTCTGCATTTAACCCATCCAAAGTGCACACACACCCGGAGCAGTGGGCAGCCATTTATGCTGTGGCACCCGGGGAGCATTAGGGGGTTCGGTGCCTTGCTCAAGGGCACCTCAGTCGTGGTATTGAGGGTGGAGAGAGCGCTGTACATTCACTCCCCCCACCTACAATCCCTGCTGGCCCGAGACTCGAACCCACAGCCTTTTGATTACGAGTCCGTCTCTCTAACCATTAGGCCACGACTTCTATATTACAGTAAGAAATTAACACACTTATTCAGCAAGGATGCATTAAATTGATCAGAAGTGACAGTAAAGACATTTAAAATGTTACAAAACATGTAATAAAAATGTGTTTAATAAATAGATTAATAAATGCTGTTCTTTTGAACTTTCTGTCTATCAAAGAATCCTGAAAAATGATTCACGTTTTCCACAAAAATACTAAGAACCACAACAGTTTTCAACATTGATAATAAATAAAAAATGTTACCTTACCAAATCGGCATATTAGAATTGTTTCTGAAGGATCATGTGAAGTAGAAGTGGAACGTGCGAAGTTCACCTTCTCAATTTGCAGGTTAGAAGACATTATAGTTTAATTATATTGTATGCAATACATTCTTATGTTTTTTGACTGGTTGCAATACATATATGTTTTAGTGCATACACAGGCATTTTACGGCATGGTACTCAGTGATATTGGAAAGAAGGGTGCGCGTGGGCAAGGCAGCAGCGCTGTGTGATTGGAGGAGGCAGCTGAGAGCGTGGCGGGCATGGCGGGCTCTGGTCTGGGCCAGAAGAGAGGAGAACGAGGCTAAAAGGACTGAAGAGGCGCTAAGACTGGAGCACAGGCAGGAGAGCTCAATTTATAAAAACCTGTCACTGTCAACAAAGGGCTTAAACAGTCTGATAAACATTTGAAAGAAATGCAAATCTCTAAACAATTAGACTAAAAGAGCATGTTAATTGCTTAATTAAAGGCTAATTAAAGGCTTTAATTCATCTTGGCAGTCAGACGGTTTTAAGTTGTGTCTGTCTTTCCCACAGGCGCTGTCAGCAGGCAGTGGAGAGTGACCGCAGGAGGCTTTTGAGACGCTGCCTCAGTGATTGGCGTGTGTGGTGTCAAGTAGAACGTCATCGCAAGGAGCTTCTCCAACAACAAGACGAAACTCGACGGAAAATGGCTGCTTTGATCAATGCAGTGGCTTCTGGGAAACTAGGGGCAGAAAAATCTCCACCAGTTACTAATCCACCTGAAACACTCAGTCCTACAGAAAGCACCAGCCATCAGGTAAGGACATATACAGTAAGATTTTTCATTCTGATTAAACTATTCCTCAAACCCTCTTCATTCCACCATAGGATGTGGCAGCAGCTCCAGAAATCAGTTCACCAACTGCACAAGCCACTATCAAGACTGGCCGTTCAGAGGCCCCACCCACTCAGGCCTGGCAGGTGACGCGTCGTCATGCTGCTCTCTCATCGGCGGAGCTACAACAGGCCCGTCAGGGGCAACAGCATCAGACCTCCCGAAGCGGAAATGCAGAGCTTGGCGCTGGACAGTTCAAACACCGCCATGCGGCCCTGCAGCAAACCGTAGCTGAGCAGAGGCGTCTTCTAAAAGAGCAACAGGAGCAGATTCAGCATCTGCAAGAGAGACAGAACATTCTGGAACTGAGGCATGAGGCAGAAAAAACGGCACTGTTAGCAACAGGTCCTCCTGGAGCTACAAATACATGCCATCCACCTAAACCCAACACAGAGACAGCAAAAGGAATTACAGAAAAACCCTCAAGGTACTATCCAGGTACCCTGTTTGGGACACATTTCACCCCAAAATCAAAATAATTATAGATTTATTTTGCAAACAGACAATCAGACCCCCATATACCAAATTCTTTCTCATTAGTGTTACAGTAATGAAAATCACAAAATGTTTCTAAATATTTGAATTGATTAAATTAAATAATAAATTAAAATAAAAAATAATTTATTAAAATCAAGCAAAAGAAATGCTACTATGATATACACTTACATTTTTACAAATGTATGTTACAATTTATGTATACTTAAAATATATTTATATAAAAATGTATACAATATATTAATATTACAGTAGGAAATTGTCACTTATATTCAGCAAAAATGTGTTAAATTGATCAAAAGTTACAGTAAAGACATTTATAATTGCTTATAAAAATGTATTTAATAAATATATAACTTTCTGTTCATCAAAGAATCATGAAAATGTATCACATTTTCCACAAAAATATTAAGCACCACTTCTGAAGGATCATGTGAAGTATAAGTGGAAAACAGATATTTTCAGTTATAATAATATTTCACAATATTACTGTTATTATTATTACAATATTATTTTTCAGAAACATAAAAAAAATACTTTTCATCGGTAGTGTGTTATACACAAAATGTAATATTATTTTTATTGCATAGTATTTATTTTTATTTATTACTTTGATGAGATTGAGATTTTTGTGCATTACAGTAGGCTGCTATTTAACTATTTAAATAACCACAAGTTGCATTAAAATAATGCCATAATGCAAAAAAAAATTAAAGTAGGTATCATTTTCTTTATGTGAAACTTATTTTTTTTTTTTTCCTTTCAGATATGGGGTGAAATATGACCCTGACGTTTTTTTGTGAAACAAAAGAGAACAGAATAAATATAAGAAATCTGTCACCTGAGGCACCAGAGTGGATCAGAATGTAATACTGGCTTGTTTCATGTACTCAATGTAATCCCTCTAGATTTTACCAAAGGGTCACTTCCCACAGCTGTTCTATCCGTGTGCTCGTGTGGGGGAGACAATGTTTGTTATTAGTCACAATTTCACAAAGATATTCATTCTCCTTACAATCCCAGAACAAAGAGTGCCTCGGGGGAAAACGCCAGCAGCCACACCAACCAAACAGCATTTCTGCATCGTGCAGCTCTTCCCCATCCTGCAGTACAAGGTCAGTCACACACATACACAATCCAGCAGTTGGAAAACTGTCACTATGGTGGTTCCAAGCATGGGAAATTAATTTCATGGCTATGCCCTAGTTTTAAATCCTCTCTGATACTGAATGCATTGAGCACAAATGCGCGCAATCGCTATACACTCATAATCCACTTGTGCATCTCTATGTAAACCAGGAACAATACCAAAACCTCACAATGGCTCTTCCATGTGTTAAAACCTTGAGCTTCATTGTTATTGAATACATAGTCATATTTGTTCAATAATCAGTGGTATCTGAGGGAGTTTGTGCACATGGTCGCGTCTCTCAGTGGGTGGTTTTTAACAGCCCCCGTGAGTCAACGTCCTGCTGAGTTAAAGGCCCTGTCGACTCATCAATGACATCCACTATTTTTTATATTATCATTCAATCTGTGAGACAGACTGTCCTGGCCTTGACAATAACCAATTAGATTTTTCTCACAATGAAAAACTGACAAGCCAATGTCCTGCTCAGATCTGATCCAAATGTTTCCTCAGCAAATGAAAGGTCAAGTTTTGCAAACACAACCAGTTGTACATGTTGATTGAGGGATGCACGATATTGCATTTTTGCCAGTGCCGATATTTTTCATCTAATTTTGGCCGATGCAGATACCGATATATTTCCTTTTGTTTGGAAAAAACACCAAGTCTCTCCTGTGCATAAATTATAAGCAAAATATTTTTAATTTAATTTTTTACTTATTTATTAAAATTAAATTAAATATTATTAAGGTTTTTTGACAGTACATTGAAGCTTTGAAAATAACTATAAATAGTTCTCTCCCCAGAAAGATGCCGTGTTAACCCTAACATTTTAAGATATAACATTTGTAGGCGGTCACAAACAAAAGAGTTGTAAAAATTCTGAAAATCTTTGAGCTCATGATTTGTTTTAAAAATAAAACATATTACACATTAATGAATAAATGAGTATATATAAAATTATTTAATTTACAAGTGTCATGTTTGTGATTTTTATTTTTTATTTTTCATTTAAGCTATAGCTTCTGACCATTAAATCAAAACATACTCATTATTTTATGACATCAATTACTGCTTTATTTAATCAGAAACAGTCTAAATGTTATTTGTGTAGGCTATTTTACTTTTAATTTAATAAGAAGTAGGCCAACAGCGCCCCCTACAGATTAAATCTCCTTACCGAACGTGCGTTAGGACCCAGGGGAGGCCGTCACTGCTGCCTGCTGCAAGTGCTATTACTGTTTATACACTAAATGCATCATTCTGTACGTGCTTTCACAGATTAAGTGCAGCATCTAAAACAGTGAATCTAATCATCATTCAGACAACACTTTGCTTCAAGAATGAGCCACACTGCTGATGTGATCTAATCACTAGCACACCCTGAGCACATGTGAGTTAACCCATTCCTCTAATCAGCAAGACATATCGGCATATTTTTTCATATCAGGAGATGCCGATATTTACATTTAAAGCCATTATCGGCTGATTCCGATATCAGTCCGATAATATCATGCATCCCTAGTAATCAAGTGTTTTTCCACCTCCTACACTTAAATTACTGATAAAATTAAGTATAAATTAATAAGAAAAGTCAGTTTTTTACATTTAATTTAGTAATTTTCTTTTCAGTTGAGCTTCACATTGGGGAACCTTGAATTTTCAGAACTGACCATTTTTCCACATACAAAAAAAAAAATTAATATATTTTTCCCATTTAATTTAGTAATTTTCTCATTCAGGTGAGCTTCACCATTGGTGAGTTTGTTTTTTCAAAACTGATTTTTTTTCCCCCTTAAAAACACTACTTTTATTATACATACAGTGCCCTCCACTAATATTGGCACCCTTGGTAAATATGAGCAAAGGTGGCTGTGAAAGTAAATCTGCATTGTTTATCCTTTTTATCTTTCATTCAAAAAATTCACAAAATTCCAACCTATCATTGAAGTAAAACAATTGAAAGTTGGGGTGGGGGGGCTCATTGTGAAATAAATGCTTTCTTTAGTTCTTGTTGGCCACAATTATTGGCACCCAATTATTGCAACGTCCTTTTCCCAGGGTAACAGCTCTGAGTTTTCTCCTATAATGCCTGAAACGTTTGGAGAATACCTGATAAGAGATCAGATAACATTTTCTTCATACAGAATCTCTCCAGATCATTCAGATTCACAGCTCAATGTTAGTACTGCTTCTTTCAGTTCACCTCACTCATTTTCTGTAGGGTTCAGGTCAGAGGACAGGGACAGCCATGGTAAAAGATTTGTTTTGTGATCAGTGACCCATTTTTGTGTTTATTTTGTTGTTTGTTTTGGATTGTTGTCCTGGTGGAAGATCCATACACGGACCATTATAAGATTTCCAACAGAGGCAGTCAGGTTTTGATTTTTTTTATCTGTTGGTATTTGATAGAATCCATGATGCCATGCATCTGAACAAGATGTTCAGGACCTCCAGCAGAAAAACAGGCCCACAACATTAAAGATCCAGCAGTATATTTAACCGTGGACATGGGGTACTTTTTTTTTTTTTATCCCTGTTTGTACTAAACTCATCTGGTGGGTTTGCTGCCAATTAGCTCTTTTTTCAGTTTCATCTGACCATAGAAGCCAGTGCCATTTGAAGTTCCAGTCGTGTCTGACAACTGAATATGCTGGAGTTTGTTTTTGGATGAGTGAGGAGAATTTTCCTTCAAACCCTTCCGAACAACATGTGGTGATGTAGGGAATATTTGAGATATATTTTTTTAGGTTTCTGACCCCAAGACTCAACTAATCTCTATAATTCTCCAGCTGTGATACTTGGAGAATCTTTGGCCACTCAAACTCTCCTCTTCACCGTGCATTAGGACGATATAAACACATGTCCTCTTCCAGGCAGATTTTTTTACATCTTTAGTTGATTGGAACCTCTTAATTATTGCCCTGATGGTGGAAATGGGGATTTTCAATGCTTTAACTTTTTTCTTACAGCCACTTTCTATTTTGTGATGCTCAACAATCTTGTTCTGCACATCAGAAATATATTCTTAGGTTTTACTCCTTGTGATGGATGATTAAGGGAATTTGGCCTTTGTGTTCCTCATATTTGTGGAACAGGAAGTCATGGCTGGACAATTTCATGCTCCTAGTCACCCTGGTGTGCTAAAAAATGGAAATATGAATGGAAATATACTTCAGAGATATTTTACACATAAGAATTTCTAGGGATGCCAATAATTGTGGCCAACATTCATTGGAGAAAAACATTTATTTCATCATGAGATTTTCTCCCCACTTTCAATTGCTTTACTTCAATGATGGGTAAGAATTTTGTGATTTTTTTTTTGAGTGAAAGATCAAAAAGATAAACAATGCAGATTTATTTTCACAGCTGCCTTTCACTCATATTTATCAAGGGTGCCAATATTAGTGGAGGGCACACCAAGGTGACTAGGAGCATGACATTGTCCAGCCATGACTTCCTGTTCCACAGGATTATAAATATGAGGAACACAAAGGCCAAATTCCCTTAATCATCCATCACAAGGAGTAAAATCTAAGAATATATTTCTGATGTGCAGAACAAGATTGTTGAGCATCACAAAATAGAAAGTGGCTGTAAGAAAAAAGTTAAAGCATATTTATATAAATATATAAAGTTTTTTTTGTTTTAATTTTGATGATTAGAGCTTACAGCTAATGAAAGTCAAAATATTAGAATATTTCCTAAGATCAATAAAAAAAAAGGATTTGCAAAACAGAAAAGTTCAAGTTCTTTAAAGTATGTTCATTTATGCACTCAATACTTGGTCGGGGCTCCATTAGCACAAATTCCAGGATCAGTGAGGTGTGGCATGGAAGCGATCAGCCTGTGGCATTGCTGAGGCACTATTAAGCCTTCAGCTCGTCTGGATTGTTGGATTCGACTGTATAGCCTATGCCATCTTTATGTAGAGCAACAATTCTTTTTTTCAGATCCTCAGAGTTCTTTGCCATGAGGTGCCATGTTCCAGTGACCAGTATGAGAGAGTGAGAGTGATAACACCAAAGTTAACACACCTGCTCCCCATTCACACCTGAGACCTTGTAACACTGAGTCACATGACACCGGGGAGAGAAAATGGCTAATTGGGCCCAATTTGGACATTTTCACTTAGGGGTGTACTCACTTTTGTGGCCAGCGGTTTAGACATTAATGGCTGTGGGAATACAGTGTTATTTTCCCCACATATCTAGATTCTAAAACATTTCGTGTCACTTTTGGTGCCATTTTTGCCTCAAGCCATGGTGAATTTCTAATTCTGGTTGCAATACATCTTCCTCATAACCACTTAACTAGTGAACACTATAAATGACAATGAGATTTTCAGCAAAATCAGTCAATGTGATACAGGGCGCCGTCTTGAATACATATGCAAGCAACACAAACAAACTTGTACCAAAGAACCATAAGATCAGAAGAAAATGCTGCAGAACTTCATAGTGGCCCTTTAATCTGGCCCTTTACTGATGCCTCGGTCCTCCACCAACTCTGTCTGTCACTTTCCTTTTTTATGTTTCATTCAGCCATGGAGGAACGAGCACGGCAGCGTGCCGAGCGCAGGAGAGAGATAGAGGAGCGGAGGAGACAGAAGCAGGAAGAGAAACTGGTAAGACGTGCCACTCTTCAAGCATAGAAATGTGTGAATGTGATGAAACAAACCTCAGCTTTTTTGTTCTGTAGGCTCAAATGAAGGCAGCTGAAGAGGAAAGACTCAGAGCTGAGGAAGAGGAGAAACTAAAGGAGATAGAGAGGAAGAAGGAAGAGAAGAGGGAGCAAAGAAAGGTGTGTGTACATTATCATGGGTTTTACATATTTGGATTGTTACTTTTAAATGTTTATGCTACAGATGTGAGTGATAGCTCAAATTATTGAGGAGAGGGGTGTGTTTACTTTTTTTAAGTAGCTGTCATTATGATTTTGAGCTTTTTTGAATGATGAAATGGGTGGAAATAATCCCAAACCAATCTAGGGAGAAAATGTTAACCTGAAAATGGTCAATTAACTGGTTTTATTTTAAGGTTAAAACATCATTTAACATCACTGAATCAATCTAAATACATGCATTTATACCAACAAGACACATTTTTATGAGTTAAATCTGGCAGAAATTATGGAAGCCCATTTTCACCACAGAATAGAAAAATAAAAAAGAAATTGAGACTTTTTATCTCAAAATTCTCACTTTATTCTTGCGATTCTGAGTATATATCTCACAATTCAGACTTTTGTGAGACATGAATTTGCAATTCTGAAGAAGAAAAGTCTGATATGTGAGAGTCACAATTTCCTTTTTTCATTCCATGACAGAAACAAAGAACAGAATTGCAAGATATAAAATCAGAATTCAGACTTGCTAGTTTATATCTTGCAGTTCTGTTTATCTCACAATTTGGTCCATGTTTCTGACAGTTCAGAGAAAAAAAGGCAGAAATGTGAGAAACAAACTCTGAATTGTGAGATAAAAAGTCACAATTACCTTTTTTTAAATTCTGTGTTGGAAACAGGCTTCCATAAGAAATAGCTCTTTAAGTTAACAATTGTCAGTTACGACTTTTTACATAGCAGAATACCAGTATGTAACTACCCAGAATGCCCTAGGAACTGATTAGCAGTATGCTAAAAACCACTGTAGCACTGAAAAAACGAGTTTTGAATAAGCAAGTGCATCTATAAAATGCAAAAAAGTTCATTTATGCATCATGTTTATGCACACAGCCTTCACTTTGTAAGTTTTAAGTAACTTGTTTGTGTTAATGTGAACTTAGAGGGAACTTGAGAAACAGAAGAGAGCAGAACGGGAACAGGAACTGTCAAAGCGGGCGGCCCTGCACTACCTCAGAACCCTGTTACTGCGCCGAGGCCTGGCACCATGGAAAAGCCTGCTGGAGCAAAGCCATGTCAAGACACAGGTCAGCGCTACTGCAAACACACACACAAACACACACGGACTACAGTAACAATGCAGGCTGTTCGCCTGCTTTCCAGACAAACACTCACACACTCAATTATTCATCCAAAGAGTTATGGGCAGCTCACACACAGACAGGAAGACCAGCTGTTGCCTTGCATTAACTCTTGGTCCATTCCCCAAATTTTAATGATGTTTACAGTATACTGTTGCGTTTCCACCTGGCTAACCACCTGTTTTCGAAATAAATTAACAGAGAGCAGACATCTGAGATTCAGGAGGGAGATGGAGTGACTGAGAAGGAGAGATTGACATGGACAGAGACACAAAGAGAGAAACCGAATGGCTTTGAATTCAGAATATGCATTGTTGTTTAGCTATTGATCCACATACATGAAAGCAGAAACCGCAAGGTCCAATTAGTTGCAAAACTAGCATGCACGTCTATCTCTACAGTCCCAACAGGAAATCACCGGGGAAAGTTTGCAATCCATAAATGCCATGGGAATGTATTAGATGATGACGGTCTTAATTAAAGCAGACAGTTATTTATGTTCGGGTGCTTTTGCCTTTTTGGTCTCCTCCAGAGAGCGGTGGATCATTACACACTGGCTCTGCAGAGACGCTGCTTCTGCTCCTGGCTTCAGTCTGTGGATGAGGCCCATGCAGAGAGAGAGGCCAGCGCCAACCAGCTGTATCACCGGATCTTACTTCAGAGGGCTGTGTGTAGCTGGAAAAGGGTAAAACACCACACACACATAGTCTGATAGGAAACTGTGAGTGATTTAAAAAAGCTTCAGATCTTGAGACAACATAATTTCTGTAGTGAACTTCTTGTTGACTTTTTTTAATAAATAATTTCATTAATTTGTAATAAATTAAATGATTATTTATTAATAATTTTAATATTAAGATTTAAAGAATATTAAATACAGACATTTATTTGTAGACATTTTTAGACTAAATTATAGACATTTTATTTATACAGGTACATCTAAAAAAATTAGTCACTCATTTCAGAAAGTGAAATCCATATATTATATAGATTCATTATACATAGAGTGAAATATTTCAAACCTTTATTTCTTGAAATTTTGATGATTATGGCTTACAGATAATGAAAACCCAAAATTCAGTGTCTCAGAAAATTTGAATATTACATAAGATCAATGAAAAAAAGGATATTTTAAACACAAATGTCAGGCTTCTGAAAAGTATGTTCATTTCTATGCACTCAATACTTGGTTGGGCCTCCTTTTGCATGAATTACTGCATCAATGCGGCGTGGCATGGAAGCAATCAGCCTGTGGCACTGCTCAGGTGTAATGGAAGCCCAGGTTGCTTTGATAGCGGCCTTCAGGTCTTCTGCATTGTTGGGTCTGGTGTCTCTCATCTTTCTCTTGACAATATCCCATAGATTCTCTATGGGGTCCAGGTCAGGCGAGTTTGCTGGCCAATCAAGCACTGTAACACCATGGTCATTGAACCAGCTTTTGGTACCTTTGGCAGTGTGGGTAAGTGCCAAGTCCTGCTGGAAAATGAAATCAGCATCTCCACAAAGCTTGTCAGCAGAAGGAAGCATGAAGTGCTCTAAAATTTCCTGGTAGATGGCTGCGTTGACTGTGGACTTCAGAAAACACAGTGGACCAACACCAGCAGATGACATGGCAGCCCAAATCATCACTGACTGTGGAAACTTCACACTGGACTTCAAGCAACATGGATTCTGTGCCTCTCCACTCTTTCTCCACACCTTTATTTCCAAATGAAATTTTACTTTCATCTGAAAAGAGGACTTTGGACCACTGAGCACCAGTCCAGTTCTTTTTCTCCACAGCCCAGGTAAGACGCTTCTGACGTTGTCTCTGGTTCAGAAGTGACTTGGTAGCCCTTTTCCTGAAGACGTCTGAGCGTGGTGACTCTTAATGCACTGACTCCAGCTTCAGTCCACTCCTTGTGAAGCTCTCACAAGTGCTTGAATCAGCTTTGCTTGACAGTATTCTCAAGCTTGCGGTCATCCCTGTTGCTTGTGCACCTTTTCCTACACAAATTCTTCCAGTCAACTTTGCATTTAATATGCTTTGATACAGCACTCTGTAAACAGCTACACCTTTCAGTAATGACCCTCTGTGACTTACCCTCTTTGTGGAGGGCGTCAATGTTCGTCTTCTGGACCATTGCCAAGTCAGCAGTCTTCTCCATTATTGTGGTTTCAAAGAACAAGAGATACTCAGAATTTATACTGTAGGGATGGTCATTAATTGAAACTCAAATGTAATTATTCTAATATTTTGAGATACAGATTTTTGACTTTCATGAGCTGTAAGCTCTAATCATTAAAATTAAAACAAAAAAACTTTTGAAACGTTTTACTTTACATGTAATGAATCTAAAATATATGAAAGTTTCACTTTTTGAAATAAGTTACAAGAAAAAATTGACTTTCACAATACTTAAATTTTTTGAGATGTACCTGTAGATAATATATATATTTTTTTAATTATTAATAAAATTAATAAATAAATTCAATAAAAAAATGAAAATTGATAATAGCCAAAAAGTGTCTTATTGACTTATGAAATTTTATTTATAACAAATTAAATGAAGATGTATTGTTTAGTCATTATTTTAATATTCATTACTTTAATCTTAATATTTATTTAAAGCTATTATCAATTGAGTATTAGTAAATATAGAGGCTTATATCTATTTATACACATGTATCATTGTATTGTTTATAATAAATTTTATTAATTTATCATTGTATTGTTTATAATAAATTTTATAAAAAATTAGACATTTTAATTTCTATAATAAAATTTGGTTGACTGTCCAATTATAAGTTTATTATTAAATTAACTTTACTAATAAATAATTAAATTAAATTATAATAAATTTTATATTTATTATTCATTCAGTTTCTTAACTTTTATAATAATTAAAATTATAAATACGAAATAAATATGAATTAATATTTGTTTACAAAATATATTTTTAGTTTAATATAAATATACATATTTACTTATAGAGAATCTATGGACAGTAATTGTATTACTTATAATAAATAATTTCAAACAAGTTATTACATTCATACAAATAAAAATGTATCATTTATTATCTTTCTAAAGAAATGATCAGTTGTGCTTCGCCACCATGGCCTTGCTCTGTGGTTTCTTACTGGTCCAAGCAAAAAGAACTTACCGACAATTTATTATTCAATTAATTAGTTTATATTTTGGGTTAATGGTATTAATAAAGTCATATCCTTAATTATGAGCAATTGTCAATGTTTGATTTCAATACTCACCAGTTAAAAGATCTGCGCTTTATACTGGAAGCACGAGCCGAGCGGTTTCACAGAACACAGACCCAGAGGAAGGTGTTGATGGCCCTGCTGGATCACGCTACAGAGCAGCGAATCACAGCCTGGGACAATGAGCAACGGGCAGAGGAGCACAGCAGCAGGTCAACACGTCCTTCATTGTGACACTTTTACTGCACCATAAGGCCAAACATCCTTTCTAAAGATACTAAAGATAGTTGAAGAAGAAATGTATGGGTTATTAAGAATTTTCAGTATTTAGAAAAATGAAAATATGTTTGCTGACTTTGGTTCTCTGGGCTTTGTAGGAGTGCTGTCAAGAAGTGTTTTGCTGGCTGGAGGCGACTTCCTGTTGTCTTACGAGAAGAAAAGGAAACCGAGGCACGCAGAGAGCAGCTCAGACGTAAAGTGGCAGAGATTTTGCCCGACTTCCACTCCTCGCCTATTGACTCCCTGTGGCGCTCCGTAAATCCTCTTTAACAGCACACACACAGGCTTTACATTGAAAACATCTGCAGCTTGATGAGCCGTCGTGTTTAATCATTTTATGCTCGTTTATTTTTCCATGCTACAGTTTAATTGAACAACTTGTAGAATGAAATGCATTACATTATAAAACCGTCTCACATGAGACAAATAAACATCCGGATTTTGAAGTGCTTCTTAGCTGGTTCTTTAGAAGGCATTTAATGAAAGGAAAACAACTTAGATTCAAAAACGCTGCGATAATTCATGCACATCAAAATGTAGCTGGATGGTACTTGCCACAGATTTGTCCCCAGTTGATGCAAATGAAAAGAAAATACACGCATAGGCACAAAGAGCTCGAATAAAAAACATGAAGCTCAACATAAAACATTCATACTGAAATGACAGCTTTAAAGCTGTGTGCTGTCTGGAATATATATGCAGTGTTGCATCATTTCTGATGGCACTAAAGACACTAAATAAGGCTTGATTCTGAATGTGCATTCACATATAAGACACACTTCTCTCAGTTGAGAGAACAAAAACAATGAATCCATAATTGGTCCAACTAGCAGTGAATGTAAACCAGAAATGCATGATTTATGTAATTAATGGAGGGAAATTAATATATTTCTTAATACTTCATTAATTCTCATTGATTTGAGACCTTTATAAATATACAATATTATAAGTTGTGTAAACACTAACCACACCTGAGTAATGGTGTACTTGATGTTGAAATACACTGGTAGAGATGTCACATACTACAACACTGCCATCTAGTGATCCACACGATTCAACTGACTCTTGATGAAACCTTGAGCACAATGTTTAGAGCCATAAACTGACTCCGGAATGGATGTTGAAGACATTAAGTAGCACAACATTATACTTCACTGCATTAAATATGAGTGATAATTCACTTTAAAGACCCGTTCAATTGTTTTTCCATCAGTAGGGACTGACAGTTGAATTTATATACCAGATCTGATGGTTTATGGTTTGATGGCTCTGAAGCCTTGCTCATGGTCAAGAATTCAATCCAGTTAGTACGGAAGCCTCGTGAGTAAACGCCGGTTTCGATGATCAGACCCCAGAGAAGTCTGCGAGCGGTTTTCTCTCTCAGAGCCAGACGCGCCTCTCGTTCAGTCACGTTGAAGCTGATGTTGATAAGCTGTAAGAGCAGCAGGTGCAGCAAACCTCCAGTCACGATACTGCTGTACCAGGCACAGGTGAAACACAGAGCAGAGCTGATGAACAGAAAAACAGAGGAACAATGGGTCATTAATTAACATGCTATATTATTAATACTCTAAACAATAAAAATGCTGTTATGAACAATCATATTGAAGCTGTGTGAACCTGAGAAACCAAATTTTTCCATGTTAAAGAAATCTAAACCATGTTAAAACTAATGTTGATGTTGTTAAATGAGGTCATGTTTGTAAATGAGAAGTGGTTCTCAAACAGTTTACCTGGATAAATAAAGGTTAAATAAAATAAAAAAAATAAATATAACTAAAACTGATATTTTTTGTTAATTGGGATAAAGCTGAAATAAAACTAAAACTTTAAAAACTTAAAAACTATTGAAAATTTGAAATGTCGTCTTAGTAACTGACATAAAATAATTTAAATATAAAACATGAATAACAAAAACAAATGAAAATGAGAAATGTTGCCTAGTAACTGACATTATGAATATTTAGAATAAAATAATAAAAATAATTTTATTTTATTTCAAAATAATCCATTTGTAAATGAAATAAAATTAATACAAATTATTTTAAAAAAGAAAAATGTATATTTCTTTTTTTAAATTACTAAAACTGAAAAATATTAAAACAAAAATACTAATAAAAAAGCAAATTTACTAAAACAAAACCATTATAAAAATAATAATACTAAAATAACACTGCAGCCCACAACATTTGTCAAAGAAATAAGCGAGCAAGTGATGTAATGCTGAATTTCTCCAAATCTGTGCTGATGAAGAAACAAACTCATCTTCATCTTAGATGAGTACATTTTCAGCAAATGTTCATTCATTCCTTTAACCAGTGCCATAAGCTTTGGGCAGCACTTTGTGTTTGTGTGAAGAATGGGAGATGATGTTTGGGAAAGACACATTTTTGTTCAGTTTGTTCCCTTAACCCTCAACAATTCTGCTGAGTACTGATATGGTGCAATATAGTGAAGCATTTGAAGCAGCAAAGGGTGAACTATCTAATGAACTGGAAGGAACAGAGGTGGTAAAAAAAAAGGGTCAGAACCTACTGAATTAAATGCAAGAGAAAGCATTTCTGTAAGTTTGTGCAGTTGGATCCACACCTGAACTGGTTGTAGACGTCAGGACAGTAGAACAGTGCAGTCATTACATTCTGGTCGGGACACACGCTTCGAAGAACCAAACTGATCCCGTACAGCGACGTCAGAAGGAAATTGCGGTGATTGGCCTGCCCCACACAGCTGTTGATCCTAACACAAACCAAAATGACAAGACACCAAACTGAAACCTGGAGATCATTTTCACATATCAGTTACATGCAGAGGGTGAGATCACCTCACTGTCTCCATTACACATATGTTTAAATGAAGAACAAGACATTTTACAGCTGTGCTGAATAACACAAAGTCTGATTAATGCATATTAATCCATAATATATGATAAATGGACAACTAGAATGTTCTGAGATTACTTGGATTATTTCAAACACAATGAGCATACATTCAGCGCATACATAAGCTATCTAACCCAACTAATATAGGAATTTAACCAAGTTAATTGGTTAAAACTGGTTAGTTCCAGGGAAAGTAAAATTAGCATGCAGATAAGACTTCACTATGCATGCAGTGTGTGTGTGTGTGTGTATATAGAGACGGGGCAATAACTAAAGCATTTCTCAAAATGCTGGTAATGCTAATGTGTGCATTTACATAAAAAATGAAGTGTATTTGATAGATATGACAAATATTTATAATGTATTTATATGTAAAATATTGCATGAAAATTGACCATATTTTATCATCATTAATTTTGTCATTATTTTCATGATTTTCAATTCATTCCCCCAAATTCTCGTTACATTTACATTTATATATTTTACATTTAAATTGGTTATACTTGATTCTTGCTGGATTCTCACTAATGTAGTAATGTGCTTATAAAATATCTATCTTTGCAAAAACATGAAAAATAAGATATATTATTAAAGTATTTTGATATAACAACATGCATGCAGACTGGTAAAACATTACCGACTGGTAAAATTAACCCACATAACCAGGGACGGGTTAACGCACGTGCCCAGGGCACGGGACCAGAGGGGGGCCCAGCCGAAATAACGCTACTCCCAGAACGCGATTTCAACCGTGCCCCCTCAGATTTTTGAGGCAAGTGGATTTTGAATGCAGCTTCCAAAAGACAAAAAATAGCCGAATAATATTTTTTATATTTAATAAACGATCACACCGGTGTGATTAGATCATTCAGTGCGGCACATCATCAGCTGCTAAATTAAAATCTGCGTTCTCTCAACTTTGCTGCTGGCACGGAGCCAGAGCAGCCGTGTTTCTACAGCACTGCGCATTATAACCAATCACACATGTATGGGAAGCCAAACAAACCAAAAGTGGGACGAGACAGCTGTTGAGTTTATGAGGACAATGGCCAATAAGAGGCGTCCAGATGAGTCATCGCTGAAACAGCTGTTTTGTTCAGCGCGTGCTCCCTGAATTAATTCTGCTCTCTGCCGATTTCTCTCATCAGAAACAACAAAGTGCAGAAGTGCTTAAGATGTAAGCAAGATATTAATTTCACAATGTAAGCAACTTCAGTGATTAATGGGAGTTTTTGAGAGTGCTTTAATTCTGTCAATGATAATGTTCTTTGATCATGTGAATGGAGTGTCTATTTACACTTAGTGCAAATAGCCCACCTTTTGGCAGAGGCTATTTTATACTAATTTCGCCCAACAACGTGTGATAGGGACTGTCAAGATTATAAAAAAAAAAAAAAAAACGGCTTTGAATTGTAAATTCCAGTGGCACAGATGGTGATTGACAAGGGTTCGAACCCGCCTTTTGCCAAACTTTATTTCTCCCTTTTCAAATCTCAAATCACATCATAAAAGCATTTATTGTCAATAAAAATTAAAGAAATAACCAAAAGGTTGAAAATAAAGTATCGTGTAGGGGTCGGGAGGGCTTTATTGTATCAATAAGGAGGCATCCATTTAATAATCTGAATTAAAATTATTAAAAATTTACACTCAATACGTTATTATTGCATACTGTTTTATAATGTAATACAATACTGAAGTGCAGATAATTGCCACTATTTTGCGAGTAGTATAAAGTATAAAGTAGTATAAATAGCAGAAAATCTTTCTATTTTAACATAGTGTAAATGCAATCTATAGCTATTTGCACATAGTGTAAATAAAATCCATTACTATTTGAATTTAAGAAAAAATGAGCGCAATTTCAACTGAGGGGGGCCTTTAATCAGTCCGTGCCCAGGGCACTGGTGAGTCATAATCCGTCCCTGCACATAACAATGACTGAGACCCTCTTGAATAAGCAGTGCTTTTTAAATGAACCCACCAGACACAGTGGTGGTCCAGACGCAGGATGCCGACTCCACAGATCCTGCAGTGTCCCGCTCTCGGGGGCTGCACCACTTTGCATACAGCGCACCAATTCCTCCTCTGAACACCTGCTGTTCTGCAGATTCACCAGTTTGTTCGTGATTGGCTATCACCACCTGGTGCTGTGCTCCATTTAGAGGTGGCATCTATGTCAGGTGGAGGTTTGTGATAGGTCACTGTGCTATGAGTGTCATTTGGACGAGGCCTGACGTAGCCTGGCCCCCTCTTAGTGATTATGAGGGAAATGACCGTAAGAGCAAAACCCGAAGTCACAGCGGCCAACTGAATATGATTTACATCACCTTGAGGAACGACTTCGGTGATGAAGAGGTAGAACATATAGAAGAGGGAGAAGAGCGCGAGGCTGAGGAAGAATAACGTGTGTCCTTTCTTTCGGTGAGTGAAATAGTAGTACCAAAGGACCATGATTGGCACTGCTGCTAGCACTAAAATACCCAGCAGGTAGTGCAAAGCTGCAATGTGCAAAAAAACAGGAAGCAGAATAAAAGGAGGGATCACTGATATATTAACTTATATAGTGGATATCTAACTTAACTTAGATATCCAGGGCACCCGCAGACGATCATTGATCGTGTATAACCCGGGACAGAGAGTCTGGACTTAGAGGCTTCTTCTTCATCCATCTGGAAAAACATTTTGTTTAAAGTCATACTCATCATTTAACCATAAACAAGTAGAAATCTATGAATCCAAAGTGTTCACCTGTCACAAGCCTCATCCAAATCCTCACAGTCACAGCAACATGCTGCCATGTGACTGCATCCACCATGACGATCGATGTACTCACAACAGCACAGAAGATCATCCTGATCTAGTGTGCGATGGCTTCTCTTCTTCATGTTGGATATCAGCCAAAAAAATGAAGGTGAGGGACGATATTAAATTCCTGTGAGGAAACCAGATTGCACGTTTATTAGATTTATATGGGTAGAAAAAAAATTACACTGTATTGGTCATTAATCTGGCATATCCTAGAACATCCTGTATGTAAAGGGACAGTGTCCCAGAGGATGCACTATCTGGGACGATTTCTTCTATATGTGGTGTCTATGGTTTATAATTTGCTCATGCTTGAGTCACATTATGTTAAATGATGTGGGAATCAGTTTAAAAGTAGATTATTAATGGATCCAGTTCTGTGCATTTGAGACAGGGTTATTATTTACATATAACCAAAAAGCATAAAAAGCATTTTCATGATTCAAAATAAAATATTATCTGAAATGAAATATAAAAACGTAAAAAAAATATATTTCTGCGTATTTCCGTACATTTTATCGGTTCATGTATTCACTAGGAGTAGAACCCATGACCTTGGGTATGTATGTATGTAGCCTATATGTATAAATAAGTAAATAAGCTCCACACAGACAGACAGACAGACAGACAGATAGATGTATCACGTCATATAACAAAAGAGATTACTACAAAGAAAAAAAGATTACAAAGAGCATCAGGAAGTCGCGCAACATCAACAGCAGCAGTGCACAGCACGGGCGTTTGACCAATCTTCCTGACGTCAGCGCAAACTATTTCCTCCAATTATAAACTTTACTTGATGGTCAAGGTTTGTTACAGAGAACACGGTTTCCAGAGTCTGATTATTTTCATAACTTTTTCAACATTGAATTGAAAAGACAAAAGGTAAGAGTTAAAATAGTGAACCACTAAGTATTAGTAACACCATTTTTTTTTTTGCTTCTCAACAAAGTCAACATTTCAAGTTATTTATAAAAAACAACAACAACAAGTTCCTCGACAGAACGTACACGTGACATGACGTCATAGAGGGTTGAGCATGCACTTCTGCAGCCTTTTAAATCCTAAAAACTTGAACTTGTTCATTTTCTGTCATTTAAATTACGCACACATGGAACATAAACAAACACACTTTAAAGTAAATAAATAAAATGTAAATGTGTACTTTTCATTTATTTTAGAGACCCAGACAGCGGGAAAGGGGCATGGTGTCACCCCCTGTGGATGAATAGTCATAATGTAACAATGTTGTGATGTCGAGGTTACCAAAATAAAATCTCAACATCATAAACTTCACAAACTGAACATTGTAATGACATGGGAATTTTATTTATAAATAGGTTCAGAAGACATTTTATTAAAAAAAATTCAGAAGAAAATTTAATCTATGCAGAAAAAATAGACATCTATACACATCTGCCCCTTACATATTTTTAGGGGTGCACATTCTCTTTTGATAAATTACCACATTTCCCCATTGTAAATAATTTACATGAATGTGTTAAAAATGTAGTTCACAGTGACAATGCAGTCCCTAAAATTTGAATGACAAAAGTGGTATTTTAAAGACTAAGAGTGTAAACAATTTAAAACATCCACTCATCTTTTACAGTAAACCTCAGATCATTTATCTTCTTCACACAAACCTGTACTGTAAAATTCTGAGGAACATTCAGAACTTACAAACATTTTACATTTTCAATAAGCACAATCATTTGTTATTAGTGATCCCTGCTTTAATAAGGTTTTAAGGTGCAATCATTTACAAATTCTTAGAGGTATCTTAGGCCCCGTTTACACTAGTGCGTTTTCGTTTTAGAATGAAAACGATCCCCGGTTACACTGGTGTTTCAGAAACAATCGCCGTCTACACTACACAACCGAAAACGCATGTCACGTGACCATTCATGCAGGTACAACCATAGATATGTACAGGTAGATGCCAAACGCATCTGCGTGCTTGGAGCGGTCGAATGGGGAATCTACCTATACATGGTATACTCTATGGGTACAACAATGAGCATGATGTTATTGTTTACACGGTCGTCAAGGATATGCAGAGCGAACAAGCCATCGTTTTCAAAAGTCTCCGTTTTCGACCTCGAAAACGCCGGGGTAGTGTAAACGATAGGCGTAACCGTAGCAAAAGTTATGCGTTTTAAAACGAAAACGCACTAGTGTAAACAGGGCCTTAGAACAAGATCAATATCCAAATCAAGACAAAAAGGCAGATCTTTAGAGGCAATTGGCCTGCATTGCACCCTTCATAATTAAAGTGAAAACCCTGTGCAACTGCACTGAATCCATTACACCTACAGATGTTTTACTTTTATAAGGCTTCTACTGTAGTTCAGAAAAAAATCTGTCCATCAATTTACAGTAGCATCCAGCAATTGAGAACATGATTGTGAGAAGCTCTTGTGCTTCAACCTGCTACAATATTGTTACTTTAATGTTTAACTTCAACTTCAGCTTCAAGGTTGTTAGTGCATCCAAGAGGAAACTCGCAAAACTGAGTGTACCAGTGCGAAGATCCCCTCCAAGACAAAAACAGCACTGAAAATAAAATAAAAGTAAAAACATGCAACCATAACAAAAAAGCCCAGAGAGACGAACGTGGCTACGAGTGTGCCCTGGGGTGACAGTACCTATGGCAACACTCCTCAGCAAGGACTGGTCTTAAGCAAAGAATACCCTTGTGTTGTCCGGTCACCAAACTCAATGCCATTTAAAGCTGAGAGGAGGATCTGTTGTAGACCTGAAAGTTCTGCTGAAGCACCACAAGAGAACTGCGTAGCTGTGGAGAAGAAACAACCAGCAAAAATAAACAGTCACATAGAGACTTCTCAGCCAAACAGGATACCGTATGGACAGTGTTGGGGGTAACGCATTACAAGTAACGCAAGTTATGTAATAATATTACTTTTTTCAAGTAACTAGTAAAGTAACGCATTACTTTTTAATTTACAAGAAAATATCTGAGTTACTTTTTCCCCATTTATTGACTGACAGTGCACTGTGTGAGCATGCTGTTACTGTAGTTATATACTAAATGTGAATGTGCATGAATTCATCCCACTCGCAAAAAACAGATTTAGTATTCATCAAAATGAATTAAAACAGTGAAATGCAAACTCAGAATATGACGCAAACTGCAATAATTAGATATGTTAAACAACACAAATGTATCTAATCCCATTTTATTAACCGATGTCTTTGCTGCTGACCTTTGATGATCCAGATCAACCATAATAATAAGCAAAAATGACTTTAGATAAACTAACAATTGTGCTTCATTGTTTTTTTTATTGCCGAAGAGTGTTAAACCTTCTTATCCTGAGTTTTACTTTACAGACGTGAATTTACTTTTCCTTCACAAGATACAGGGCTTTTACATTTGTATTAATGTAATTTCTTGTATTAAAAACAAATCAAGCCCTGCTCATATTTAAAAAGTAACGCAAAAGTAACGTAACGCATTACTGTCCATAAAAAGTAGCTAAGTAACGTAATTAGTTACTTTTTTAGGGAGTAACGCAATATTGTAATGCATTACTTTTAAAAGTAACTTTCCCCAACACTGCGTATGGAGCTAGAGTTTAGACTAACAACATAAGATCAACTTTTTCTGGTCAAGAACTGGCAAATTAGACAGGAAGGACCTTCTCACTGATGTGTAATGGTGAACAACCAAAGTTTGTTTTGCATTTACATGTAATTGCATGGTGTGCTTAATAAAACACCCAAACATACCTGTTCTAGAAGGTTAATGGAGTCCTGTAGTACTGCCCTCAGTAGATGCGCTTCTTCTCGACTTCTGTGTGGAATACCCTGTCTGGGGCCTAAGTCAGGTGCTAAACTATATAAAAACATGAAGTCAGTTTTGTTTATAAAAATGAACAAAATTTGCAATGTAAAAGAGCCTTTACCTTGACTCTACTCTCTCCTTCATTCTGTGCTTGGTGTTTAGATACAAACGGTGAGCGACATCTTCCATGGCCCAAAGTTTAAAGAACAGCCCCAAGTTCAGAATAACCAGAACAAAAAGTCTGAGAGGCAAAACAATGTGACATTCATAAGCACATTATTATTTTAAGTCATCATGCTAAATCATCATTGTAAAAATTGGCAGTTTTCCTTCCATGTTTCTCACGGCAGCCATAAGCTGCACATATTTATTTTGGCAACCATGCTAAAAAGCTGCAACATTCACACAGCAGAGTTTCTATTTTTGCCACTGCAGCACATTGAACTCAGCAGAAAATATTGAGAACATGTACCGTGAACCTATTTATCAATGTAATCTTTTGCAAAATAGCAACATACGAAATGCACAGTGAAAGGTTATGGGATTTTAGGTTCCAAAAACACTTTCAATTCAGTAAATCTGACTGAATCCAGATGGTTAAGTTTGCAGTCTAATTCTGTTTGGTGTAGACTATTTACCATGTAAATGTGCTCCCCTTCCTTGTGCAAATCAAGAGTATTAACTCTCTCAATAGGCAAATTCTATCAATCATTTTATTTTAGGTTGTTATTAGAGGAAAAACTCAATGTGGTAACAAGTTCTTTTGTCAGTGTCATAACATTAAGCTTACACACAGCTTACTATATGCATGAGGAGTGAAAAGTTTTATAGTGAATGAAGCCTTACATTAAGCTCAGCACAAATACAATCGAAGTGATGCTCCATCTGTGTTGTGTGTTCTTTATATCCATGGCACCTGTAATGTAAGATGCAAATCATGCAATGCAAGTCCAATTGTTATAAGTCCAATACACAATAGCCCCTTTCACACATGCAAGCTTTACCGGTAAATTACTGTTAAGGGATCATGTGTGAACAGGACCTTTTCAAAAATACCGGTAAATTCATTCCGGTATTAATATAAATATCATTCAGACATTGTAAAATTACCAGTAAATTGCTGGAATGATGCTGTGTGTGAACGCAGAATGAACAGTACTGGCATGAGCACGTACAAGTTCAGAACGCAGTGACACAAGACGTCTAGTCTGGGCCAATCACAACATTCTTAGGCAGATGACGCATTTACTCTGCGCTGTGTATTTTGTTTTGAAACGGTGTAATGTGATGTCTCTGGGCTGAAAGCGCTGCATGAATGTGAATGTTTGACACAAATTACAACATCAACAAAAACACTGATTGCGTATACCCCTCCATGTTTACAAACACAACACCGGGAGGGCGCAGCCGTTTCAAGGTCATTTCTGGTTAATGTTGTCTCAGAATTTACCGGTATTTTGAAACCGATGTGTGAATGGCGCTCTACAGGAAAAAAGATGGAACGTCATTGCCTCTGTGAGCATTTTTGCATTTACTGGTAAAGTCGTTCCGGTAATTTTACGGCAATTTACTGGTATTACGGTGTAAAAGGGGCTAATGTCTTCAATGTTTGCTTAAATATTATAAAGCATGGATCACAAAATAAACACTTCTTATTAGTGTGAAAACTATTTCTGGTGGTTAAATCAGTATTTTGAGCCCACTACCCAGTAGCATAGTTATTGGATTCAGAGATTAAAAATACACATTTATACCCATGGTGCCGGCTCTCTGCTGATCTGAGTCTGCGCTGTACTGTTTCCCTGGTTTGATGTGTTCCTCTAGGGTGCGACTGTAAGTTCTTCGTCTCCTACGCAAACCACCCGTCTTTCCAGCATCTCCGCTTCCCTGAGTCAAATCTGCCTCCTCTTCTAGCAGCTCTGCCTCTGGAATGTGCATTATGAGGTGAAGATCATTGAAACTGCATTAATCTGTGAGTCCAGAGTGGTTATTTTGAGGTCAGTGGATCGATTAGGGATCTGGCTTTTGGCAACCCTGTAGTTTAGTAATTAAATGGCCTTGCAGGCAATGGATCTAACTGATGCATTTCACCAATAGGAAACGGACACATCCATGCTGCTAATAGCCCTCCCTAGGCACTCTTATCAGGTCACTAATGTTCATTGTACTCTTTTCATTCCCTAATCCAACATCTCATGGCAGAGAAGCTATTAGCCAGCTTTTTTTCCAGTCGATGAGAAAAACACTGAGCACAGTCTGGAGTTCAGCTCATTTGAATTGATCTACATTAGTTTTGGGCTATAGCTTTAGATCGTTATTTTGTTTTGAAGTGTTTTACATGCTGTTCTGCTTTGATTTGTATATATATCCAGCGAAGGATATATACAGATTCAAACAAGGCAATGGATTGCAGACTGGGCCACTATAAAGCAGTGCTACTTGTACTTTTATAGGTTATTAATATTAATTAATATTTTGAAAGAGCTTATATTTACATAGTTTTAATTTTAAAGTTTTAGTTTAGTTTTTTAATTTCTATATAATTTTTAGTTTAATTTAGTACATAAAGTTAATGACAAGAAAATGAGAAATGTTGTCTTGCTAACTAGAAGACAAAAAATAAATGTTTAAGTTGTTTTTATATTTTATTTCAGTTAATGCTTATTTTATTAACACATTTTATGGTTTTAGTTTTATTCAATAAAAAACTAAAATAAACCTGCAAACCCTGTGACGTGAAACAGGAAACACTTAAAAGATATAATTAGTGACATAATATGTCCACAATCTACAAACTAAGAAGTGAAACGGATAAGTGAAGAGGAAAAATAGAGGGTTAGGAAAGATAAAAAATAAATTGCATTATACCAACCAAGGTGTCTAAAGTAGTCTTCTAGGCCACTCCAGGAGTTTTTTGTGATAAAGGATTTAACAAGACTCCAGGGCTGCTTTTTGTATTTGACATCCGTGTAAATCCTGCACAGAGCGATAATGAGTTCAACTATTTATTAAATGGCTCTTACATCAAGAGATGTCAGTGTCATAGTCATAATAAAAGCAGTTAGATGTACAGATATGAGGACACCGCTTACCTGAGTCTGCACTTGTGCTTGGAGTTGCCGATGATACAGTAGCGATTCTGAGTGTAGAAGTAGTCATGGTACGGTACATCATGCGTGTAGACCTCTGAATCTATCATGTAGTACTGACCCTCCCTCGACTCTTTATATAATGTCTAAAATACACAAAGAAGAGAAATCAGAAAATATTCCACATACATGCACAGGATGAATTTGCATAGCTGCACAATACAAATGTCAGGATTGCTAAATATGGTTCTGTTCAGTTTATTTAAAATTATTTAGGATCTGTCCTTTAAAATTTGGACAAAGTGACTACATTAAATATTAAAGACTATAACTATAAACAAATATATATTCCAAATATACAAATTAAATCTTTAAAAGACACCAGACAAAGTCTATAGCCTAAATTTACTAGCAATTTTTACAGGCATAAATCAAGGCTATATTGACTTTGGTTACGTGTCCATATAGATATTATGCAATGTTATTTAATCCTGTGCACTGCTGTATGTGCAAGAAAATTTGAGTGTCAATTCTACACATTCATTGTATGAATGTAGACAGTCATCAGACAGGTCATTACTGCGGAAAACATGATTATATCATCTAATTGATTACATCAACTTTAAAATGCAATTAGCACAATCAGATCAAATAACTGATGAAGGTGATATTGTAATTGCAGCATGCCTACAGTCATTTTATTGTTAAACATGTTAATTGTTGCATAATATAAATGGAAACAAAAGCTAAGCTGTCTAGTGTCTAATTAACTGTCTTACACAAACACAACAGCGGTTACATGTTTTTAAATTATTCTATGCGTCACAGACTAAGAGCTGAAAGGCCACAATGTATATTAAGTTCAGTTTAAATGGGTCTGGCAAACTACTATATTGTTTCATGGATTTCATTTCACACAAAAACAACTGACAAAGCACAGTCGACTAACCTAGACATAGAGATTTGTCAGATTCGCAAGATAAAAGTGGCAACAACAGGTGCTAATATTACAAAAATGATCAAACGTTCCATCATTACTCAGAATTTGCAGAAACTTGAGCCACAACCGCAGCTCCTTCCTGCGAACCATGTTTCTAAATATAAATGTGACAACCAAATACTGCACATTAACTGACAGAGCAAACAACAAAACACAGCCTTTCCATGAGGTTATACAACACTTTTTACAATTTGTTTGACATACAAATCAGCTTGCTAGATTTTGAAACAAAGCCATAGAGTTGCGACTCTAACCTGGGTTTCTGTAGCAGTGGAAAACTTGCCAACCAGGGGGTTAGTAATGGTGATGGTGTAGTTCAAAATTCTTTTCATACCGCCAGAGGCCTCCCTTTGCCAAGAGGTAGAGCTTGCACCTGTCAGGTAATACAATTTTGTTACTATAAACAGAATGGCAAAGCAATAAAATGTAA
This sequence comes from Barbus barbus, assembly GCF_936440315.1. Lineage (NCBI taxonomy): Eukaryota > Metazoa > Chordata > Actinopteri > Cypriniformes > Cyprinidae > Barbus > Barbus barbus. The sequence continues at coordinate 15,097,815 of NC_136722.1, forward strand.
AAATCCATGTTGATATTTTTAACTAAAACTAAAATACCTTTAAAACATTGTTTTGGTAAGTGAAATGGCACTGATATAAATAAATAAATGACTTAGAAATGTTGCCTTGGAATGGAACTGAAAATTAATGAATAGAAATAAAAGCTAAATATAAATATAAAAATGATAAAACCACAAATGTTATAATTTAAAAAAAACTAAAAAAAACTTTATAAAAAACTTAAATATTATAATAGCCCATAAATAATACAAACAAAACAAATTGCTAAAATAGGACAATATTTCTGGAGGACCAAAGTCTACTATATGCTGAAACGAAAACTTCTATTTTTACCAATCACATCTACATAGCAATTGGACAGATTACTAAAGTAGATCATTAGTAAGAGAGGTAAAAGGTTAAGAGAAACACACCTATAATCTTCCTGATATCCATAAACCTCTGCATGAAACTAGAATCGGTGAAAAGCAGGTCAAACATTTTCTTAGCACTGATGTGAAAGACCCGGTTCACAAACAGCCTTCCCTGAGACACCGGAGACGCTGTCTCACGTTCTTCCACTACAAGAAATCAATACTGATGTAAACAAAATGCATTAACACAGCCATGGAATGAGACACACACACACACACACACACACACACACACATCTCACCCTCCTCCAGGCTGTCAGATCTGCTGTTATTCGAGAGCTGGTCTTCATTGGCATTTAGATCCAGAGAGAGAGAGGAGCGTTTAGACACTCGTTCAGACGCGGAGCGATTTAATGATAGATTTGGACTGCGCTGATGGGACGGGGTACTAAGAGTGTCGTCCTGTTGAGAGTTTAATACAAGTTCAAAACCTTAAACTCTTTTTTAAAGACATTGTGCTTTTCTTTCTTTATAAGCAAAACAAATGCAGATTGCAAAAAGATTAGATGGGTTGACCATTGATATTTAATACTGACAATATATTCACAATGATTTTGCTGCATATTTTTAATAACAATATTTTAATCACAAAATACACAAAATAAATAAAATTGTGTTAAATGTTCATAAAAAAAAAATCTAAAATGTTTCTGGTAAAATCAAGTTCTCAACGCATTGAGCATTTTGCCCACTGTATCACCCAACCCTACCAGTCATTACACAAACAATTTTAGGAAAAATCCATCTGCCAAGGAAAGTATATTTATCAACGTACCCCTCCATTTGCTGAGAGCATGCTTTGCAGTCCAACTGAAGACTGTGTGTCATCTCCCTGTGGTGTGGTGGCCTCATAAGAATTCAGCTCCCCTTGGGGAAGACGAAGCGATGAGGGCCTTTCTGGCCTCCCGGTGTGATCCTCTCCACGCATATTCAGACTGCAACAAAGAGATGGGACCTAAAAACCAAGTAACTGATGTCTCAGTTGTCCAAACAGGTGCTGACATGTGAAGATGTGACTGGGTGTGTGTGCATGCATGTAGTCAACCTGGGCACAGTAGGTGTGACGGTATCTACTGATGTTTGAAAGCTTTCCATTTCATCATGACTCAATCCTAAGTCGTTGCCATAATGCTGCTTAACCATCTGCACCAGCTCCAACTTGGTTAGTTTCTGCAAGACAGGAAATTTGCATTGAACAATGTACATTCACATGTTTCCGCCCCACCCGTTGGCACATTTGCTTCTATCTGATAAAAATAAAAGTAAAAAAAAAAAAAGAAAGTCGCTGAAGCCTCCTCAAGTTCTGTACGGATATTCATCTAAACCAGCATTTAAAACAGCCCTAACCTGCTCCACACCTCACTGACCAGGGAGTAAATCTGCTGGAGGGCAAATGACAAACACCACTGACTTGATTTGGCACAAAATATTAATAATAAACAACCCTAAAATAATAAGCACTAGTATATAGCCAGTATCAGTCCAAAGTACAGTGCTACAATAAAAAGGTGGCATTTTTCCTGAGACAGAAATTGACTTTTCATTTTCATTGCATTGTAATTTATGGTTCCGCAGACGTAAATATAATTGCAGAAAACTGCGGTTACCATAGAAATAAGGCGTAGAGACATAATACAGCGACACACTGTAAATGTAAATATCAGACCGTATCAGCGGACACACACAAGAGTTACTCGACAGAAAGTGACTGAAAAACGCTTATAAAGTCATATGGACAAAGAATTTCAAGTATAAAGTTCACACACATTCGCGTCGTGTTAAAAAAGCGGCCAAACAATCACAACGAAATGCAAAACATTGTTTTCAAGGCCGTCTGACACAGACACATTTACAAAACAAACTGCGAAAACATTTGACAGTTTCATAAAGCTCTCAAATTTCCCCACCTACTCATAATTACATAACATGTTTAAAGAAGTAGCACAGCGTGTAATATATTCTAAATTATACGGTGGGTAAAGTCTCTCTGGTCACCTACCTGCTGGACGCCAGTAACCTGTGCTCTTTAGATCAGGAAGCCATGACAAGCTACAACCGCGCCGCCTAGTGCTGGGTTATTCATTGCCTTTAACAGCATACTGTATATGCTTTATCATATCTCGATACTAATTTTCGTGTTATTTCAGCTCAGCAGTTCCGCGTTTGTGTAAGGAAAGAGTCAGTATTTTGTCTTTTCAGATGAAGAAAGCCATTGCCTTGTCAAGTGTACCCTAGATTTTACACTTACACTGATTTTAGGTCTATAGCAGGGGTCCTCAAATCTGGACCATTCCTGCAGAGTTTAGCTCTAACCCTAATCAAACACACCTGAGCATGCTAATCAGAGTCTTCAAGATCATTAGAAAATCACAGGTAGGGGAGTTTAATCAGGGTTGGAGCTAAACTCTGCAGCAGATTGGACCTCCAGGTTAAGATTTGAGGAACCTCTATGGGTATTATTCTGTCTGTTTTACTCACATGGTATTAATCTGCCACATTAGTAAACTATGCTCAAATACAAATAAATTGTTTGTGTTGGCAATAAATGAGGGGTTCTTGAGAATATGCTGTTTGCTTCTGACATCCCTCTTCCTATTACATTTCAGATCATATTTCAGAATAGCCCGTTAGAAATGTACAGTGTTGTACAACTAAGCAGGTAGAAGATGTAAACATGTAAAGAATAATTAAATAATCTGTCATGTGGAAACATGTTTGAACGATAGAGGTCAAAAAGAAAAATGTTAAAAAGAAAGAAATCACCTTCTCTATGAGAACATTCTGCCAAAGCCGAAACATGCCAAGGTAACTTTTCTCCCTTGCTGAAAATGAGCTGAAGAACAGCTGTGGAAAATCACAATATATATATATATATATATATATATATATATATATATAAAGATATATATTTATAACATATATAAAGAACTTATCCTATGTATCTTCATAAATAAGAAAAAACAGGAATGTAAAACCTTTGATCTCTGAATTTCACCTTCTCTGAATTAGTATTGATCTGGATGGCATTTGGTATCCATCTGGCTGTCTTCTCACGTGATATTGAGATGATATCCTGCATATTTACTGTGATCTAAGATAATCACAGTTTATTGTAATATTTCGCAAAGCAGAGTGATGGAATCCATAGAAGAAATTGTATCTTATCTATGCTCAAATAGCGGCATTTAAGAGGTACAGTGAATATATAATATAATCTTTCTGTGGAACTCACTTTTGTACCACGAAAAACCTGACTGTAGAAACATAAACAATTCTCTGTAAGGTAGATGCGTCCTTGTAACAAGATATCCTTTTGGAGAGCACAGGAGTAGTCTAGGGAAAAGAAGGATCATTCAAACAACATCTAATATACAAATATTGTGGCTCTGCCAACAAACATTTTCAGTAGAGTATATTTTGACATTGCTTATTTGTTTTTTATCTCTCTGTCTCACCTGCAATTAGTTTCTCAGACTCGGGCACCTCTTTGAACAACTTCCGAAACTCATCACTCCTCTGTTTATAACTAGTGTAGAGCAATGCTTCAGGTGACTGAGCCCACTGCCCACTGACTTCCAGGCCCTGTGAGATACAATCACAGCAATAAATTCATAAACAAATTAATTTGTGAAATAATGTTTGTGAATCTGAAACAATAAAAGCTGCATGCTCCCAGGAACAACGTGTTTCACGTGTCCAAGAGCTTACTAATATCTCACAACATTTAGCAATCAATGCCATTTGTGTAATCTCATCATGATACAGTGTCTGTAATCTTTTGCAGGACAAAGTACAGCAAACTGTACAATATCATTCTACTAAAGATCATATCTATAAATGGAAGTTAATACACTGCCATGTGACTTCTACAAATTTAATCTTAACAAAAGCATGCAGCATATTCATTCTCACCTCTTGTTCTTCTGAGCTCCATTTGCCTTCCCCAGATTGATTGTTGTCCTGTGTGAGCTCATTGGCTGTCACTTGTTTGGGTGTTTGGGCCATGTCTTTCGCCTGGTGAAGTAAAAACTTAGTGGCTTCTATATCAATTTGTTAAAGGTAATGAATGTTTTTCGCATCTCACATTTAAATAAGTTAGATTGAATTACTGGCTATTAACGAAACCAATAAGCTCACTAAACTTATTTTATTTGACCGTGCCACAAATCTTTTAGAACTCTCTCTCTCTCTCTCTCTCTCTCTCTCTCTCCCAAAAAAATAAAAAATAAAGTTAAAGTTTAAAAAGTTTTTTCTATTTTCTCAGAGATGCCAATAAAATCCATTTCTAAAGAACATTTTTTCCACTATAAAGAACCTTTTATAAAATTGAATGTTCTTCATTTTATCATTGAATCACAGATGCTAATAAAGAACATTGGCAGAAACAAGAACCTTAAGAGAGAAAAAAAACATATTAAAGACTAAGTATAAAGGAAAGACTTATCAAAGGCTTATTTTCATATAGCCTACAAAATACATACCTGAGAAGGCGTTATCCAGGCGTTTCCAAACTGGGGTTGTGAGAAGGTTATCATGGACTTCAATCGTGGCAGATATTCCAAATGCCCATAAACTTCAGACAGCAGTGATTAGTGTCGTTCGCGTGCTGCGGTATTGTCTGTCTCGGTTGCTACGACTGTCCTACTCACACCTGGCAACAGGTGTACAGTCAGAATCTACCAGCCCATGAAGCAACGTGCCATTCGCCGCTGAGAACAAGCACACTTTTGTATTTTCATATTTTACGTATGACATCAAGGAGCCTCCTTCAGTTTTTTTTTATTTATTTATCTAAACTACGTAGGCTATAACGCTTATATTTTATTAAAAATTAAGAAGTTGACAAAATATTTAATTTATTTTAGACGTATATTTATATTATTATTCATTTATTGTAGATATTTTATTAATTACATATTCAGAATTCAAAATACTATTCTATCTTTTTACAAATAAAGTAGGCTATAGGCCTAGTGTATATGTTTATATAAACATTTCGGAATTTTCATATAAGTTTGCAAACAAACCCCTCGTAATTTCGATTTATAAATTAGTTTGAAATGATGGAAATTCTAACCTTTTATAGTGCTCTTGCACCAGTTCAGTCAGAGAACATTTATTAAAAGACCCAAGAATCTTAAAAGACTACATTATATTGGTTAATGAAGTTCTGACACTTAAGGTCATATCAGTTTAAGGCTAGATTTATCTATGACATTTAATATGTGTAACAAGATAAAGTCAAACAACCTAATCATAGACACAAGTTAGTTATGACAGTTTGTGAAACACATGATAAGACTAGTAAGTGTTAGAACTGTATAGACAAGAAACCAGGGCAGGGAACTAGATTAGGCACATTCCAGTTTCAAGATGAGAAAATGCAGTAAGACCAGTTAAACAAACCGACATCATTCATATGCACACATACTTGTAAATAGATTGCATTTAAATGCAGACACTTCTGCATGAACATGATAATCAACCTCTGAGAACAAACCAAACTTAAAGGGTAAGAAATGGAAGAAAGGTGTAACACTGCCATAAAAATAGACCCATCGATTGTTTGGATGAATAGTACAGATGCAGGTACTAAATCGGAGACATTCCTATCTTAATAGCTACATTTGTAATCTAGATGTTAAAATGGATGTAAGTTTATGACAAAACAGTTTTTTAACCCTATAAATATGGGGAATAATTATTCACTTTTATGATATGCCATTTTGTCATGCCAGCTCATATGATATTGGTAAGAAGTGCATAGTTCTTGGTTGCACAATGACTTGCACAAAGTTAGAAATACTTGAGGAACTGCTTTCTCTAGAGTGATGAAAAAGTTGCAAACACCACCACCCAATTTATTTTTAAAGCACTGTTTACACAGTACATACCTCAAAACAAGTGTAAAACGATGAGCACATGACTAAGACAAGGGTGACAGTTAAATATCTTCATTTGTGGAGAAATAAAAAGATATTTTGAAAGTAGGGCATCAGTTTTACATTGTTTGGGAATCATTTCCACATATTTCATATTAATAGCCATGATAATCTGGCTGAAGGCCTGTTAACCAAATAAATTTGGTTAAAACGAACTACTAAAAAGCATTTTATTTAAAAATGCAGGACCCCAAAACACATCCACTTAAATACTGGTATTCACAATACTTGTAAATTCATCAATATTTATTTATATTTTTCCAGGACTCATGTGAACAATGAAGAGGAAGTGTCCTCAAAGAAATATACAGGACAATACTGCTATAAACATCCATACCAAAAACAACAAGAAATATGTTGGCGACCATTGAAACTGTAAATATTCCAGCAGTAAATATAGTGAATCTCTGAAGTCATATCTTCCAGTCTTCTGTACAGATAAAAATAGAACAATAATTACATCAAGTTATTTAATAACATCTATAGAGAAGATGATCTGTAAAATATAAAGAACTGGGGCAGAGCAGAGGATCATACAGATTGCACATATACACAAATGCACAAACACACACAAACAAAAGGTATTTTGAGACACCTCAAGAACACTAGATCATCTATAACACCACAAGATGAACAAAAAGCAGCGGAATGTATTAGACAGCAATAAGACATAGGAAAAGGACATTGAGTGTGTGCGTATGGGGGATGTGGGGTTCTGCTGCCCTGCCCTGAGAATGATGGCTAAGGACAGACTAGTCTTCCAGTGTTCGGAAGGAGTTCTGCATGTCTTCATGGAGCTGAGCGTAATCAGCTTTGATCTTCTCCTCACCCTCTTTTACTGGGTCCTGAAATACAGATACAGACATTGAAAGACATTTTATGTTCAAACTTTTTATTGTAAAACAGTCACTATTACAGAACAAACTGTTACATATTATCCGTTTTTTCTTTTTTACAAAAAAAAAAATAAAATAAATAAAAATAAAATAAAATAAAAATGAAATAGAAAATAGAAACAGAAGTAAAGATAATGTTCAGATAAGTGTACACACAAACATCTGAATATACAAATACTATCACTCAACCACAATCATGTTTCCAGAAATACATTATCATTATTGAAACTAAATAAGTACTATTAAAATAAAAGTAAAAAAAAAAAAAAAAAAAAAGGGGGGGGGGGGGGGGGGTGCATCTATTAATTAGAAGGCAAGGAGTTAAGAGACTTAAAATACTTTATAAAACACTGCCACTTTTTAAAGAAATTACTTTTCCCAGAGCATCTAACCTTTTCCAGTTTAAGAAAAGACATGGTATCCACAAGCCATTGAGATGTAGTTGGAGGTTTCTTAGATTTCCAGCGGAGTAAAATACAGCGCCTAGCTAATAATGAAGTAAAGGCTAAAATATCAAGTTGTTTAGAATTAAACTGAGACCAGATCTTTGGTACCCCAAAAATTGCTAGATCAGGGCATACGTCTATATTGACCTGTAACACCTTAGACATAATGGTAAAATAATTAACCCAGTAATTCTGCAACATAGGACAGGTAAAAAACATATGACTCAAATTACACTGAGATGCATGACATCGGTCACATCTATCTTCGATATTGGGAAAGATTTCAGATAATCTGGCCTTAGAGAAATGGATCCTATGAAATACTTTAAACTGTATCAGGTTGAGACGAGCACAAATTGTACTCGAGCGTATTCTGTCCAGCGCACCTAGCCACCATTCATCTTCAAAGCTTTCTCCCAACTCACACTCCCATGCGGTTTTAATTTTAGTAAGTGAATAATCATCTAAGCTTAAAATACAGCCATAGATTTTTGAAATTTGTGACTTGTGTTGAGGGTTAAGTTGTAGTAACTCTTCCCATACCTGTACCTGGGGCAGGGTTGGGTAACCAGGAAATAAAGTAGCAGAGCAATGTCTAGCCTGCATGAATCGAAAAAAATGAGATTCTGGCAACCCCAATTCAGAGGAAAGCTGTACATAACTACAAAATGTGCCATCTCTATACAGGTCTTGAAAAAATCTTATACCTTTTGCATGCCATTGCTTAAAAATAGGATCAGTAAGAGATGAAGGAAACATATGATTCTCCAGTAACGGCATTAGTGTTGAAGCAGAAGTAAATTTAAAGTGTTGTCTGAATTGACACCAGATCCGAACTGCAGCTACAACTACTGAGCTATGCGTTAGAGAAGAGGAGACATGGAAAGATAGAGGAGAAGTAAGTAAAGCCAAGAGAGAGGTTGATGTACATGAGTTGGCCTCCAATCTGCACCAAGGTGCAGTGGATGAACTGAACCAATATGTTAACTTATGAATGTTCACTGACCAGTAATAAAACATAAAATTGGGTAGCGAAAGCCCACCACTCAGATGACATCTATAAAGCAGTGATTTTCGAATTCTGGGAGATTTACCACCCCACAAAAAGTGAGTAATAATCTGATCGAGAGATTTGAAAAAATGCTTAGGTAAGTAGAAAGGAACACACTGAAAAACAAAAAGAAACTTGGGCAAAATATTCATTTTCACTACATTAATACGACCAATCAATGATAAGGGTAAACTGCTCCATTTCTGAAAATCAGACTTTGATTGCTCCAACAAAGGAAGAAAGTTAGCAGCTAGAAGGGAGGGAAAAGATCTAGTAATATTGATGCCAAGATATCTGAATCCTGATATACTTAGTCTAACTGGAACATCTGATTGCATCAGACCCATAGCCAATGAATTAACAGGGAAGCATTCGCTTTTATTATAATTTATTTTATAACCAGAGAATGAGCCGAATTGTTCTAATTTGGATAAAATAGTTGGAAAGCTGGAAATTGGGTTAGAAATATATAATAATAAATCATCTGCGTACAATGACAACTTAATTTCGATACCTGACCGCACCACACCATTAAGCAGAGGGGAAGACCTCAAAGCTATTGATAAGGGTTCTATGACCAGGGCAAAAAGTAAAGGGGAAAGTGGGCACCCCTGTCGTGTGCCCCGTCCCAACCGAAAATAACTGGACCTAATATTATTGGTGTGCACACTAGCCTGAGGGGAATCATATAAAAGATTTATCCATTTAATGAAATTGTCCCCAATCCCAAATTTTTTAAGCACTGCAAACATGTACCCCCACTCCACACGATCAAATGCCTTTTCAGCATCAAATGAAATCACAACCTCAGGTGTTTTCGAGGAGTGTTTTGAATAAATTACATTTAAGAGTGTACGAACATTAAAAAATAATTGTCTCCCTTTAATAAAACCAGTTTGTTCCTCCGATATAATTTTTGGAAGTATGTTTTCAAGGCGAGAAGCTAATACTTTGGCCAGTATCTTGGCATCTACATTTTGCAATGAAAGAGGCCTATAGGAACTACATAACTTAGGATTCTTATCTTTTTTTAAAAGGAGAATTATGGATGCTTGTGCAAGTGTCTCTGGTAGAAAACCACGCTCTAAGGACTCCATGTACACTGATAAAAGTAGGGGGGTCAATTTACTCTGAAATTTCTTAAAAAATTCAACAGGAAAACCGTCAGGTCCCGGAGCTTTATTGTGGCGCATAGTTTTAATTGCCAGAATAATTTCTTTAATGTCTAAAGGGGCATCAAGAGTTGTGGCATCAGCTGAATCAATTGTGGTGACGTTTAAATTATGTAAAAAAGAAGTCATACCTTGTGTATCAGATGGGGCTTCAGATGTATATAGAGTAGCATAAAAAGATTTGAAAATGGAATTAATCTCTTCAGGATCAGATATCAAATTACCAATTGAGTCCTGAATCTGTGGAATCAAACGACAAGCTGCCTGATGTTTTAACTGATGCGCTAAGAGACGGCTAGCTTTATCACCATGTTCGTAATAAGTACTACGAGAATGCAATAAAAGCCGCTCTGCATCATTTGTCAGAATAAGGTCTAATTCAGCCTGCAGGTCAAGACGCTGTTTAAACTGGACGTGTGAGGGGGAACTGGCCAGCTGCTGATCAATATTAAATATGTCAGAAGTAAGCTGACGTATCTTTGTAGTACGAAGTCTATTTAAATGTGCAGAATAAGAAATAATCTGGCCACGAAGATATGCTTTGAGTGTTTCCCACAATAGTGAATAAGAGACCTCACCAACCTGATTGGTAGCCACGAAATCATCAATGGAGGCTGAAATAAAATCAACAAATTTTTCATCAGACAAAAGGAGAGAGTTTAACCTCCATGGTGATGAATATCGTGGCTGTACAGACAACTGCATATCAATAGTAAGAGGGGCATGATCAGAAATAACAATAGGGTGGTACAGGACCGATTTTACTTTAGTAATTAGGGAGCTGTCTATAAAAAAATAATCAATGCGAGAATATGTCTGATGGGTTTGCGAAAAAAAAGAAAATACCTTATCTTGAGGGTTATAATATCTCCAAGGGTCAATGCAACAATTTCTGGTCATAAACTCTGTTATTGACCTAGACATAGATGAGGAGGTCACTGATCGGGAACTGGATCGATCCATAACTGGGTCAATTACACAATTGAGATCTCCAGCAAAGATAAGTAAATGAGTATTCAGTGAAGGAAGGATCCCAAATAATTTATTAATAAACCCTGGATCATCAAAGTTAGGTGCGTATACATTAACAAGAAGCACAGGGGTTTGACATATTGTGCCAACAACAATCAAGTATCTACCATTTTTGTCAGCTATTACTTTAGCAGAAGAGAACTGAACCCTCTTATTAATTAATATTGCAACCCCTCTAGCTCTTGAATTGAAGCTAGAATGAAAAACGTCCCCAATCCAGGGACACTTAAGCTTCAGATGATCTTGATTTCTAAAGTGTGTCTCCTGTAGAAAAACAACATCAGTATTCAACCTTTTCAAATGGGAGAATATCTTTGATCTTTTGATGGGGTTACCCATTCCTTTAATATTCCAAGAAAGAAATCTTAAATTAGCCATTTACTTTACTATAAACCACTCTGCGTGGGGGAAAATGTGTAAGTGCACCTCCTGTTGAGAGGGAAGAAAGGAGGGGAAAAAAAAAAAAAAAAAAACTATAAAACAAGGGGGCGAAAACCCCCCCCCCCCCCAAAGAACAACCAGAACACCCACCTCCCCACCCCCCAAAAGCACATCCAATATCCACATCCCCAAACGATGCGAACTCGTGCCGACTCCAACTGGAGCCATAACATAGTTACTGCTCACGATTAGAAACCCTAAAACAAAAGCTCGAGACCTGAAGAATATCCCATTAAGTAATATTAATAACGAAAATGCACAGATAAACAAATATTACAACAGAAAGCCTGCTTTAACCAATAACAGTACAAGTACAACATATACGGAAAATACGAACCCAATTTGAGTTCTAATCACATTAAACAAATTTAGAATTTGTACCTGTGTGGAACACTTCAACAGTCTCAGAAAGTGTGCAAACCAAACCTCATTACTATTTGTCAAGTCCAGTGACTAGAGCAGGCATATTGCTAAAATTAAAGGATTAACTTACTCCGGTGACAAGAACACACTTAGTTACTCTCAAGTCAATTTATTCGTTCTGTGGAGGCTTGATGGTGTTGACATAAACTCTAGCCAATTCCGGCGAGCTAAACTGTTTTTCCACCCCGTTGTAAGTGACACGCAATCTCGCTGGATGGAGAAATCCAAACTTCACTCCAGGAATAGAGCGAAGTTGCTGACGGACATCATTAAAGGCTGATCGGGCTTGTGCAATTTTTGCAGTGAGATCAGGGAAGATGGATATTCTCGTATCTCCAACTCTGAACTGTTTCATCTCACGAGCGCGCCGTAGAACCTCAACACAGTCCGAGTAGTAATGAAGTCTTGCCACAATAGCTCGTGGACGCTCCCCCGGAGTAGGCTTCGACTGCAATGTGCGATGCGATCTGTCAATTATAATATCCTTATCAAAATTGAGTGCCTCCTTAAGTAGCTTTGAAACCACCGCGGTAGTAGGAAGTTGGTCTTCCGGAACTCCAATAATCCTAATATTGTTCCGACGAGACCTAGCTTCCAAATCTTCACACTTTCCTTCCAATTTAACCACGGTAGCCGAAAGAGAGTCAACCTTTTCCTGAAGCACCGTGATATCATCTGAACAGGTGGAGAGAGACTGTTCCATATCCCTCACCGTACTTTTCAGTGTCGACATGTCAGATTGCATCGAAACCATGGTGTTAGAAAATTCCGCCTTCACGGCTTGAAGCTCACTTTTGATGGTCGATAAGTCATCGCCTAACATGGAACGTAATTCAGTGCGAAATATTTCTGCCAGTTCACTGCGTAGCGATGAAAGTATTTCAGCTTTAAGAGACTGAGTGTCAGCTGAAGACGTATCGAGCTCACTTCGCTCATCTCTCCCGGCTGTGTCACGCTCATCCGAGGATGTACTTGCTGCAGCAGGCCGCTGCTGCGATGACTGTGCGTTACCGCCTTTATTGGCTTTAGTTTTCATCTTCATTACACAGGATTAGTTTACAGAACAACACCGATAGACGCAATTATCTGCAGGCACTCGATATTAAGTACAGATGTGCATAAACGCATAAAATAATGGAATTCTGCAGGGACCTTTCGCGAACACGTCTTACTCCATAGTTCGCCTAACCGGAAGTCTGAAAGACATTTTAAACAAATATGACAACTTATTTAACTGCTAAAATAAAATATAGCTGGCAGCATGTTAAGTTCGGATAGAACAAAGCATTTTATCTTCACAAAAAGAACAAACTTTAGCTTTAAAAAAATAATATTAAGACATAATATTCAACCTCTGGCCATATAATGCGATTAAACTGCACTGTTTAGCTTGTTCACAAGACTTGTGAATGATCACTATGAAAGAGGAACCAAGCTATTTGCATACCAAGATAATGGATGTCATAATAAATCAAGTGGTAGAGTAAAAGTGGACACTAGTTGGGAACCTCAGCAAACTTCCAAAAGGGCTGCAAGTTTATTTAATTACATAAAATTATTTGTTAAAATAATTTTATAAAAATGACTTGGAGTCTACTGGTTTAGACATAATCAAGGCATGATTCATTTTATCATGGGAGACTAAAACACAAACAATGTTTACATCCTGTACCTTGAATTTCATGGAACTGATCCTGTACAGAATTTCTCCCATGTGTTCCCGGATCATGGCCCAGGTGATCTTATTGTCGCTCTGTGCAGTGGTCTCTACGGCATGACGTGCCATATCATAGAACGCAATCATGTTGGACAAGATACCCACCGTCTTATAGAATGGACAAAACCTGAAAATGAAAAATTGAGCATTTCAGATCCATACTGTCGCATGTCATTTAACAAAGCAGTTGAATGATCCTCAGTTTCAAATCAGCTTAATACCTGTCATAAGGCGTGTATCCGTTTTGCTGCAGGAAATCATCTTTGATTAATTTGGCAACTTCCAGTGTGATCTTATCCGTTTCAGCCAAAGATGCCTAAAAAATAAATGTGCTTTAGCACTGAAAAATACCTGTAATAATACCACAAAAAGTGATGTATACAAACAGTAAACATGCATGAACCCACAAACCCACCTTCCCCACAAGCTGCACAATCTCAGCCAGGTCCTCCTCTTCCTGCAGGATCTCTTTGGCTTTGGTACGCAGTGGCACAAATTCAGGGAAGTGCTTGTCATAGTACTCGTCCAGTGCTCGTGTGTACTTGCTGTAACTAATGAGCCAGTTCACTGAAGGGAAGTGCTTTCTCTGAGCCAGCTTTTTATCCAGACCCCAAAACACCTGGAAGTGAGAAAGAATGGAAGGATTACAATAACAAAAAAGGAGCGTTTATTTCTGCAAGAAGAACAAATAATGTTATTCTGCTATGAGCCAGTGTGTTAAGACTGCTGTGTGAAGGAAATCTACACTTACTTGTACAATACCAAGAGTAGCAGATGTCACAGGATCTGAGAAATCACCACCAGGGGGAGACACACTGCAAATTAAAACAAAAAAGCTTCAGTGAGTCTGCAGACAGTGACAACAGCAGTCGTAGATAATAAATCAAAACTTTACAAAAGCAAATGATTGAGTCTAAAGAAGAGTCTGAAAAAGCATTTAAACAAGTCCAACAGATATACTTACGCTCCCACAATGCTCACACTGCCCTCTCTCTCTGGGTTACCAAGACATTTAACTCGACCAGCACGCTCATAAAATGAAGCCAGACGTGCTCCGAGATAGGCAGGATAACCGCTATCTGTGAACACAAGCACACCAGCACAAAGTTAGTTTATAATTTGTACTTTATAATATTTGCTGTCATGACTGAGATATGGTCACGGCACACGTACCAGCAGGCATCTCAGCCAGACGACCGGAGATCTCCCTCAGAGCTTCTGCCCATCGAGAGGTGGAGTCAGCCATCATGCTCACATTGTAGCCCATGTCCCTGAAATACTCAGACAGCGTGATTCCTGGATAGAATACACACCCATTATTGAGGACAACACAGCTTCTTGAGTTTTAAATCAAACACATTATTTTTGTATCAAATGTTGAATAAACCTGTGTAAATGGAAGCTTCTCTGGCAGCCACAGGCATGTTGGAGGTGTTAGCAACCAAGGCTGTTCTCTTCATGATGCTCTCCACTTTCCCATCCACCTCCATGGTCAGCTATAGGGTAAGAGAACTGTCAATCACTGTACCATCTATTGTTTTTGCTGTTGGTACAATGACAGTGCTGTTTACCTCAGGGAAGTCTCGGAGTACTTCAGACATCTCGTTACCACGCTCTCCACAGCCCACATAAATGATGACATCACTGTTGGAGTACTTAGACAGGGACTGAGAGATCACAGTTTTACCACAACCGAAAGCACCAGGGATGGCTGTGGTCCCTCCCTGCACACACCTGTTAAATAAAACAGTGAAAGTCGAAAGATGTTCAACTACCAGACATTTCCCGGTTTTCATCCAAAATATCTTAAATTGTGTTCCAAACAAAGCTTTTACAGGCTTGGAACGACATGGGGGTAAGTGATTAATGACAAAATTTTCATTTTGGGGTGGAGTAACCCTTTAAAGCAATTAATACTTTTATTCAGCAATGATGCATTAAACTGATCAAAAATGACAGTACAGAAATGTAAAATATTACAAAAGAATATAATTTAAAAGAATCCTGAAAAAATGGATCAAGGTTTCCTCAAATATATTAAATAGAATAAATGGTTTCAACACTGATAACAATAAATGTTTTTTAAGCAGCAAATCAGAATATTAGATTGATTTCTGAAGGATCATGTGACACTGAAGACTGGAGTAATGATGCTGAAAATAAATTGAAAATAAAAAAACTGTTGTATTTTTATCAAAGGGTTGTAATATTTCATAATAATACTGTTTTTGATCACATAAATGCAGCCTTGGGGAGTATAAGAGACTTATTTTAAAAACACTAACAAATGACCCCAAACATTTGAATGGTAGAGTATATCTGTGTATCTCTGCAATGTTTAAAATATAATTAAATATTTATTTAAATTTATTCACTACCAGTTCTGTTGGTTGATGTTTATGAAAAGTCCTCTATTATTATAAACAAAATCCTTTGGGGGAAATTAAGCTTTAGAAATACATGATTTGTCCATCATATCATCTGAAAATTGTGTCTATTCTTCTGAAAAAATATGGTTAAAATCATTTTTTTTTCTTAATTTCCAAGGGAATCATTTCACACAGCGTGACTCACGGAAAGAGGGCGTCCAGTACCCGCTGACCAGTCAGCAGAGGGTGATTTGCAGGAAGTTTCTCGGTGACTGGCCGGACCTGACGCACTGGCCACACTTGCATCATGGTGTACTTCTCTTTTACCCCCTCAAACTCCAACTCCAACACCACATCCTGACAAACACACATTCCCATTGACTTCTGTGTCACAGTTATTGTCATTTTACTGTTTTTGAAAAAGATTTTATTAGCCTCACCGAGACATCATAGTTTCCTGGTGGTGCTACGTATGTGACAGTTCCTCGGCTTCTTGGTGGTAACAGTATTTTGTGTTTAATAAGAGAGTTTTCAAACACCATACCATAGATATCACCTCCAGTGACGTGACTGCCAGCCTGGACACAGAAGCAACAGCTTAAAATCGATAAATCTTTTGATTAATCACCTGACACTTATTTCTTTAAAAGAGGTTATATATTTGGGATATATGCAGAGCTTTAGGTGCTACACACAGCCAGGAATAGCACAAACTGTCATGTTTCTAAGATTTTATAGTACAATGATCTTTTTAAATCGCAAAACATTACATACTCATGAAATGACCCCTTAAAGCCTAAAGTGATTTGCCTTCTTGGAACCTGAAAGGATGTTAAATCATAACCCAAAAAAAACATCACAACTATCATAACCAAAACTAAACTTGTCAAACACCAATAATTCAGTATCTTAACTTAAAACTAATCTTTCACTTACTCGCACGCTCTTGGATGGAGAGAACTCCCATTTCAGATCACGGTTAAGGGCACCAATGTTGACTCCTCTAGGAATGTAAATGCTTTTGGTGAGGTCATTGATGTCTTTGAGGGGACGCTGAATACCATCAAAGATGGAGCCCATGATTCCTGGTCCTAACTCCACAGAGAGGGGCTTCCCTGTGCGCAGGACAGGGTCACCAACCGACACACCAGCTGATGAAAGCTCAGGAAAACTACAATACTATTTAACAGATTCTAAGCATTGTGTACAACGTAAACCACAGAAAGTATGTCCTGTACTAAGGTAAGAATAGGATACATGTCTCTTCATAGACCTGAATGGTGGCCATGTCACCCTCCAGTCTAATGATCTCTCCCACAAGCTCACTGTGGCCCACTCGCACCAGCTCGTACATGGCAGCTCCTGCCATACTGGAGGCCGTCACCACTATAACACAATTAGTGAGTAAGTAATGTGATCATCAAAAATTACTTGTGAGCAGTTACATTTTAACAATAGCTAAATAAAAATGAATATATATATATATATATATATATATATATATATATATAAATAATTTAGATTTTTTTTTACTTAGCTATTGTTTAACTGTTCAATTATATATATATATATATATATATATATAATTAAATATCTAAATCTCTAGTGGCATAATGATTAAACAAAAACACAAAAAACATAAAACAAAAAAATCTAAAGCTCTGGTGACAACATAACTCTAAATAATAAAATAAAATAAAATAAAAACTATGATATCTAATTTCCTACTAACCAGGTCCAGATACACCATGCACATATCCAAATTGTCCCTCCTGCTCCTCATCTCGGATCTTGGGAAGCTTGGAGAAGTCCATTTTGAATGTGTCTGATAAAATAAAATAAAAAGTAAAAAAATTACTTTCTATTCTTATTTCTACACTTCTGAACATTCTGCTCACTTACACAAACTGCTTATTATTGTGATTCATTTATATATTTAATATGGATTAAATATGTTTAAAAATTAATAAATGTGTTTAATGTACTAATTTTCAGTTATCATGTTTCCTTTTACATGTATATTTCAGAATGATTTTCAGTAGTAAAAATAGAAATTTCCAGGACAAGAAGTTGTATATTGTGTAAAAAAGCCAATTTATATTTATACAACATTTACATGTAGGACTAACATGGAACACAGTCACATGACCAGGGGCACATGACACTGACTGTAAAACAGAAACCATGTGAGGAAGTCGGGAAAACAGACAGTTGAGCAAATTTGGAAAAACTGTGTTGCCAATTTATGACACAACAAATCCTTTTTAGCCAACTAAACACCCCAAATGTTCTGTAAAAACAACGCATGACACGGACACCTTCGTTCATAAAAATAGCCATATTTCTTGTTATTCCTCAAGAACTTCAAGAGGAAGCAAACTAACGTTAGGTTTTTGTTCATTTATAATCACGTGATGTTCCTATGACATCTGGGTTTACTGGGGACGAATGGTCCAATTGGTATTAAATATGATCAAATCAGAGTTCTGTCAGTACAGAACAAAACTGTACGGACATGTGGTCTGCAAATCTAGTATGCTGTTGTTAACTGGAAAACAGCAGGCAGTGGCTGAGTGTCAAAACTTGGTAAGCTGCCTATTACGTATAGCCTAATTGGGCATCAAATATCCCAAATACAATCATATCTACAGAGACAAAGATGAGAGGATTAAATAAAGGATAGTAAATATATATTCTCCAGAGACCAGATGTATTCAAAGATCTGTTATGTGCACTGGATATCGAGCTGGAAGATGCTGCTGCATGATCACATGATCACGACGCAGAATTTGACCTTTGCTGAAAATCTAAGGTAATTTTTGTCTCCTATCAATTAAAGCGAGTAATGTGATCCATCTCATGTGTTCGTGGACACTTGAAATTATTATATAGATAATATAATGAAATTCTCCAGCAATCTGTTTAGCATCCAAGTTGTTTATTATTATTCTCAGTGCTGCATGGAAAAACATGCAATGTTAACGAGCGGCATGCAGAGGACAAGCGAGCAAAGATTCAGCGACACAACACACAATGTACATCAGTAAAATTATCTGTAATATGATTATTAAAGAAAAAAATTACAAAGAGAATCTGAGAAAACCATATTTTCTGTTTGATTAACCAAGCAAGTCTGCAATACAGTGGTCTCAGCGTGGGAAAAAAAAACAACAACTATATGATTATCATTTAAAAATGTATAAATACCTCAGATAATGAGACAGTCCTGTGTCCAGATGCTTTGGTGAGATGAGACGTGAGGAAAGAGAACAGTCAGCTGACTTCATTCAGTCACTGCAGGCTCTCCCTCTGCGGAGTGAACAGCGCGTGCAGAAAACTCTCTATCGCCTCTACTGTGTGAAGAAAAGACTGTTACTTCTGTGTGATTTACCCCGAGATAGTAAGTATAAATATTCATGGTATGGTATAACAATCTGTGTAACTTTGTGTGTGAGATTGTGTCTATGTATGAATTTTCTCAATCAGATTCACAATGGTGTCAAACCAATGTTTTTAACCCTAGAGTGCAGGCTTGGTGGATCCAGAAACTGCATAGGGCTCATGTTACCCACATTTCCTTGGCTTTGAGCTGCCGAAAAAGCTCCATATAGACAACATGAAAGATCTCAGTTCTATGCAAGGGAATGCTAAAATATGTAACAACTTACCCCACCCCTGTCATCCAATATTTAGTTAGAATCAGAATGAACTTTATTGCCAGGTATGTTTGCACATATGAGGAATTTGTTTTGGTGACAGAAGCTCCACATTGCAACACAGCAGATTGATAGCGACAGGACATTACGACATCACATTATGCCTGAGCATCTACAATTTATTCTAGTGTAAATTAGATGATTTAATCTGCAACAGTTTAAGTACTAAGCAAAATAGAGTTTTGGTCAAAAAAAGTTTTTTCTTTATAAAATCTGCATACATCTATTTACAGCCTTGACAACCATTCATATAAGATCGGGGGAAGTGGGTAAATAATTAAATTATCATAGGACTCCTAGCTTATCCCTGAAAGGTGGGAATGGTCTTGTTACAACTCTCCCCATGTTACAACCATACCCGGTCTCCCTATGACAGTGGTCCCCAAAACTGCAAGTTTTGTATGTCTGTCTAATCAAACACACCTGACTCAGGCCTTTATTTGTAGAGACTCCAAGACAAGAAATGGGTTTGTCAGATGACGTTCAAAACCCACAGTATTAGGGAGGCTCAAACAGGTTTGATTTATGCATTCATGCTCCTACAGGTGTGTTTTCTACATTATGCTGTAAAACTATTTCATTCAGTTTGAAGACTTGAAGGCAATGTGGATGAAATCATGTCTACAATGGGTAAAAATAGCAATAAATCTGTTGAATTTAATATGCAAAAATTTGAGTTTTATCCTTAGTAGTGTGTTTGTTTTATTGTGTGTTTATTTTGTGCTCTGGTTGGTTTTGTCTAGAATTGAAACAGAATCAGTGCTTGAAGTGGAAAAAAAAATATTTATATTAAATAAATAAGTACTTTTTAATAATTCACAATGTATGTATAGTGCCACAATCAATCAATCAATAATTAAATGAAAGTTTTCAATTAGCACAAATCAAGCTGCAATACCAAACAGGACCACAGGGAGACGCCAAAGACCACTAAAGCCTGCCTTTAATATACGGATCCATTCAGAATCGCTAAACCTCTGACCACTGCATAATCAGCGCTCATAAAACACTCTTGCTTTCAATCCAAATACACGCTGAAAAGAATAATTTTACTGACATCTGGACGTAAGTCACTATTCTCTCTGTACTCAATCACAGTACTAAAGCTATCATTTCAACTATGTTTCCTGGTAATTTTCACTTTACAGTTTTAAATTTGTTAAATGTGTACTACACATTCGATTCAAAGTCAAAATTTAAAAAATTATTCAAGATTCAGATTTAAAAAATTATGATTTTTGCTCACACAATGCAGTTATAACACAAAAAGTCTTTTCTCAGTCTAATTTTATTTTAAATGTATGTTAATTCTGACATTAATGCTGTCTGAATGCTGCATATTTGATTTAGATTTTTCAGTGATGATTGCTGCAGTGATTTGGCATTGCATGATGTGTTCTGTGCTAAAGTGAGTGAGCTGAGGATTGTCTTGCTGGAGAAAGATGCACTGGCAAACAACAGAGTTAGAAACAGCATCCTGGGAATATACAAGAGTGACACACCTTCAGCTGATATAGAGCAGCACACAGAGAGAGTTAGAGAACGACCGGTGGACAGACCCATCACTGTCATAAATGATCCTCATCTTCTACTGCCAGACCTCTACCACATTCAGATTTCTACGAGAAAGTGTGTGTATCTGTCTGATCCAGGACCTCATGCGATCATACTCGTACTACAGCATAATGACTTGAGGATGACATACGAAGAGTGAATTATGTACTGAAACAGTTCAGTGACAAGGCAATTAAACGCACAATAGTGTTAACTACTGATACAGAGACTCTGAGCTCCTCTCTGGCTTCTGTGATAAAGAATAATGCTATGCATCAGTTAATAAAGGAGTGTGGAGGAGGACATATCCAGTTTGATCAAAGACAACCAGCATGTTACTCTGAGATCATTCAAAGAGTAGAGAAGGTAAAGGATGAATATGAAGAGTTTCTCAAATGTGAGGTATTTGATGATGCAGAAGAAGGAATCAGTGCATCAGTGGTCAGAGTGGAAGAGAAGGAAGAAGGAAATAAAAAGGGAAATGATGGTGGAGGTTTTTTTTTTTTTGTGAATTTTTTTATTTATTTAAAAGGCAAACTGTACAATAAAAGAAACAAAAAACACATGAATACAAAAACAACAATGGACCGCATGATTGTACGAGGAGAAAAGAGCAAACAACTGAAGCAGAAACAACAGATTATCAGTTAGGATCAGGGAGAATTACTTTTCATAAAGGGATGTACAGACAATTCTGTCAGCATTATCACCATTTCTGTCTAAAATGGAAATATTTAAATGTCTTCAAACAGTTATCAAAACACCTTTAGTTCCATTGTCAGTCGCAGCAAAAGAGACCACCTCGCAAAACCCATTATTGCATCCATGAACATCATCCATCCACAAATGAGCTTTCTGGATCAAAGCAATGTCAATCTTTTTTTGTTGCAGTAGTTGTAAAAAAACTTGTACGTTTATGGGAGCCATTTAAACCATTGACATTACAACTTATTGTATTAATTTCAGTCATTACTATCAAACAAATAAGTGAACTGAACAACTGAGAGAAAGTTATATGGATATGTGTATATGGAAGACTGTCACTTAAAAATAACAAATTGATTAGAAATTTATTCACTAAAAATACAGAATAAAAATAAATATAAAAATAAGAATAAATAAAGATTTCTTTAAAAACTCTTGAAGTATTCATAAAGTTTAGCTCCAACCTGCTCCAACACACCTGCTTGAATGTTTCTAATATGACTGAAAAAACCTTGATTAGCTTCAGGTGTGTTCTTTTATAGTGGGTAAAAGAAAGCACAGTCCAGAGCGTTTCCATCTGAACAGTGAGTCCGTAAACTTAACGTAACTTGATTTCACATAAGTAGAATGTTATGTAATCTGTTTACTAATTATATTTAGCAGTATTTCATATTGATGTTGTTTAAGGAAACTGTTAATTTAAGGACCAAAGTCAACTGTTTCTTAAACTGTTTTTCATTTTCAGCCTCTGCTTCTGTAAAAGCAAAATTGAACTTGGTGCTGTGTGGAAGAAATACAAAGCTCAAAGCTCCGTATCCGATATGTTACAAGGGAAAACTTCATCCACACATCAGAGAGAGTCTAGTTTAGTTTGTGTAAAGACAGAGGTGAAGGTACATGGACAGCACATCACTGTGGTGGAGCTTCCAGCTCTCACTGAGCTCTCAGAAGAGGAAGTGATGTGTCAGACTCTCCGCTGTGTGTCTCTCTGTGATTCTGGCATTCATATTTTCCTCCTCATTATTCCTGTTGGTCCACTTACTGATGAAGACAAAATAGAACTACAGAAAATCCAGAAGATATTTTACTACAAAGAGCTCTTCATGGTGCTCTTCACTACAGATCTCACTGTTGGCCAAAGTGTGAGAAATTCTGTGATAACCACAGAATCTCAAACAGTTAGTCTGTATGGAGTTCATTACAATGTAATGGGATTGAAGGACCATAGAAAATTTGAACAGATCTCTGACATGTTGGAATGTATAGAGAGCATTAAAACAGAACACTACTCACTTCAGATGTATATAAAGGCTCAAGAGAACAGAGTCAGATATGAGCTAAAGGAAAAACTGAGTGAAATGAAGATCAAAATCAAAGAGTTAGAGCAGAAGGTTCAACAAGTATACGTATGAACATATGTGGTACTCAAAAAAAAAGAAATCTGAAAAAGAGAGAGAGGAAGAAAGACAAAAAATAGAGGAGGAGAGACAGCGATGGAGAGATACAGAGAGAAGAGAGAGACCAAAAAGAGAGAGAACTTGACGAAAAGAAAAATGAATTGCAAAAACATCATGAGCAGGTGGCACGAGAGAGAAAAGAAGCCTGGGAGAGAAGTAAGAGAGAAGAGGAGAGAAAGAGATGGAGGAAAATGATAGAAGATCGACGATCGATTAAACGAGAGCAAGTGGGGGAGATCAGCAGAAGAGAGAAAGAGGAGGAAGATAGAAAAGAAAAAGAAGAAAAAGAACGTAATAAAAATCAAAAAGGAATATGAGCAGAAAATGAAAGATATAAAGAAGGAACATGAAGATGAAGCCAGAAAACAAGCAGAGGAATTTAATGAGTTCAGAGAGAATAAAGTTCAGCACATTCAAGAGCTTACTAAGAAACTTGAACAAAGTCAAAAAGATTATGAAGTCCTGGAAAGAGTGTTTGAAAGCTTACTTAAACTAAACATTGAGGAAACAAAAGAACTACGGAAAGAAATTGAAAGACTGAAAATAAGAAGAAAATGTTTCATTCAGTGATGCCAATGTAGAATATCATGCGATATAGAATGGAAGCAATTTATTATATCCAGGGATGTCTACAATACCTGGTGAGAGCTCCGCATTAACACTGACACTCATCTCAGTGGTTGCTCAGTCGGCATAAGATAGACAGGATTTGAAAAATCCACCATCTTTGCCTGTGGTGGCTGAGGAACATGCAGTTCTGCTGCCAGTTTGTAGTCACATCCATAACATTGTCAGAGAATATTAGCGTATTTTACATTCATTATTCAATTCCTTATGACACGACAATGCTTTTTTTTTCTTTATAAGGCAATAATGTTTAACATGATTCATTAAAATGTACAGGTTTGGGGCAGTGTTGAGGAAAGGTACTTTTAAAAGTAATGCATTGTAATATTAAATAATTATGTTACTTAGTTACTTTTTATGGAAAGTAATGCGTTACATAACTTTTTAAATCTGGGCTGGGCTTGCTTGTTTGATTTTAATATAAAAAGTAGTATTTTTTGGCAAATTTAAAAACCCTTTCACACCAGAAGTGAAATTAACAAGCCTCATGCTGAAGTAAATTCACATGTAAATTCATGTCTGCACAGTAGAATGCAGGAGAAGAAAGTTCAACTCACACAAACAAACAAACAAACTACAAATGTTATGTTTGGAAAAAGTAACTCAGACATTTTCTTGTAAATTGAAAAGTCGTGCATTATTGCTTTACTAGTTTCTTGAAAAAGTCACCTGATTACATAACACTGTTTGGGGGTATTTTTATTTTGCAATATTTTGTAAGATACTTTGTCTTTAATGATACAAAAAAGTCATGTTGTTTATTGTCATAGTTCTTTTTTTTTCTATGTATCCACTGGTGGAGAAGAAATACTGGGTACATTATTGTGCTTTCTGTGTTAATATTTAGGGTTTGCAATCACATTGTGGATGGCTTAGAGCTGTATTAGATTTATTTGTCACATTTAAAGTTTAGAGTTGCAACAAGAAGCTGTAGTGCATAGTTACCTAACTGTCAAACATCTTAAAAGCATTTTAAACAAGTATTTTTTTAAATACATTTTGCTCTTTTCAGCAATGTGTAGTTATGGCATAATAGGGCTATATTAACCAAACCTTGACCCCTTGGATGTATCTGTACTTTTGAGGCAGAGCAGAACTTCCACAAATAATGTTAAAAGCATCATGTTTTTTTTGCCTACATTGCAAATTATCCCATTGGAGCTCCTCAGATTTTTTTTAGAAAGATAAATAAGCTATATAAGTATTTGTCCCCTGAATAAAAACATCTAAACACTAGACACGTTTTATCATTCAATCAAATCATTCAAAGGACAGAACTTAAGCTTTTATTTATACTGTGTAAAATTGAACACTAAAAAATCTTGTGTTTAAATGTAATTTGAGTTAAATTATTTGACTCATATATATATATATATATATATATATCCCTTCATTTAAGTTTGATAAATTTTATAGTACATATTCATGTATTTTATTACACAGTGTACAGGAAGATACCTTTGTAAATCTATTTTAATAATAATAAGTCTTGTTTAAAATAATAACATTTATTTAGATTAATATAATAGGGCGGGACTTGTATTTTCAAGGCATAAAATTACTTTAACGCAATTTCCCGTTTTTCTGTTTCCTGTTGCTTGTCAGTGGTGAAGGTTGACAGAAGCAGCCTCCCAGAACTAGTGTTGCCAAATCCTTTTTTTAATCAACCAGCGACTACTTACTTACATGCATCTCCAAGGATTGAATACATGCTCACATCTATCCAAATTACATTAACTATTATAGTAAATGAGTTATATTTCCAAACGGCAAGAAAATCTTTTAATTATGTTCTCAATCTAATTTAAGTTGTTTGAGGGGATTTAATCAAAAAGACCTGGCAACCGTCGGCCACAGCACAGAGGCAAATGCGGACTGCTTAGCTAGTGTGCTAGCAACATACATGTGGAGGGGATCACATCCCAAACTCTGCCCAAATTCCCCTTTAGACTGCCAAATACCGCCAACTGCCCCTGTATCCCTCACAACAAACGTGTTTTCTTCAACATGAAAGGGTGAGTAAACAACTACGAAGGGTCTTTTCATCTCAAGTAAAGTTTTCCCCTCTCTATTCTCTCTTTTTTCCAGCAGGGGGGCAGTGGAGTTGGTCTAATGCTAGCTGCTAGCTCTCTGCGCGCTTAATGTGGAGGAGAGACATTTGCGCCGCATTTTCACACCCAGCATTTAGACATTGCCATCTCTTTTTTTACGCATTAAAATGCCTCATATAATCTAGCGTCAGGGTTAAAGCAAAAGCCAATAAAAATGGCACGACTTAAGTCCGTGCCAAACTGGATCGTGTGTCGAATCTAAATCCGAAAATGTTGAGTCAGTCTTCAAGTTGCTATCTTGGTTAGCCTGCCACGCTTATATCTTTCTGAAATGAGCTCTCATGGATCCTGGGGCCGTTAGTTTGCCATTAAAGCTTATTGCTGTCATGTTGAGGTTAATATGTGTGAATATTTTGATGTAAAAACGGAAAGATGTGACACACGTGATGGAGTGAGCTTAGCCGCATAGCATACTGAAAATGACAAGTTCATATGGTTTTTAAGGCACATCATAAAGGTTATTACTTGAAGTATGGTGTATAAAATAATACATGTATCGTAATATGTATAGCATACAATGTTGCGTTATGACACTGTTGCAATTTGCTTTGACCATGTTTAAAGATAAAATGAGAGAATGCTGCTTGTTTAATTCTCTTTAAGTACCTTTCATCTTAAGTATTATTTTAAATTCAGTATAAAATTTACATCTTTAGCACAGTGGTACCCAACCCTGTTTTTGGAGGGCCTCCAGCTGTACACATTTATCTGACACACCCATTACAGGTCTCTGATGTGAATCAGGTGTGTTTGATTAGAGAACTCTCTGAAATGTGTATTTTTAGGGGGCCCCAGGAGCAAGGATGGGGATCCACTGCTTTAACAGTTTGAATTTGTCTAGAAGCCTGTTTGATAGTATTTATATGAAATTTCATGATTTTTGTTTTACCCAAAAAATGGGAGACTTGTCATTTAAAACAATGCATTTTGAGTTGATGATCTCGAATCACAAGGTTTTGTTGTGTAGTAGTAATGGTCATCCTCTGTAAACCATATTTAGCGTCCGTGTTTTTCTCCTGTCACCTCATACTAGTTGTGGCAGCGGTGAGCACATGACCAGCAGCTGTTGTGTTGGTGCTGGTGTTGGCCTTCAGCATGCTGACCTATAAATACCAACTATACACATTGCTAGTTTACTGTCAAGTTGACCCAAGACATTTTTGTGAGTGCACCATTTGGATGTCACCAACTAGAAAGAAAATAGTAAATAGGGATGCACTTTGATTAAAAAAAAAAAAAAGTGATAAGCCAAAAATTTAATTATGGCTGATATTAAACTTCTATGCTATTTGGTCTAAACAAAAATAAATCGGTTACTTTTCATCTCAATGTAATTTAGGCATCACAACTTGATAGACTGTAAAAACTGCATATTCGTTTTGAGATTTAAACATTAGTTATTTAAATTACTTAAAAAGTGACTGTTACATAATGTCAAAGGTAATTAAATGTTAAAATAGGAAAAATTATAAACATGCATACATTTGCTATATATCAATATCGACTGATAACTGGTATGGTACCAATATACTGTGCATCCCTACTAGTAAAGCTGTATTACTGTATTTTTAGAGGCTGTATGTTCTTCTGATGTGTAGAGTCTGTGCACAGCTAGTTGACCGTTCTGCTTTTGTTCTAGTAGCCGGATCGAGTTGGGGGACGTTACACCCCACAACATCAAACAGTTGAAGCGTCTGAACCAAGTGATCTTCCCTGTCAGCTACAACGACAAGTTCTACAAAGATGTCCTTGAAGTAGGAGAACTCGCCAAACTAGGTAAGAATCAAAGCTACTGTTTACTGTTGTACTGACTTCCTGTTGATAGTTTTGATATTGGTTATATGTTAAATGTTGTTCTAAAGTTTCGGTTGGTAAGATTTTTTTTTTTATGATTTTGAAAAGCTACCTTTATTTGTGCAAACATAGAGTAATAACAGTAATATTGTAAAATATTAGTAAAATTATTTTCTATTTTGATATGTTTTAAAATGTAATTAATTCCTGTGATGGCAAAGCTGAGTTTTCAGCAGCCGAATACTCTAGTCTTCAATATCACATGATCCTTCAGATATTATTATAAGATGCTAATTTGCTGCAAGAATGTTAAACATTCTTGACAAAAACTCCAGAAAGTTCTAAAGAATAGCATACGAACTAGATTTTTTTTGTAACATTATATATATCTTTACTATCATTTTTGATCAATTTAATGCATCCCTGTTGACTAAAAGTATTAATTTCTTTAAAAAAAACAAAAAACTTGCTTACCCAAACATGAAAAAATACTATAATAATTTCTAGTAAATTCTGTAGTGTTTTTGAACCATACAATAGTAAAGTGTATTATACTGTAAATATTATAGTATTTACAACACTTTATTAATGAATGCTACAGCATACTTAGTAGTGAACTGATAAACTGTAATAAATACTGTAGTATTCGTTAGTTTTTACTACAGTAAACTAGTGTATTGTAGTATAATATACCCTTTAGTTGTAGAAAACTTAGTATTGGGTAGAGTAATTTGTTTATATTACTATAGTTGTTATATTACCACAGCAATTATAGAATCACCACAACAAATTCATTCAAGTACTTTACTATAGTATGGTTTAAAAACACTAGTATTTACTATAAATTACTGTAGTATTTTTTCATGTGGGTAGTATAAATAGATTCCTGCTAACCGTTTGAACCTTTTACAGCGTATTTCAACGACATCGCAGTTGGTGCCGTGTGCTGTAGAGTGGATCACTCTCAGAACCAGAAGCGACTCTACATCATGACCCTGGGTTGCCTAGCACCTTACCGCAGACTTGGTATAGGTAAGATCACTTTTCTGGATGTTTTATGCACTTGTGTGTCCTCGTTTTTTTCAAAGGGCAGAAAGGGTTTAGATTCCTTTGGATTGAGTGCATGATTGCATAATCAGATTATTGTCTTTGAGTGATGCCTGACATGAAGATTTGTATAATCCACTAGAGCAGTGATGTTTGAATTTTGTTCTTTGCACTTTTTCCCGTTACTGATATGTATCTTGCCATGTTTGTTTGAAGGAACAAAAATGCTGAACCATGTGTTGAACATTTGTGAGAAGGATGGCACTTTTGACAACATTTACCTGTGAGTCTGAAGACAGTCTTGTGCTTTATTTGTCGTGAAACCTCCATCTGTGTCTCATTCACATAATGTTTAATGTTGAAACTCAAGTAACCACATAATTGCAAGTCTGCTGGAAAATTAATCACTGAATAATTATTAAGGAGTCTTCTCTATGCTAAAGTAACATGCTTTCGCTTTCTCTTTCATGTCTCCGCAGTCACGTGCAGATCAGCAATGAGTCTGCAATTGACTTCTACCAGAAATTTGGCTTTGAGATCATCGAGACAAAAAAGAACTATTACAAGAGGATAGAGCCAGCAGATGCCCATGTTCTCCAGAAAAGCCTGCGTAGCCCATGTGCGCCTCCAGCAGGAGAGCTGCAGAAAGCCGACTAGGGGTCGAAGCGCGACACCAGATTGGTCTCTTCCCCCAAATGGAACTGTAACAGATGCCCCAGGGTTGACACACTCACCACTTTCTTCAGAGGACATTTTAGACAGAAAAAGTCAATGACGTATTTGCTGCATTTATTGTGCAAAAACTTTAGTCCCCCCTCAATTTGTTTTTTTTTCTTTTTTTTTTTCGTTTCATCATTTAGAGAGTTGAAATTACATGGAGGTTTTCAAGCAGAATTCATAAGTGCTCCAAAAAGCTGCTGGCTACTTATTGATCTGACATGGTGAAGGTTATGTTTTCAAAGCATACAGTTTGCATTTGTTTTAGATTTGTTTAAGGTAAGGGGACATAGCTTTGCTCGGACAAAACGATAGAACTAAAGAGGTAAAGTCTTTTCAAATATGACTCGATACACCCCAGCTGGCAACCTTGGAGTGATTGTTTGAATCGTCTTAGGGGCATGTGGGATCCGCAGAAGTCCATCACCCAGCCACCTGAGCCCTCGGACACACGGCAAGGGAATCTACTGGTGGCTGAGACCTCCTGCTTCACCATACAGGCAATATGCAATGTTGGAGGATTGCATGTGATGCAATGTCTCCTTGTGATGTCAGCCGCCTCAGTCTGAGTTGAGGCTAAACTAGTGAGGAAATGGAGCGTAAAGCCCCCTCGAACAAGAGAGCGGTACAACTGTTTTAGTAAGGGGGAGGTTAAGCGGAGTAAACTCCACTTGTTTGTGAATGTTTTGTTTTTCAGCCCATTATTTAAAATCCCCATCTTTTTTTCTTTTTTGTTTTATTTGTGGATTGAGTCTGGGCTTTTTCTAGGGTTTGCAGTAATGCTGCTGGTGAGATGGTAAGGCTTCAGATAACAAACAGGAATGGCTTTTTATGGGCCTTGACCGTTGCGTTGTTTACAGTGAATGTGGTTCTCTAATCACTTTTTAGTCCACCGGGACTGAAGTTAGTTTAGTAGTGTTTTTGATGTGAACGTTTCATTTCCCCCTCTCCATCATCTGCCAGTGTTTCTACATTTGAATCCTAGCTTCTCACTTGTTACCGCAGCAGAAATAAATCCTCCCACAATACAACAGTTACATTTCAGTGATGTTCACTGACCACCACCTATTTCCCATACACAACGTGGGAGTGTTACAGGTTAGTTCTACAAGTTATTTAATAGGACTTAAAGAACCAGATCCCAGGAAAAGCCCTGACTCAGTGCATGCCAGAGGAGACATGCCCTCTCCATTGTAGTAAAAGCATGTTTTTGTTCCTCCTTTCTTTGGAAAATTTTATCTTTTTCTGGAGCTCTATATTGTATGACTTTTAAACCTCTAAATAAAAATTACTATTTGCATTATTTTTCGTTTTTCATTATTTTTGTTGACATGAATGTTATCCTGTATTTTTGGTAGCCAATTTTATTTTAAGAGGTTACAAAGTCCACAAAACTACATCAACAACAAACATTCACGTCCCCTGCGTTGTGTGCGTTTTTCGATCAATGATAACGCCCCTTCAGCACGGTTTCGTGATCTGATTGGATACAATCTCACTCGGCTTCGCTGTGATTGGACAGAACGGAAATCCCGCCTCACTGTTTTGTGACTGGCAGTTTTATGCTAGGTCAGAGATGGAGTAAATTGTTTAGGATCAACAAAGTTTTGAAGGGGATATCATCAGCTCAGAGGATGGACAAGCGGTCGGTAAGTCCTTCTGAAGTGACAGACCTGCTGACACGTGTTAAAGATAAGTGATGCAGTTAGTAATCGTAAACCATGGTAATGTGTTAGCTGTCGTGTTAGCTCACTGCCAGTTTACCACTCAAGCCATCTTTGTACTTTAAGGGCATAAAAAAAGGATATAACTAAAGAGTTGTACCGTAATATGTGTACAGTCAGCTTTGTTGTTCTCAGTCTGTGTTGTTTATTTTCTCTATTCAGGCTAAGAGCTCAACAGATATAGTCTAGGTTTCAAAGCTAATAAGCTAAGTCTGTTAGCTAGTTTAGTGTTAAAGAGCTTTACATGCTAGTGGTGACAGAAGACGAGTCAAATTGGCATTCTTGTTCTGTATTTACATGCAAAGGAATTTTGATTTAATAAACAAGCTCAGTTAGGTGCAATCTGTATTTAGTCTGTGTTGCTAACCCCTGACTTGACAGTTTTGATTCCTAGTTATTGTTTTGAGGACTTGCAAGTAAATACATCTCATTTAATCTTCAAAGGCTTCCTTCATGTCAAAGCACAGAGTCAGTGCAGAATATATAAGACAAGAAGATAATAACATTCTTACAATCTCTGATGTCAACTGATGTCCTATATGTCAATCTAGACTTATTTTTCTTTTTCTTTTGCAGTTTTTTATGGAGCACAGACGTGCATGGATCTATGGTCTCCAACATTGTTGAGCTCACACACATGATAGCTGCATGCTTAGTTCTGGAAGGTAATTTTGCATTTACCCCCAACCTCAACATATCCCCTTACATATACTATGAGTTACATTGTTTTCAAATAAGATTTTGTTAATGTGTTTTGGTATTAACAGGCTGTAAAGTGTGCCAGGATGCCGGAGATAGTACAGAATCAAACAAATAACCCAAAACCGCCACGGTACTGATCAGTTCCTGCTTATATTGAATGTCATGGCAGTTCTGATTGAACCCAGTCAATTATTCCTTCATTAACCTGACAGTTTTTGGGCTATGATTGATTTATGGATAAATATGCTTATAAAAATAGCTGTTTATTGTTCATCGTACCTAATGCATAAATGTTAACGAAATGACTCATAGGAAAGCATTACAATTTTATATGTATTAGTCTTTGCTTTATATGTATATGCACTTTTAATTATGAGTAAGAATGCACTTGAATTAGTTAGGTAGTAGTGTTCTGATGTTTACTGTTATTTGTATTCACTTATGAGCTCAAGTTCTTTATCATTTAATAATTTTCTGTGAAATGTTAGGCGGAAGAAAAACAAGGAGATCCATAATGCAGGTGAGAAAGCATTATGGTAAAAATGAGTCTAACTGTTTTTAATCTCATTTTAATATTAACTGAATATTTTTATAAGTAATATTCTGTATGGTGTTTCTTATTTTTCGTATACATCAGTGGAAAGACATCGTAAAGAGAAAATCAATGCTGGTATAAATCGGATTGGAGAACTTTTGCCTTGCTCTCAGGCCTTGAAACAGGTAAATGTGTAATAGAACTAGAAACTAAGCAGTTCAAAAGTGCTATTTTTTATTGTTTCTACAGAGTTTTCACTTTGTAATATCTTGACTTTTCTTATAGAGTAAAAATATGATTCTGGGAGAGGCTTTTCGTTACATCACTGAGCTAAAGCGACAAAATGATGAAATGCTGCTTAATGGAGGAGACAAAGTCCAAGGTAAGTCATGACTTAATTACAGAAGTTAATTGTATAACTTAAGTGCATTTACATGTGATTCATGAACATTTTATGTATTCCTTATGGGGACATGGTTTTATTAAGATACGTACTGAATTAAATGCCAGTCAATGCATTCTTTGTAAGCTTATGTGCAGTCATTCATTTTGACATCTGTGTTAAATATGTCTCCACAGCGGAAGAGATAAAGCGCTTACGGCACCAGCTGGAAGACCTGCGCAAGGAAAGTGCTCATTATATTGAACTCCTCAAAGCTAATGGCATCAATTTCCTGGATGACCCCACTGTACACTGGAAAGGGAAGCAGCGCTGTGCAAAAGTAGCCAAAGTCACTCCAACTCACTTGACGTCAAAGGGAATAATTGTCTACTCTAATGGCAACAGCTCCTGTCCTACAAGCAAAGGCTCAATGCCACCAAATCCAGTTTCTCATCTTGATAAACAACCAGCAAATGCTGAAACAGTCCAACCTGCATGTGATATAACACTGGATATGGGCCAGTCTGTTGGTATTACGAACGAAGCGCCAGTAAATAAAGTTGTAGTCTCCTCTGCATCTTCCCACATACCTGTAGCAACTCTTATTCCTGCTGTATCAAAGCCATGTCTTACAGTCTTGGAACAATATTCTCCTCTGGCACCTGCTACTCCAAGACTAAACCATCCAATGAATTATATTGCTCTTCAAGGTGTATGTCCCCAGCCTGTTGTCAGCACCCCAGTCCCTCCACAACTTCAACCAGATAACCCAATCTCCAGTCTCACTTCTGTTACCTGTCCGTCCACCCCCCTCAGACTTCAGCATATGCTTAGCCTATCTTCACTGCCTCAAGTTGTGATCAGTAACTCAGTGGTTCCTGTTGCTCCATCCACTGAAATTACCACTATATTACCATCAAGCTCTACCCTTCTTAGAACCAGTGCAACTAGTAGCACTCAGACCACATGGACAACACTACAGCTTGCAGGAAATACAGTGCAACCTGTGTCTCAGGCACTCGTCACAGACGGTGCCAGCATTTCACATAATCCTCAGCAACTTTCTGTATGTTCAACTGGGACAAAACACATTGAGGAGCCTGCTTCTATCCATTTGCAACCACAGGCTCCTTTGCAACTGCAAGCCCCAACACCAACATGCGTTCCTGTTCAGCCATCTGGGCCAAGGCCTCCTCAGATATATTCAGCAGCTGTGCCATGCCCTCAGAGAGCAGTAGCACAACAGTCTTCAATTTTATCAGTGCCAGCCGTCGTATCCCAAGCCGTAGTGGTCCATCAGCCTGTTGAAACACAGACAGCACAGTTGACCCATCCACAATCATCTGTTCGGGCACAACCTGCATTATTACCAAAACCTCAACTCAACTCCGCTCTGATGACCACCTGCAACCCCACCCTACAACCTAAAACTCCAGTTCAGCCTGCTGTGCCATGCCAGCCTCATTCCCAACCTACAGTGATGCCCCAAGCCCAGTCTGCCGTTGTGCCTCAACTGCATCTCAGTTTGGTGCCTCAAGCTCAGCCAATCATAAATCCACCAACTCAGCCTGCCCTTGTGCCTCAACCACAAGCTGCCACACTGCCAGTGTTACAGACAATGCAGTTATTGCAGGTGAATTCTGAGGAAACACCAGTTGCTGTGACCTCCTCTCCTCCAAGTAACTCACATGTTGTTATTCTGCAACAGGGAGGCTCATGTCCAGCACCACAGGTTCTCAGAGAGGATGTCACTAGTCAGACACCCTGCCAGCACATTGTCATAATTCAGGCACCTACTTTGACCCCTGCGCCACAGAGTCATCACACTGCCATAGTGTCAACTGCAACCCCAACGTTATCCAGTCAAATGACCACTTCAAACACTACCTGTACAGCTAGCATACAGGCAGCTGGTACAAAGCAGTTGGTACATATTCTTCCACGGCCCTCAACCCAATTGCAAGCACAAGCACCTCAGACTATCACTGTGAATGGTCAAGTTTATGTTCTGCAGCCGGCAAAGTCACCAGATAAGGGAAACTCTCTATCTGGTCAAAGTGTAACTCCGATACTTCAGCCCACCTTTGAGGAACCCACCTCCAATGTTGCCATGAATTGTTTAGGTGCTCTAACTAGTCTTAGTCAGAGCATTTCAAAGGTCTCAAGTCAAAGCAATGTTCAGATATACTCCATTGCTCCACCTTCATACACTACTGTGCAACCTCTTCCGACATGTGGTTCAGAAGTCAGCACTTCTACTGAAACTGTTCTTTCCTCCTCTGTACCTGTACCATCAACTGCTGCTGGCAATACAGTTAAAATTCTGCCAAAGAAAGGTTGTGGGACTTCTGGAAATCAAACCAGACAAAACTCAGTTAGGAGAACCAAACTGGTGAAACGAAAGGAACCTAAACCTGGGCGAAGTTTGCGTAGAATTGCTCTCAAGAGTAAGACATTTGTTGCAAATGATACATGTTCTGAGTTATCCACTGTAGCAAAAGGTGTTGTTTCAGTTAGTTCTTCAAATAAAGATACTGTTACTCATGATGTTAAGACCCAGAGAGGACCGGCCCCAAACAGTGTTAGTTCCACATGCAGTAGTTCTGCAGTCATTAGTGTCAGTTCCTCCAGTGAAAAATCAGCAGACAGTTCTGTAACGCCTTCAGTAAATGGATCCATTGCCAAGCCCACACTGGCTGGTGGAGAAGTTTCAAAGACTAAAGCAAAATCTATAGATGATGTCCACTTGCATAACAATGTAACAGTTAGTAGTATCAGTACTGTAAGTTCGACTCAGGGTAACGTGGTTGTTTCTACAAATTGTGGAAGCTTGAGTAAAGAAATCTTTACTCCAGATATTGGTCCCCAGCTTAATTGTTCAGCGGTTAGCGTTGCCCTCTCGTCACAGTGTAGCTCTGTGGATACTGCTGTAACTTTATCAGTTGCCTCATCAGAAGTTCATGTTAACTCTTCATGTAGTGTGACATTTTGTAGTGAAATTACTGAGCAGAATAAGGTGAGTAGCAGTAATGTTTGCACCAGTAGCGAAAGCAGATCAACAGAATTAAGACCCAGTTTTACAGAGAGTTCCTCTCCGCTGATCACTGTAAGCTCTGCCCAAAACAATTCAAGAGGAAAATCTGTCAATTCAGACCTTTGTCAGCCTCCATTTCCAAGTGACATATCCACACCAAGTCAACAATTAGGTGTCAGTGTTAATTCAACAGAGGGTGGGCCAATGGTTGCCATCATGGCAAGTCAGGCTATTTCACAAACACAAGATAAGTTTGCTAGAAGAGAAGAGTTGACTGACTCTTCTCAAAATCAGACATCATTTATTGTGCCCTCAACTTCAACTCCTGGCTCAGACACTATGTCAACACAACCTGTTCAGATTCCAGAAACTTCTAGGGTGTCAGATCCTTTCAAGTGTCTAAAACGACCATCCACAATGAATATGTCCGTGACAACCAGTAACCAAGGGAACTGTGCAGACTTCAAACTGCCTGATTCAAATATGAACACGCAACCTGGCAAGGATGGACAATCTGATGGTGCCACGGAAAAGGGTGTGACAGAAATGGGTGCTTTTGCTCAAAAAGAGACAGTTCCTCCACAACAAGTATGTACATTGGAAAATGATTCCTTTGATCCTCCACTGGGAAACAATAGACAGACTGATTCGCCTCTTGCAGGAGGTTCTTCTGGCAGAGGGTTTTCTGTTGCATCATTGCTTCCAGCAGGCCACAACATCAATGCCTCTTCAAGTACATTTGGTGCATTCACCTTCACTTCTGAGCAGGCAGAAATATTAGCAATGGCTGCAAGAGCCATATTTGAACAGGACAGCCCAGGCAAGAGGACTTCAGGATGCAGTGTTGACAACCCAACAAGTACTGCTGCCACAGGGTGGGACCTTCCAAAAATGCAACCAGTCCCTTCTAACAAAGATAGTGTGTCTGACCAGCAGGTTAAAGTGACAAAGCAGGCTGATTTACCTGTGTCAGAAACTT
Organism: Barbus barbus; assembly: GCF_936440315.1. Classification (NCBI taxonomy): domain Eukaryota; kingdom Metazoa; phylum Chordata; class Actinopteri; order Cypriniformes; family Cyprinidae; genus Barbus; species Barbus barbus. The sequence goes on from NC_136722.1 coordinate 15,134,802, forward strand.
CATCTCAGGTCTCTGCTCGAGTTCCTCCAGTTGAGCCTTTAGCCAGCTGTATTACTGGCATCAGACTTCCACAGAGCATAGCTTACTCTCAGTCTGAACCTAGTGCTGTCACCAGCCTTAATGTTAATAACCTCATCAGACCAAGCTCTAACCAACCTTATCCAGGATCACCCAATCTTACACAGCAGGTTTCTGCTGCGTCATCTGGAGGTGCTGCTGTCATGGTGACTCAGTCTTCCTCACAAGTTCCCCCAACCTGTTCTCAACCTAATGAATATGCACCTTTAAAGAATGCTCTGATGCGGACCCATGTTGGTATTGGAATGGTTGAACGTCATCAGAAGGATATGCCAAAAAGGTCTGCCCAAGATGACCTTATTCTTCCAAATAAGCGTTCAAAACCGTGCCCAGCAGGGAATGTTCCAAGAGTGGACATCAAGGCTGCAGATCACGTGCAAATGATGGTTGGTCAGATGCCCTCAAGTACTTCTGCAGTTATGCCAAGAAATCACTCTAATGGTGTTGGGGCTCTGTTTTCTGGTAATACTTTCATGAGCACTGTGCTCCGCCCTACTGATGGACACTGCTCTAGTCAGGTTCCAACACATGAACAAACTCAGCCAAGTGTGGTGCACCTGCAGCAAGGACACACACAACATAATGCACCGCAATCTGGGCAGAACTTAGTTGGAAACCCCTACCTCAAACATCAACAACAACAAGAACAAAGACACCTTTACCAGCTTCACCATCACCTGACACAACCAGAATCTCAGATCCACAGTATTCATCAGAGAAACATGCTGCAAGACCAGCATGTGCAAAAAAAGAGAGGAGTAGTGCGTGGTGGTCAGTCCGGACCAAATGTTGGTTTGCAGAAGCAACATCATTTGGAAAAGAGTGGCGTGCAGCATCAGCAACAGCAGCCTCCTCAGCAACACCAACAACAGCAGCATCCACAACAATCCCAGCAACATCAGCAACAACAACAACAGCACCATCAACAGCAACAGCAGCAAAAAGCACAACAGATTCAACAGCAGCAACAGTCACACCAACAACAGCAACAGATGCCACCACAGAATTCACATTCACGTCATCAGCATCTTCAGCAGCAGATTCAGCAGCAGCAGCACTTTGGGGCTAGACAGGACAAAAACTGTGAGGCCCAACAGGCAGGTCAGAGGGCACATCAAAACAATCACTTGGGTCAGCCAGAACGTCCATCTGGACAGGATCATGGGGCTATGCAAAGACTAATGGGGTCTCGTTCAATAGAACAGCAGCAGATGACCTCTCAGGCTAGTAATTCTGTTTCGCGTTCTTCGGATCTTGCTTGCACTTCATCACGCCAGGAGCGCCACCGTCTCTCTAGCTACTCAGCAGAGGCTCTGATAGGCAAGACCCCTGCTACTGGTGAACAACGTATGGGCTTGCACCTGCAAGCACCTCGAAGCAATGCACAGGACCAGTCAGAATTGCGAGGCTATGTAGATTCATCACGTGGTAAAGGTAACATTACTCATAATTCTCAGAGTAGGTTACCACCCGACCATGCAAATAACACAGACACCCAAAGAATACCAGATTGTGGACCTTTCAAGACTCTGGTTAGCGGGCATCAGCTAAGTAACTTTGAAGTGCAAGTGTCTCGAAGTGGTGACATGTCCAGCAAGTCTGTACCTCAAATCCAGAGAGGTCATCAGCCACAAACAGGATTTAGAATGGGTGCAGGGCCTACAGGGGATGGGCGTTCACGTGGAACATACTCGGGTCCGCACCCTGTTGCTCAAGGTGTGCACATTGGAGCAGGATTGACAAGAGAACAGGAGGGATGCCACCAGAGCTTTATGCAAAGCCTTTTGGCACCTCATATCCCTGAACAAAACGGGCACCAAAGGGCAGCCCAGGGGTGTACCCCAGGAAGTATAGAATACAACTGCGTTCCTGGGACCTCTGCTGGAGAACTTCAGGCTAAATCGTCAAGTCCTAATTTGCACCCTGGACAGAAAGCTGCTCCCATACGTCTAGGGGACAACAACAAAGGCCATATTTCTCAGGTCAGTGCAAATTTGCATGGTCCACCTGCGAGAACAGGTCCACCCCATCCCCCAACACCACACAGCAGTTCAGACACAGGACGTACTCAAGGCTCAACCAGGTCACTCTCTGTTAGTCAACGCCCCCATCATATTGGACCAGACCCACAAAGCACAAAGATTCGTCCAGGAGATCGACAACGGTCAGGCAACTTGAGACCTGGAAATCCTTTTGAACCAGAAAATTCTTTGCCCCTTCCATCAGGTGGAGGAGTGATCCTCAGCCGTACACAAACAGGAAGTGAAGCTAGACGAAGTAGCATTGTGCGTTTCATGGCAGATGGTGCACAGGTCAGCAGTGACAACAATTTAATGTCGGATCGTTGTGCCGTTTCTGATCTCACCCAGAACTTTGGCTTTCCTTTCATTGCTGAAGGAGGAATGAACCCACCACCTCCCATCAATGCCAATGCATCTTTCATCCCACCAGTCACGCAGCCCAGTGCCTCTCGCACCCCAGCCCTCCTCCCTGTGGAACCTCAGAACACTTTACCTTCATTTTATCCTTCATATTCCCCTGCAGCTCTTCCTAGCCTCTCAAGTGAGATTCAGTATTTCTCAAACCAGATGTTTACAAGTCCAAGCACTGACAAGAGTGGCAGTGCAACACTGAACAACCGCTTCGGTTCTATTCTTTCTCCCCCTCGACCTGTAGGTTTCGCGCAGGCTAGCTTCCCACTTCTCACAGATATAACACCAATGCCGATTACAAACTCTGCAGGCATCACGCCTCATTTATCCAACTTTAACCTGACCTCTTTGTTCCCTGAAATTGCCACAGCAATGCCTCCGGATGGCTCCTCTATGCCAATGTCACCTTTATTGTCTCTTGCCAACACTACTTCTTCAGACTCAAATAAACAATCTAATCGCCCAGCCCACAACATCAGTCATATCCTGGGTCATGATGGGACTTCTGCTGTTTAAGGTTTTAAAGGGTTTTTCATCCCTTGTCACAGAATTTATTTGCCTTCACCTTTGCATAGATTTTGTAGAGGATGGCCATGGTGTAAAGACTTTTAATAAAGCGTGGAATGTTCTCCGCTCCCACGTCATGATGACTCTGGAACTATGGGGGAAAAGTCAAATATTGCATTGTCTGTTAGCCTTTGGTTGGTTTCTTTTGCTTTGTTTGTTTGCTGTTTGGGCAGTCATGGTTCTACATGATGTATAACTTGTCTTTATTTTTCTTTAGAACAGCTCACATTGTTTAATAGAAAAAATTATGTCCATGTTATTTTACTTTGTAGCAACAATAATGAAATGTGAGAGCAAAAAAAAACTGATGCTACAGTAGATATATCTGAGCTGTTTTGTAATGTATCAGTTGGTTTTCAAAGGTTTATAAATATTTTTCCATCTGTAAAATGTTTCTCCTGCAGAATATCATTCCAGAAGAACTTTCACCTATTTATGAAAATGGATGTGTGGTCTGTAGATATTTGTAAAAAAAAACTAAATTGAAAAGTTATTAAAGTTTCTATCTAATCTAAATTGAAATGTTTGTTACTTACTGAATTTTGTGACCTGTTGATTCAGATGGCATAAGGTACTTTTTTTGTGCTTGTTTTAGCATGTTAAATCCACCAGATGTCAGTACCTTTCAAAGATTTTGTCGTTCAACTCTCATTACTTATGGAAGCTCTTTTTACAAAATTAAAAATGGTCAATTACACTAGAGCAACTTAAGTAATTTAATATGAACTTCAGCAGTGGTTATTCTGCTAGTTATTCTACCTTTGTGAATTTGAGAGGAACATGACCTTGAGAACAGCTGGTTAAAAGTAAAAAAAAAAAAGGCTCAGGTAAGTTTATTGAAAAACAAAACTGCAAACTAGCACTTTTCTAAGTTTGACTTAAAACTAATGGAGAAAAAAAATGCCTTGACACCAATCATGCTCAAACAATATGCCATCAAATGTGTTAGTTACTGGAAGTACAGACATAAAAGATGAAAATGACAACAGAAATACGATTTCGTTTGCTTTATTTACAGGCAATAGTGCTCAATCCATGTAACCGTGCAGCTACACTTTAGAATATGTTGGAGATTGATCATTTCCTTCATGTTTCATGTTTATAACAGTGGGAAGAAGCTAATACTGATGCAGGAGAACTGCAGGTCTCCAAAAGTAAAACTACAACTATACAAGCAGACTACACCAAACCAGTTTAAAATATAAAAATCGGCATATTGCAGGTAGGCATGTTAATTTTAAGAATGTCTCGCATCCAGGCTACTGAAATAAAATAAATACCTACAATATATGGTCTCTTTTTCATAGTCAATATTACTACACACAGAATGCATATACTTTGCATATATTTGTTAACATTTTTGTTAATGATGAAAATAGATAAATCTTAGTAACATGTACAAAGCTGTAAAACACTGTACCGACAAGATGCACACCACTCAAAATACCTTATTTAAAACTGAGGACGCACCTGGAACAAGTTACAATCAAAAGGTTCTTAAACTGTTTATTTGTTGTGTGTATCTGAGTATTTAAACATCACAGTAGAGTCTACATGCCAAAAAGCCACTAAATGTATGTGGATACAACATACTGTGCATAAAATATGTATGCATATAAGGCGTACATTTTCTACAAATATTTTTGATGCAAAGTGATTTAAACAGTCAATTGTCCCCAAGCACTGCACATTACAACATTCATAATGAATGGATCATAATCATAATGCCCTAAAAGCATTATATTTCCCACTAGCTGTACTTCAAACATCAACAGATGCTTGCCAGTGGAAAATCTAGAGCTTATTACTGATACTGTATGTATGGTGTTGAGGTGTCAGGTTGTTCTCATCTCACATGAGGATCATTTATACAGCATGCTTATAAAAAGTCCTGGTGGTAACAGACAAACATACCAAAATATGTATTACATCTGATATAAACAACCTATATATACACACATTCTAAAAAAAAAAAAAAACTTATGTACAAATACATAAATATATAAATATACCATCTGTTATACAAAAATAAATATTTGCTTTTTTTCTTGCGTATTTTCTAGTTTTATCCATCTTTTGGATCATATGTCCCTTGTTCCTCAAGCTGTTTCGTTTTCTGAGTCTCAGCATCTTGGAGCAACCGGTTTATGCCCGCATCAACTGTTGTCAACAGGGACAAGTCTGTGGGGAAAAATATTGCATTCAGACAACTTTTACAAAATAATAAAATATTTAATAATTTACAAAATAAAATATTTGGTGTATTTTTAAAAGCTAAATTTGATTAAGCTTGACAGTTTTTTGCAGGTACTTTTGACCTTTATTGTAATACATGAAGTAACTGAACGTACCAGCAGTGAGCTCCCCTTCCATGTGAACTGCTTCAGTGAGGGAGTGATCAACCTGCATGGAGTCAGGACTCTGAGATGGCGGCGTAGGATCTGATAAACTAAGGACCTGCAAGGGGGAATCATCAGGCACACAGCATCCCTCTTCAGGACAGCCAGGCACCCTGAGAACAAGAAAAGAGTTCAAATTATAGTTGTTTCCCTAACAAACTTAAATGTCTTAGTATAACAATCACCATTTGCAATCCATTTTACTTCCATAATGTGACACGAACAATATTCAATGATGAATATACAATAACACATAATATACGGAGCACTTTAAAAGTGTGTGTTTTATAATAAAATGAAGCAGTATTAGAATTCTTACCCATTACAGTAATTGTGGATGTGTGATTGCAGATTGGGAAGTTTCTGTGGCAACAAAGCATCACACTCCAGCTCATAGCCAGCATCCTCCTACAAGAGAGATAAGAGTTTGAATATCAATGCAATGCCATATTTTAATTCACTGGCAATTGAAGCAATTGAAGATGTTTATTACTCTTACAACCACTGTGCTGGACATCACAAAACATTAAGCTCTAGGGGTGGGCGATATATATCGACAGACACGATTAACTGCTAGAGATTTTGGACTAACGTCTCTATCGCAGTTAAACGCTCATGAGACGTTGCTGCTTGGTCACAAAAACTTATTCACTCGCATTTTTAAGCATTGTGGTTTAAAAACGAGTGATTTTAATCCATTGAAACAAAATCAGTAGTGAAAAAGAACTCGCTATATGTGCGCGTTGTCTGAGAGGGTTTCTGAGCACTCCCACGTGAAGAGGGTGCTCATAGAGCGCAGGAGTATTAAGTGAAAGCAAACAGCTGAGAGAAAACACGTAACAGTATATTGGATCTGGGCAGCTCTTAAAGTGACAGCAGTCTAATATTCCTGCTGTCTGTCATTCATTTTAAAGGTGGGGTATGTATATTTCATGTTAAAGGTGGGGTATGTAGAAGTCGGGCCGAGTACCAAAACAAACTTGCAGCCAATCAGCAGTATGGGGCATGTCTACTCATGATGCGAGGAGAGAGCGCTCATCAGTGCACATGACGGACATTAGCCGAGCCGAGTGACAACAGAAAGATAGAGATGGCGGATAAAAATCAAGAGGAAAACGTCTGCGGAACAAAAGAAGGCTTACACCGTGTCTATACCAGACACGGCAGGTGTCGTGTCGTACCACGCCACGCCCGGAACAGCTAAAGTCTGTCTACACTGGATGCGACAAAGCGACCGTTGAAAATCATTTGAAATTTGTATCAATACGTCATACGCGGCAGCAGTTTACTATCAGGGATTTGTCATGTCGTGTCGCGCAGCATCCAGTGTAGACAGCATCACTGATTATAATTAGTTCTATAGTATTTTGTTGCGCCGCACCGCTCGCGTCCGGTGTAGACAGTGTTACGATAAAGCAAGAAGTAGGACCCGTGTAAATATTGGATCAGATTTCCAGCACTGGAGAGAACTCAAGAAGCAGGAAGGCCTGCGATCGGACACTGAGGTTGCTTTGTTTCTTCTCGATAGGTGACTAACATTGGTTTTGCTTTGTTTCACAGAACTAATCGTTGCCTGGGTTGCATACGTATGTGTGGGGCGGAGCTATCAAAATAGGGGCGAGACTCTTTTGGGGTAGGGGAGTGTTTGTTTTGGTGATTTGTAATATCATCAAAAATCTCTCACTGCTTTTGACAATCACTTTTGTAACTTTAATAAGAAGAAATATAAATAAATAATTTACACCGTGAAGAATATGCAGCGTTTTTAAACATTTGATCATCTTATTTCTACAGTATCAAATATTTTGATATCATAAAGACCTTATTGAAAGCAACATAACTATATCATGATATATACTGATATAAGGTTTTGGTCATATCGTCAACCCCTATTAAGCACCATTCAAAGTGCCAAAATTACCTGGCGTCCAGGAAGGCGCTGTGTAGTGTGTTTCCCATTGGGAATGTATTCTCCTTTTGGAGCGTAGACGGTGTGGGCAGGGGTCAGGTGGGGGTCTACAGGACAGGGTCGACCAAGAGCCAATCCTTGCAGAGGTACCATGGTGTACTGGCATGGAGAAACTGTAGCTGCCAATGTTGGAAAGCGCATGTCTAAAGTTTGTTCTGAAATTAAATAAATACAAAATTCGTGGTTCATGAGTGTCCTTCGATCTTATTTTTGGATTCTTAATGAAGTTTTCATGTTTCTAAAAGGGCACTTACTTTGTTTGGCCCAAACTCTCCACAGACAGATTGGGATGAAGGCCACAATGATGAAAACAAATGCTCCAAGAACAACGCCCACAATGAGGTAAGGCAGATCACCAGGCCGGGGAACTGGGTTTCCTGGATGGACGGGCCTGGAAGACGCCGTCTCTGGAGGTGTAGTCCTCTGGTGAGGGCGAGCTGTAAGTACACACAGATGTTCACACTTAAGATATGTGTTGTCAGAAGAGATCTTTGTTCTAGAAATTGGCTGAGGTGCAGTTCGCAATGTGATTGAGAGGAAAAGGACACAAACCTTTAGTTTCCATAATGACGACATTTCCAAACTCACTCTCGCCTCCTTCGTTGAAACACTGCATTTTAATGTCATAAGCCGTCTCAGGCTGTAGGTCAGTGATGGAATGCCAATATCGGTCACCTAAAAGAGCATCACACAATTACATTTTATATTTCTTTATTATATATTTATATGAAAGAATTTTTATATATTTATATTAAAGAATAAAGGAAGTACACGACTTACCTTCCACTACGTCTTTTTTGTAGTCACTGTCATTGTCGCTATCGGTGGGTCGGTAGAAGATGTAGAAGCCATAAATGGGAGTGTTATTGACCGGTGTGTACTGTAGAAAGAATAGAAATATTTAGATCAAGGTCTGACAATGCCATTGTGACAACAAACAGCTCACATTTCTTGAATTTGACCATGGAAAAGTGTTTAGTAAAGAAAATGCTTACCGTCCACTTCAGGATGATTGTGGTCTCATTGATGGCTTCATTATAGGTGATGTAGGGTCCATCAATGGGACGTCGGTTTGGTGGACCACTGCCCACCACTGTGTAGGCTTTAGAGGGAGCGCTTGGTGGACTCGCTCCCAACACATTAACGGCCAAAACTCTGAACTTGTATGATGTTCCTGCAAATGCAATGGAAAGAAAAACATACAAAGTCAACTTCTCACATGTCCAATGGCATTTCTTTAACTCTATTATTTAACCACATTAAGCATTATTAAATATTTTCTTTGTATTTGTTTTTTTATATATATATTTTTTAATTGAACTTAATTTTTTGAATTAATAAACTGAAAATTGTGAAAATAAGTGATAATCCTAGTTATCACTATCTGCATCAGCCACTGAAAACATATCAGCTGATCATCTTCTTCACTGACACATATCTCACCTTTCTCCAGGCCTGTTATCTCGACTGAGAGACGAGAGGGAGGGATGTTGTTCACAGTCACCCCCCACTCTCCACTGCCTTTCCTTAATTTCTTGTACTCCACACGGAACGACTGGATGGGGAATCCGCGGTTCCCACGAGGGATCCACGTCACATAGGCTGAGGTCTCTGTGGCCATGGAAACAGTGGGTCTGTCTGGAGCTTCTGGAGCTGAAAAGACAAAAAAGGTTGTTAATAAAACAACAAATACTTGCAGTGAGTGTGTGTGTGTATGCATGCACACTGCACATACACAAACACTAACACATAACACACTTACGGTAATCTCATCCTTCATTTATGATTGAAAGAAATCAAGAGAAAAGTCAAGTTAGCATAATTAATAAGAATAGTATTGATCAGAACTCTTAGGGACTAAATTTAAATTGTTTTATATATATATATATTAGGGGTGGCACGGTTCGCGGAAAAAAACCGAACCGCACGGTTCTCCACACACGGTTCGGCACGCGCTAGGACCGCGGTTCAACTGAATTCTGACAACGCATGTGGTTTGTTATAAATAACACGTAAAACAAATAGGGTTCGGCTAATGTATGTTTCTGTTAATGGATGCGCATTCTGGCTTCCCAGTACATTATAACAACAGCGATGAGAAAGAAAAAAAATAAAAATAAGTGGACAAATCATTCACTCTTGTTCAATGCGAGTGTGTATGCTGGAATATGAGCATTTATTCCGTCATCACCCGGGTGCTGATAGCGCGCGCACAGGTGAGACCTGAACAGCACACGTTGATATCGGTGTTTAGACTAAAGTCATGTAAGCTTTGCCAGCTCAAATATTTAAGAGCCAGAGGACGCGAGCTCGCGCGCGCAGTGAGAAGATTTGTGCGTGCGTTCATCAGAAGCGCACAAACCTGCGCCTCAGAACGCGCGCAAATATGAAGCTCTCTCTGAAGTATTGTGTTTTAATGGATAAATTCACACAAAATTCTGTCAAAATGCCCGTCTTGGTAAGTATCCTATAGCAGACATAGCAGGCTGGGCGTACAGTATCAGTGCTTTCTCTTAAAGTGACAGTTAATATTAAATAAACAACAACAACAAAGAAATCACTCACTGCTCTTGATTGAATCGCTTTTGTAACTTTAATAAAGAGTAATCTTTAATTTATACAGTCAAATATGCAATGCTGTTTTACCTTTGATTACTTTAATCATACTTCAATTTCTGTACCTAAAAAACCCCCTGAAAATCACTGATTATTTTATTTGTATCTTTACTCTATTGTATTTTTATTTGTGCTGTTGCTTGTAGTTAAAGGTCTGCTTTTATTTGTGTACACTCACAATGAAAACAAAACAGATTTTATATATATAACATGTAATAATGTTTAGCATTTTCACATCAAAATAAAAGAAACTGAGCAAAGTAGATGTCTTTTTTTTCCCTGTTGTACCGAAATTGTATCGAACCGTGACCCCCGAACCGAGGTACGTACCGAACCGTGACATCTGTGTACTGTGCCACCCCTAATATATATATATATATATACACATACAGTTGGGCAAAAAAGTATTTAGTCAGCCACCAATTGTGCAAGTTCTCCCACTTAAAAAGATGAGAGAGGCCTGTAATTTTCATCATAGGTACATTTCAACTATGAGAGACAGAATGGGGGGGAAAGAATCCAGGAAATCACATTGTAGGATTTTTAATGAATTAATTGGTAAATTCCTCGGTAAAATAAGTATTTGGTCACCTACAAACAAGCAAGATTTCTGGCTACAAACAAGCAAGATTTATATATATATATATATATATATAAAAAATTTAATTTAGCTATACTTAATATTACAGTTTCTCAGTGCTTTACTGCAGCTGTTATATCGCAGGCAAAAGTATACTCACGTGAGAGACGAGGTGGCACCACTGGTGTTTTTTGGGGGCCTACAGGTCCTCCTCTTCGCCCTGCAGACCAACATTAAAGAGACCTTTTATTTCACTACTTAATTCTTTTTTTTAACAGATATTAAAAAAAATTAATAAAGAAAAAAAAAGTGCCATTGTCTGCGCAACTCTTACTTGATTCTGAAAAGCAAATTCTGCAGCGAAATACTTTTTTATATAATTGATTGCTGTCCAAAAAGCTGTTATTTAGGTATAAATGACTTTAAATTTCAAACCAATATTTGTTGCTAATTTATTTAGTTATTTGTAAAGCAGTCAAGGAATATGCAGGAAATATTGGTCATTAAAATAAATAAATAAATCAATATAAATAAACTTGAAAAAGTTTTGAAATGTTAATCTTGAACTAATCATATGGCATACATTTGCCTGTTCTAAAAGTCATCATCGCAGGCTGCCCAAGCCCAGCGCAGTTCTTAGCGGCCATCTCCACTTCATAGAGACTGGCAGGCTGCAGTTTGGTCAGTGTAAGCTTGTGCTGGGAGCCTGAAATGGTGTTAGTGGTCCACTCTCCAGGAGATTCTCCAGCCTGTGAGAGAGAAAAGTACACACAATGAATCACATGACAAATGAAGCAGATCACACTGTAAGAATGAACGGAGCTGTGTTGTACCTTTCTGTACTTGATGACATACTCCAGCACAGGGGCTCCTCCATCATGACGGGGTTTCCAGGTAAGTTCATAGTAGTCGGCCTTTCCCGTGCGTGGTTGACTCAGGATGACTGGGGCTTCGGCGGGGGAGACTCTGATCTCAGAGCAGTCAAAAGGCAGCACAGCACTGGTGGCCACAGGCTTCAAGGGTGGCTGTTCCCGCAACACCTTATCTGGGCTCAGCGGTCGAATCAGGGGCAGCTTACCTGACCTTGAGGGCACTGAAACCAGAGAGAGCAAAGCAGAATTTTTTTTAAAATGTGGAAAACACTATTATAAATCAGTAAATACACTACAAGTATATGTATTATATAATCAGCCATAAATTATTAAAGTAAATACATTTATAAATTATAAAATATAAAAAAGTATAAATTGTATTAATTTTAATACAATTAATTTAATGCAATTTAATTTTAATTGTATTAATATTACTTTTTATTATTTAGCAAATTGTGAATTGTGTGTTTTCTTCACTTAATTACAAAGTAAAAAATTATAAAACTAATGATAATATTACTAATAAAAATAATGTCAATAAAATTTAATAATAATTATTATTATTATTATTATTATACTAATACAAATTTTATTTATTTTATAAAAATGTGAACTTTTTTTCAATTCTCTTTAAATTAAAAATAAAAATAAAATTGAATAAAACTGATAATATGATGTATTCTTAACTGTTTTAGTTCCTTTTATGTAAAGCACTTTGAATTACCATAGTGTAAGAAATGTGCTATATAAATATGGTTGCCAGGTTGCCTTGTCTAATATAAAAAAATAAAAAATCATAAAAATAAAAAAATCATAAAATAAATATAATGAAACGTAATATGTAATAAGTTTATTTTTAATAATGTAATTAACTTGTAATAAAAATAAATAAATAAACAAATACTACTACTACAACTACTAACAGCAGTAAAACTCATAATAATAATAAAATTAATAAATTAAGCGACAATTGTTATTCATTTTTATTTATACCTATTTTATTTAAAAACTAACAATCATTATTTTTATTTGTAGTAGTAGTATAAATAAATGGACAGTAAAATAATAATATTTTAATAATTAAATAGTTAAAACAAATAATATCAACCTTATTATTATTTTTTAATGAAGTATTATACCTGTCGGGACAGTAAGGAGTCTTGTGGCTGCCTGTGAGCTGCCCACACCGTTCTCCGCCATACACTGGTACATGCCATCGTCCTGCGGCCCGACGTTGAGGACACGCAGAACCTGTGAGGACATCCGATGCCGTGGTGACGGGCTCAGGGGCTGAGCGTTGTGGAGCCACACCACAGTGGGTGCTGGCTTGCCCCTCACCTGACAGCTGAAACGCACCGTGTCGCCCCATGCAACGTCTTGCTGCTGCAGCTCCACACGCACCTGGGGAGGCTCTGAAAGACAAAAGAAGGGAGTTTCAGACAGTTGTATGTCAAAACACCAGAACAAATTCTGAATGGCATAAACCAACAAGCATGTTGATGGTTTAACAGCACAAAGCATGAGTGCTGTTTGTGATGGCATGCTGCCGCAGAGGAGTCTGGGATAGACTGGGTTCTCTCACCCTCTTCCAAAACTTGATGGTTGGCTGCTAGTGAATTAGCTCGAGCTCATTAGAGCAGCAGCAAGAGTGGCTTAATTAATCACAGCTGCCGTGAGACAAGCCCACAAAAACAACCTCATCAATGTCTCAGAAACTCAATCCTACACACACTCACAAACACACACTTTCTGTTCAGTAAATGTACTGTGGGTTCATTTGGATGCTTATTATCAACAATTTTCTCTCTGGTTCTGATAGATGCTTATTACCTTAAATCAGCGTTAAATTACTGGAAATTGAAATTGTGCCATCACACACATAAAATGTTCCACCACTGCCCTGGTTCCTGCTTTTTATACCCCACTTCATGTCATTTAATGTATTGGGTATCAGTTTTTTTTTTATTTTTTTTTTTTTTATCTAGATACACTATCATTCAAAAGCTTGGGGTCAGTAAGATTTTTCTCAAGTAAGAAATTAATACTTGTATTCAACAAGGATGCATTGCATTTATCAAAAGTGACAGTAAAGACATTAATAATACATCAGATTTATATTTCCAATAAATGCTATTCATCAAAGAATCCTGTGTCATGTTTACTGAGCATCAAATCAGCATATTAGAATGATTTCTGAAGGATCATGTGACACTGAAGACTGGAGTAATGGGTGCTGGAAATTCAGCTTTGTTATCACAATAATAAATTACATTTTAAAATATTTGATTAATATTAATTTTTCTATTAACATAAAAAAGATAGTTTAAATTCAATAATATTTCACAATACTACTGTTTTTACTGAATTTCTGATCAAATATTTGCTACTTTCGAATTCTTTCTCGACTCCAATGGCAGTGTATATAAATAAATTGTCAATTGTTAATTAATGTTTATTCATAATACATTAGTTCATGTTAATATCTACAACTTGATGTTAAAAAATATTAACGAATGTATAAATTATTTTTAGATTAATCAATGCTGTAAAAGTATTGTATCGTCATGATACCTAATGCATTAATTTATAGTGTATTGTAAAGTGTTAGATAAAATATTAACATTTGATATGCATTAACATATGACTCCTGCAGCCTACCAATCATACTCACCAAACACCTGCACGTCGTACAGCACCCTAGCAGAACTCGCAGAGCTGATGCCGTTATCAGCGTGACACACGTAAGTGCCCGAGTCGCTCTCGCTTACAGCATCAATCAACAAGTTGCTAAGCAAGAAGCGGGTGTTGTTATGATTTTGCAAGTCCAGACCATCCTTAGCCCATGTGACCTGTGGAGTGGGAATGCCGCTGGCTACACACTCAAGCACAAGCCGCTGGCCTTTATTCACCATAATGGACCGTGACGCAGGTGGATAGATGATACGTGCGACCTCAGATGTCGAACCTAGACAGGATGATACATTTTACTCAATTTTATATATAAAAAAAAATTGTTTTTGTGTGTGTGTGTGTGTGTGTGTTTTCTGGTATCAACTTACGTCGTATTCTAAGACGATCAGTAGAGGTGGAGGTTTTTACTTCCTGTGTGACAGGGTTGTAAGCAGCACATTTGTAGGGACCCTCATCATCCCGTGTAGCATTGGCTATCTGAAGGTTTCCTGACGGCATGATCAAGTAATTCCCTAGGACACAATCAGAGAACCAATGATTGGCATCTTTAGGACAAGCTAGTATAAACAGATTTGTCAACAGAATCTAGTTTAAGAATCTGCAACATTTCTTAAATCTAAGCTTTGATCTTCATCACTTAACTAAATATATGAACAGCAAGAGTAACTGCAACAAAGACAATCATGTTAACAGTCAGCGCTTTGTTGAGTGGACAAGACTAGACAACACACACAAAGACTTGGTGACTCTCAACAAGACAAGAGCTGTCAAACACCCAAATACCAGAATCAACTAGTGTTCATTTCAAAAATGGCATAAATAACCCAAGCAAATTGTATTTGAATTCCATTATGTGGATTGTAACAGACCTAATGATGGCTCAGGTAAAACAGAGCTTCAGTTTTAGCCATAAATGTGAACCGCATAATATAGTTAATACAGAGTATGCTATAGTGCTTAATACATACTAATAAACAGCCAATAAGTTAATAATAGGCCTGCTAATAGCAACTAGTTATTAGTGAGAGAACTGGTCTCTACACTGATGTGTTACCAAAATAATTAAATAATAAAAACAATTAAATTCCATAATCTCAGAAGCAATGTTCTTAAAGGTTTAAACTTTTTATTAATCAATTAATTTACATTTTACATCTTGTGAAAATCAAATGAAAGTGTGCTAGTAGTCTCCCTAGTAGTTCTCAGGCCCCCTGATTAAGAACAACTGGTCTATGTTGCGCAAAATGGCGAATAATTATGTCAAGCCAAAAAAATGTGTAAAATGTACCTTTAGAAGTCTCCAGCCACTCCTGTTTGACACTGTAGCGGACCTGAGCTTTGGGTTGACTCTCAGGCAGATGGCACTCGATCACTGCTGTGTTCCCTTCATCCACCTCAATCTCCTGCTGGTCATCTGGCTCAAAATCACGCAGTTCTGCACGCAAACACACAAGAATGATTCGTTTTTCAACCATATAGTATATACACTAAACCAAAAAAAGCTAAATAAATCTCAAACGTCCAAGTGTCGGTTTTGAGCATTTCGAAGTTGAAAGCCTCTTTGTATTCCATTCAGGAAACTGAGACGTTTTAAAGTGCATATGCTTAGGACTTTTACTGGGATATCAAATGGGCAGACACCCAATAGCTCTGAAAAACAGAGACAGAAAGTCTAGCTTCTTTAAGCTCAATTCAGCCCAGGCTAAAATGAGGTCAAAGGCTAAAGGTCAGCCATCTCTTGAGTTTCAAGGGAGGAAAAGCAGTTTGGATTGCAATAAAATGGAATAACTCTAAGTGAGTCTGTGTGTCATTTTATGAAGGGAATATTTTCCAAAGGCAGACGGGGAAAATTGCACAGTGCTGTCCTGAAAAAACCCCGAACTTCATCAAATATCTCCCCAACTGTTCATTACTCCTCTCACAAATCAAATCGTTTCATTGTTCTCCAGAGTTTAGTTATATTCCTTGGCGTCTGATACGTCTCGAAGTTATGTACAACAGAGCCAAAAGTTCTGTGAGGTAAAGATTAAAAAAAGCTTTTTGTTAAGTATTCCTGGAACCAAAAGACATAAAATGATGGATGAGATGAACACTTAAATAATCAGCATCTGATAAACTCTTTGACACCAGCTGCATCTGTACTCTGAAAGTAATCATCGCTTGGTTTTTGAAGTCGAATTGCTTTTTGAAATCATTTCTTGGGAGATGAGATTTCCAGGATATGAGGCTGAGAGCAGGGTGGAGAAGGTTGGGTTTTTTTAAGGGGGGGGCATCCATTTGCTAAATCAATCAGGGTCTTTTTACAGCCCATCCCTGCCAGCATCCCCCACCGCCCCACACCTCTCCTAAATTCCTCAGTGCACACCTTTAACCCCTCCTCTGACTGACTCTCCTTCACCTCCCTCTCCTCAAAACATTCCTCCCCCTCCTCAGGTGTGCGAGAGGGGAAAGAGGGAGAAAACATTCGATTTATATCAAACTTTTTAAACAAAAATAAAAGTCATATACACTAATTTTCTAAAGTTTGAAGGCAGTATGTTTTTTTTAGCAAGATCACTTTAAACTGATCAAAAGTGAGATTAAAAACATTTATAACTCACAAAAGGTTACAAAAGATTTCTATTGTAAATAAATGCTGTTCTTTTTGATCTTTCTATTCATCCTAGAATCCTAGAACTAGCAGCACAACTGTTTCCAACATTGACAATAAAAAGAAATGTTCCAGTGCACCAAATCAGCATATTAGAATGATTTCTGAAGAATCATGTGTCAACTAGCGTTGCTGAAAATTCAGCTTTGCATCACAGGAATACATTTTAAAATATTAAAATACAAAACAGTTATTTTAAATTGTAATATTTCACAATATTACTGTTTTCACTGTATTCTTGATTAAATAAATGCAGCCCTGGTGAGCATATGAAACTTCTTTTAAAAACATTTAAAAATCCAACCCAAAAAACAATTCATACTTCAAATCTAGCAAAGCCATACAATGATTTTGGGTGAGGATGTGGACTGAGGTTGACAACTAAAGGTTGTCAGTGTATAAACAGGCTACTCAATTTCCATCTCTTCCTCACACAAAGCCATCATATAACATCAAAAGGCTTGGAACATCGCAAACGAGTCATATGGACTGCCTTTAAAGTTTTACAGCAAAAGAATGAATGAAAGAACAGTGGCAGACTACAAGAAAAAACTGTGAAACAAATGTTTATATGCCTTTAATATGTTTGTGAGTGCATGTGAGGAGGTAAAGGGTGATTGTGTGATTTTTTTGCGTGCATACGGTACATTCTAAGTCTCCTGGAGGTCTGGAAAGCAGGGAATGCTGGGAGCCATTCAGGATTAATAGTATTTATAAAATAGATCAGACACGTTTCCAACTCCACTTGGCAATGCTTTCATACATGCTGCACGGTTACTTTGCATTCATCATTTTTATGGCTGGGGCCGCTGAGCCTGTGTGTATGAGTGCTCATGTTTGTATGACGTTTAAAACTCATACTGAGATGATGCAGTAACTATTGTGTGGAATATCGCTGGCCAGACTACGTGTAGTTCTAAAAGACGACAAAGAAAAACAAGTTCGCCCAAGAGTTTATTGAGAATTAGTTACGCCATGTATTAAAAACATATGTGAAGAGGTGTGTGTTTTGTGCGCGAGAGAGGGAAGAAAAGGGAGAGAGAGTGCCGAAGGAATGCTTCTTGGCTGGAAGGACACGGGAGGCTCACTTGTCTGTGGAGGAATTTAAGAGGAGAGTTTGAAATAATGCTCAGGCAGGCAACGGCCTCCCCGGGGGGAGACGCTTCAGACAGGATTCCTACAGAGACGGATACCAGGGAGAGCCAAGCTCTTTCACAGAGCAGAAACAAATGGGTAGAGCTTTGAAATATGGAGACGTGAGACAACTACAGGCTTGCGATCACACGCAGCGCCCTCCCCGAGGAACCGTCCAACCCCAGGCTGACTAAGGGAGGAGGTCTTTATTAAATTAGAGCGAGGGGCCGACGTGGGATCATCAGAGACGGGGGGCCCCAGCTAAGAGTTTGCATCTGCGCGCCCCTAGCCCTCGACTTCTAATTCATAGTCCTTATCAATTACATCTCGCAAATGTACGAGAGTCAGAGTTAAATGAGGGAGGCTCAAAGTCAGAACAAAACAAATGAGATTTGAGAGGACTGAAATCTAATGCACCATTAAATGCCACGAGGAGAAACGCAGAGTTTGAGAGAGGGAAATCAGGGGGGGGGGGTGGATGATGTAAAGCATGCCTGCTTTGGGGAGGTGAAGATGGTGTCAAGAATCTCATGTCACGTCTCATCTTGACAGAAGATCCTGCCTCGACTAGTCCTGCCAAACCTACACTGCTCACACTATCACACAAACATGCATGCATGCACACAGTTCGTTAGAACTTTGTATGTGGCACATATTCACACAGTTTATGAAAATAAAAACGACATGAGGATGAGTAATTAATGAAAGAATTTAAATTTTTGGATTAACTAACACTTTAAAGTAAAAGGGGGACAAACCAAATACTAAGACATTAAGACTTTGTTCAACTTTTCACTCAAATTATTATGCTAGTAATATGATTTGTAATGAAAGTGCTGAAATAAATGAGAAAAAAACAAAATAGAATCACTTTCAGTAGAAATCACAGATTTTTGAACCCAATGCAAACCATCACTCAAAAGTTTAAGGATTTAATTTTTTTTTAGGTTTTTGAGTCTCTTATATTGCTGTAAAAATACTGTAAAAAAGTATTATTGTAAAATATTATTACAAATTACAACAACCCCAAACTTTTAAACGGTAGTACATGCAGAAATGCTCAAAAAATTCACACACAGATTCTTTTTCTGTCTTTATGTCTCGTTCCGTTCCGTCTCTGTATATGAAAAGAGGGAAGCAATGGAGAACAGGGAGGAGGGCCTTCACTAATGGGGCCCGTGGTTCACCCGTACACACGCACAGGCATTATGGTGGGTCACATTACACGCCCCTTCCTGTGCTCCAACACTGACCAACTTAGGGTAAACACACACACACAATTGCAGTAGAGCTGGCACACAACCACACATTACAGACCCCTTTGAATTCAGCACAGAAAAGTTCACAACACTGTGTGTAAATATGTATACAACAAATGTAAGTGTGTGTACTCACTAGCTGCAGTAACATTGGCTGGCACGCTAGCGCAGGACCCGACACTGGTGGTGGCCACACACTGGTATCTGCCCACTGTGAGGTTAGTAAGGGAGGGGATGTAGAGCGAACCGGGCCGCACCAGCACTCCCAGCTCTTCGTCGCCCCCAGTTGGCAGCTCTCTGCCGTTCAGATGCCAGCTGATGTTGACACGGTTGGGCAAGGTGCTGCAGCGCAGGGTCACGCTGCCCCCCAGTTTCTGTACCACAGAGAGAGGCTCCTCTGTGAAGATTGGGACGTCATCTAGAAAGAGAAAGTGGGACATAATAATGGTGAATAAATATATCAGTTGTCCAAAACAAACGGCTATAATAGGTGCCGGATCTGAACGCAGCTTGTTCTAACTCAAATAAAGCCAACTTTATGATGTTTTGGTGGGAATAGGTTTTGTAACGGATGGAGAAGCACCAAGACGTCAGAAACCCACCTCTAACAGCTGCACTATCCTGCAGGCAGCACAGCAGCACACCCAGGGCACACAGCACTCGAATCTTCCGCTTTCTTTCCCAGGGTATCCAATCCAATATCCCAGACATCTTCCATACACTGCCCCTGTGAGAGAGAACGAGAAAGAGAAAGAGGTTATCAGCTGAAAACGTAGTTAATGTGGCATAACATTGTGCATGTAGTGAGTGTAGTAATGAACTAACACACACACAACCCACAACCTGAGTCATACAGTTGCCAAAAACAAGAAAAGAGACCAAATTTAGAGTGAAATCCATTTACAAGTCAGGAGCCATTAAGTACTTTTTTGTTTTGAAAGAAATTAGTACTTTATTCAGCAAGGACACATTCAATTGATCATAAGTGAAAATAATGACATTTAGCCTATAATGTTACAAAAGGTTTATAAAATTTTTTTTTTAAATGTTGTTCTTTTGAACTTTCTGTTCATGAAACCCTGAAAAACCAAACACTGATTTCAATGCTGATAAATAATGTTTCTTAAGCACTAAATCAGCACATTAGACTGATTTCTGAAGGATCATGTGACACTGAAGACTGGAGTAATGGCAGCTTTGTCACTGCAGGAATAAATATATTTTAAACAGAAAAGTTATTTAAAATTGTAATAATATTATTATTACACAATAGTTTCACTATATTTTTGATCAAATAAAAGCAGCCTTGATCAGTATTAATAACACTTCTTTCAAAAACATGAAATCTTATTAATGACTCTACATGTAGCTTTCCTATCCCATGGTCAAATGGTGTTCTGCTACTCATGAAACAATCTTTCCTTATAAGTTCACAGAACACATGCTGAAACACACATCCGCTTGAACCCAACATTCAGCGGGTCCAACTGTTGAGACGGGTGCCCGGATAAGAAGAGGAGGAAATCTGAGCCTCCTCACTCAGGTGTAACTGATACAGGCGGGTTCAAAAGAAAAAAACCTGCACACAAAGGACAATGGGGTGGGGGTGATATCATTTGTATTTTCTGGAAATATTGAGTAGTGTAATGTGATCCTTACAAAGACGCAAACCGAGGGAGAAAGAGCAAGCAGGAGAAAAAGAGTAATGGTTAGTGTATTAACAGTTAATGCAGGAAAGGGAGCGTTTCTCTCCCTCGACTCTTACTGCCAAGTTTCCCGAATTCTTTCCTGTCAGGTTAAACTAACAACTTCCCGTCAGGAGGAGGAGGGTGGTCCATTGCTCCCAGACTGCAAATCTCTCGCTCTCACACACACAAACACACACAACTCTACTCCCATCAATTGTAAGTAATGATTAATGAAGCCTCACAGAAAGATTGAGAGCTCAAACATGGGAGAGAACCACACGACACAACTCTAGAAAAAACCCTGCAAAAATAAATAAAGTCTGCGTCTTGGGATCTGGAGTTGTTTTTCTGGAGTTTGTAGGTACATAGCCATTAGCTATTAGCCAAACCCTGCTGACGGAATAGAATGTGTGCCATTTACAGACTTTGGGGTTGGCCCTAAATAAATGTTTTTCCGTTTCCAACACCAGAAATAAACAAGTTATGCTGTCTGCATAACGCTGCAGAGAGATGTTATTTAGTCTAACTGATTTGGAAAACGTTGGACTCATCATTTTAATTATCATATGTGTTAAAATGCTGATGGATTCTGCTGTCCGCTACAGCATTAGCTTGTTTGTTTCTTGTCTCTGAAGTGGAAACGACATGACGCTGATTCCAGGCACATCGGGGAACCTCACTGTGAAGCTAAGATCCTACTGACCTAAGTAAACACTCAACTTGACAAGCAACTAGTTTCTACCACTTTAAGTGAACAATTGGTCAAGTTCTCCATGTTTAGTTAAAGCTCTGTAAGTCATCAGCTTTAATCAGGTCAATGATTGGCTCATATCACTGCTCTTTTTAATATTACTGCAAAAATAAATAATTTACCACCATGTCTGATACCGATTGCAATTACTAAGGACAGTAATACTACAACTGGTTACATTGCTGTTAATACTACAACTACATCCATTACTACTACTGTAGGTGTAGATGATTGTTTCAGTTGTGTTTTGACGACAGCCAGTGACTGTGAGGTGTGGAAGTACAGTCAGGTGAAGTTGTGTACATGAGTGTCAATCACTCAACCAATTAAACACTGAAAATGTGTTTACTACAACCTCCAATGGACAAAAACCTGGCAAAACACTGGTAGAACTCTTTTTTCCTGCTGTACTGGTCAAGAACAAAGTTCAGATTAGAGACAGCCCTTACATTATTTTCACTATCAAAAAAATAAATAAAGGAAAAAATAAATAATAAGAATGATAATAATATAGAAAATACATATATAAAAGTTAATAATAAATAAAATATAATAAAATAAAAAATAAATAAAATATAGCTTTAGCAATATTTTTATATTTGTCAAAAATAACCTAATATTGAATGCAAAATATATATTTATCGCAAATAATTTAATATTTTCAAACCCACTCAAAGTGATGACTATGAACACTATTCTCTCAACTGTCCAAAAACAAATCTCATCTAAGTTAGCTAGTTATATTACTTTGCCATGACCACATATTTAAATCAATTGTCAGGTGCTGTTAAGTACGTGAATATCAATCATTCAGCCTTTGAAACATTAAAAATGCATTTCAACAAACTTTCAGTGAACAAAAACTGTTGGTAGAACTCAATAAATATTTTTTTCTTCTAGACGGGTTGAGAACATAGTTCAGATTTGTTTTATCTAAAAATATTTAGCCTAAATAAATAAATAAACATTTTATATTTGTATAAACATTTCTTAAATAATTAAGAATTAAGTGATGACTATGAACATAATTCCCACTGTTTCCAACAAAATCTCATGTTAACCAGCTAGCTAACTTTACCTTGTCCAAATATTTAAATCAGCAGAGTTTGTAACAACAACCACCTTCAATACATCACAAACTACAAAATCTTTATGTTTGCGAGGCATAAAAACATACAAATAGCAGCTCTGTCAACCAACCTGAAACCATTCTTATTGATGAGCCTCATCAATCCCACTGGATCGTGAAAATCAGACTACATGTTTGCATCAAATAAACTACTGCATCTACTCAGACTATCAGGCTCGTTGGAGCCAATAAAGCTGTGCTGTCAACAGGAACAGGACAGCTGCCCTACAGGTTTGGAAAAGGCGGCAATAGCATCTCCTTGGCTGTCAAGCCACCTGTCTCAGGCGTCAGAAGTTATCCCCTTGAACACACATGCTTCACTCAGACACATATGCGCAATCCAGCTCATGTCATCGCCTCTGAGACAAACACTTCACATTCATATCAAGTCACAACTGTAATGGGAAATAATTCATAGCGCTGCCATTTTCTTTCCTTCTTCACCAACGATGCACAGGCAGGGGGAGTCAAATGATACTGTAAGCGAAAAACGTGCTGCGTTATAAGTATGTGACCCCTTTAGAGAGCAGAGATCTAATTGATCTGAGCATCTGGTTAAGGGCTGTACAAAGGCATGAGCGTTAGACTCTGTTTATAGGAGAAAGGGAGAAAGAAAGAGAGACAAAAAGCATAATACTGAAGTGACTTCATAATGCCTCTTTGTCACTAAATGGAGTCTTTTCTTCTAGGGCCACTCTGGTCACTATTGTCCTCCAGCCTGTGTGAAATTCATTTTGACAACCCTACTAATTGGATAAAACTGCTCTCGGCCGCCCGTGGGCCTCCGTCGTACCGTTCACATTCCATCTGCTTTCCGCACAGAGGGAGAAGAAGAGTAACGAGGAGGCAAGGGGAGGAGGTAGGGTTTAGCTCCTTCTGAATATTTATCACCCCTCTCTCCCTTCACCCTATTTATGTCCTTCAGACCCCCCCCGACCCATCCTCGATTCTCCAAACATCACAATACCCCCCCTTTAGATAAACACATGCGGTGTCAAGTGTGAGGAGTGCTGGGTTCAACTGCCCGCGCGGGCCCATGGCCCACAATGCCGCAGCGCATATCTGCCATGCGGGAGGCCCGTTGCTCTGGGCAACGGTAACAGGCAGAACGTACCTTAATAGAGTGAAGAGTCATTGTAAAGCAGTGAGCCGGCGCACGGACAATAACCCTACGGCCCCCTGTGAAAGGAGAGACGTTTCTGAGAAGGGCCAGAGGAAGACCTTATGGGGGCAGCTCAATGGACAAGTGAGGGTTGCAGTTTTGGGCTGGGGGAGTTGGAGAGCCAAAAGTGGTTAGTGGATGTGGGGGTGGGTGTAGGGGGGATCTAAGCTTTAGGGATCCAAATTAGAGAGTGGATGTCAACTGGTGATTGACCGAAGAGGGGGGAAATTGAGGATGGTTGAAGTTTGCTGGCCATTTGGCTGAAGGAGTCAAAAATGGAGAAAGTACAGTTCAGAGGGAGAGTTTTGCTGAAATTTTGTCCTCATAGATTACCAACACACTTTAATGTTCTATACATTCTATAACAGAATATCTCAACATTTATGCTCTGTAATGGCTGAAAATATATTTGTCTGCAATCAGAGGAACCACCATTTTGACCAAACGTCCACTGATAAAAGAACAAAAGTATTTTTTTTTATGTTTCTAAATGAAGTCACTTATGCTTACCAAGACTACATTTATTTGATAAAAATACCAGTAAAATAAAGCAATACTGTGAAATATTATTACAATTAAAAATAACAGATTTGCTGCACAAGAAACATTTCATCATTACCAAAAAGAGTTGCGCTGCTCCATGTTTTTGTAGAAACCACAATCACTTTTTTCTGATTTTTTTTTGTAACATTAAGGCCTTTCCACACTGAGCGAGAAAAAGCAAAACGAATATCGGACGCGATAGAATAAAACAACAGATTCCTATGGATGCTTCCACCGAAAATGCGAAGTTTTTTTCGAAATAGTCTGACGAATCTTTTCAGTTTCGCAAAGCGAAAACAATAAGATTTGCAATATTGCCATGCAATAAGATTTGAGCATTACATCACATGGCCAGAGCAACTGCTGTTACCCAAACGGTTGACGCGGTGGCGCTAAAAGCTCAGAAGACTGTAATGAGCACGAGCGTAAAAACACAGAAGTAGAGGACTTTCAACCAACATACAAAGAATATGGATGTCGAGATGTTGTTGTCGTTGGTGTGTATATTTATATTTATATTCATACGATATATTTTCGGTTTATGTTTTTATGTAACAGTGTAACAATAAAGGATGTTTCTGACAAATGACAAGCAGGTAGCGTTCAGTCCATTATAACATACAAAGAGTGCATGTCTGCTTATTATAGAATCAAAATCCATTTTAGATCACAATCAGAAGTTCTTACAAGCACTCGATGATGGTTTAAAGTTGAGTCTGAGAAAAAACATTAATTACATACATTTTGAAATGTAGCTTGATGCTAATTGTACCTCTAATTAAATTTTCTTGTAAGCATTATGGATAGTTTGTGTTTCTGTTGAAGAACCAAAAGTTATTTATATAAATTCAATGCTGTATATTGAGCAGTGGACGATGTGAAAGCCATATCCGAGATACATAGGCTACATAAGGAAGAATGTATTGCTGGTCGGCGCCACCTAGCGTGCAGATGTGAATTAGCAGAAGGCGAACAATCTTTTTGCGCTCGGTGTGAAAGCAACGTTCGTCAGTCTTACTTTTTCGCATCGCGCTCATTGTGAAACAGCCTTTACAAATGTGTTAGGCTATATGTCACTTTCGAACCATGCTGAATAAAAGCATTCATTTCTTTCCAAAAATAAGTAAATCAATTACTAACTCCAAACAGATACAGTAAAAAAAAGTTCACTGCTGCCACAGCCATAACTTTACCTTCAGGGCTCTTCACCATCACTTAATCCTCTGGAACGTTCTCATGGCTCTCAGTACAGATTAGCAGGTGTAAGCACAGCAGAATCTTTTCCAGGTCTGCCTAGACTCCCACATTTCACCGCAAAGACATCAGTCGTTCCCATGCCGGAAAAATTAAACATCAAAAGCACCACCAACAAGGCCAATACCCTTGCCATCACCGTACCCTTCAGTCTATTAATGAGCAACATGCACCCCTGCCCAGAAAATACAATAATGAGACCCACTCAATGGATTAACGAGCAAAAGATTGAGCCAAGTCCAGAGGCTCTGATCAATTAAGCACCCTGATATTTGCATAATTCATATAACAAGGCAGCATTAACTAGCACACGCTAATTATTGAGTTCGGTTACTTTGAGCAGGATGGTCACATGACTGCATACCTCCGTTTGGCCAGACGATGGGAACTGTCAGTTAGGATTAGACTGACTCTGTTTTCGTGCTGCTCCCCACCAAGGCAGATATTATAAGAGGTTCAGCTCACCAAAAATCCATTACAAAACTGCCTTGGTGATGCTTATTAGGAAACTATTGTCAATCAGTAAATGGGTTCAATGAGCTTAGATCACTTCACACACATCTTACAAAGAGAAAATGAGCCATTGGCCCAAACACAGTTTAAAAAAAAAAGATATATATGTTATATGTGAGGTGTGTGTGTGTGTTGAACGTTCTCATTTGCACTCTCACAAGGACCCAAAACCTGTTCTAATTCAAATAAATAATTTTAGAACCAACTGCTTAAATATGGTTCAAACTACAATATAATAGGGCCGTGCGATATTTTGGGCGATTTTTTTCATATCAGTCGATATCGATAATTATCACGATAAATGTAAAATCTTTATTTCTTTCAAGTTTAAAGCCAGACTTTTGCTCCATTGGCTAATTTTCCTTAAAATAAATATCTAAATAGAAAAGTTTATTTGTTAGTTTCTGCATGTTCTAATGAGTGATATTGTTTCAAATCAAGAAACAGGTTTGGGTTGTCTGATAATATTAATAATATAACTTTTTATGTCTGTTAGAAATGCGCATTTGATAGTAGCTTGAGTTAGGATGCAGAGGTAAATTTGTGATCATTTTTAAAATCAGTAACATCTGTAAAAATTATACCAACCTCAGTTTTATATGGTTAAATTTATTCTGACCAAGTTTATTTATTTTTTTTTATACTAAGCATATGATCTCCCATAGTAGCATACATTAAATCATGATGATAAACAATTAAAACCACACATATAACACCTCAATACCATGGTAAAAATAACTATATGGTTTTTAAGTAGCCTATTGTCACGGTGCACACACTAGGGAGGAACCGGAACACGCAGACGAGGATATAAACTCAAATAACACACTTTACTGACATCAAGGCAGGGCAAGACAAGACAAGGCAGGGTAAGACACGGACATCAACAGGAACACCGGGGAGTAACGAGTAGACCAGACAAAGTTTAACGGAACAGACAGGACTAATATACACAGGTAAATCATAGATAACGAGACGAACACGGCTAGACAAGAATTAACTAATGATTACATATGACAAGGACAGGAAACAAACCAAATATGGGCACAAGGGGCAGGAACACATGACAGACACACAACAGTTCCCTGACATAACTCCCCCCTCCCGAAAGGCTCGTCCCGAGCCTTAACAGTTCCATCGGGGAGGGGGGGTGGGCGCTCTGGAGGCCTCTCAGGACAGACACGGACCACAGGACGGGGACCTCCAGAGCGGAACAGACAGACAGGACCCATGGCGGAGCAGGGAGCTCAGGAGGCCATGGCAGGTGGTAACTGTGGCCATGGCATCCTTCTTCGGCCCACCCACTCCACCCAGAGCTCTACTACCCCCCCCCAAAATTTCCATGGGGAATCCAGGGGGTATCAGGAGCCCTCCGGGGCTAGACAGACAAAACAGTACAAGACACGACAGAAACCCTCCAGGGTCAGACAAACACGACAGGACATCCCACAGGAACCAGAAGCCCTCCTGGGCTGACTAGGAAGCTGAGTCTTCCTCTGGGCATGACGAGGAGTCAGGGGCCCTCACAGGGTCCCTCAGCGACCTCCTCCACTTCTGCGACAGGGGGGGCAAGCGGCTGCGACTGGCCTCCATGGCCACAACTCAAGGAGCCGCCTGCCCCAGACGAGTCTCCATGGACAAGACATGACACGACAAGGTAAGTTTAAAATGTTCCTGTGGGCACAACGAACACAAACACGGCTCTCCTGGCCGTGACGTGTGGACTAGATCCACGGAGAGGGTATCGGCGACCGGCAGGCTTGAGTCAGCGGCAATCCGGTGGGCTTGAGTCAGCGGCAATCCGGTGGGCTTGAGTCAGCGGCGGACCGGCGGGCATTGAGTCAGAGGCGGACCGGCGGGCATTGAGTCAGAGGCGGACCGGCGGCGTGCACAGGGGAGCCGCGGACGGCGGCGTGAACAGGGGGAGCCGCCGACGGCGGGTTGGCTTTCCCCGCGGACGGCAGCGTTGATCTCCCGCGAACGGCGGGCACGGTGAAGCCGCCGACGGTGGGTTGGCTTTCCCCACGGACGGCGGACTTGGGTGAACCGCAGGTGGCGGCGTGAACTCCCGCGAACGGCGGGCTCGGTGTGCCGCGGACGGCGGCGTGACTTGGGGAAGCCGCCGACGGTGGGTTGGCTTTCCCCACGGACGGCGGACTTGGGTGAGCGGCAGGCTGGGAGCCGCGGACGGCGGCGGATATCTCCCACGATCGGCGGGTTGGATGAGCCGCGGACAACGGCGAACTTCTCCCGCGATCGGCTGACAGACTGGTCGGCTCGCGGCCAGCGGACTCGCGGTACTCGCGGCGATCCCGCCGAACTCCCACGACCACTTGACGCGGGCTAAGGCAGGATGACGAGCGGCGACTTCCATGCCGCGAGGGACAGACAAACAGGAACCAACAAAAGACTTTTAAAAAAAAACGGAAAACAAAACGAGGTGAAGGGGCGCCGCTTACTGTTTAGGTCTGGTCTTCTGTCACGGTGCACACACTAGGGAGGAACCGGAACACGCAGACGAGGATATAAACTCAAATAACACACTTTACTGACATCAAGGCAGGGCAAGACAAGACAAGGCAGGGTAAGACACGGACATCAACAGGAACACCGGGGAGTAACGAGTAGACCAGACAAAGTTTAACGGAACAGACAGGACTAATATACACAGGTAAATCATAGATAACGAGACGAACACGGCTAGACAAGAATTAACTAATGATTACATATGACAAGGACAGGAAACAAACCAAATATGGGCACAAGGGGCAGGAACACATGACAGACACACAACAGTTCCCTGACACCTATTTGCATGTAAAACAGTAGTCTAAAAACATTCTGTACAAATGCACACATGCTATGGTTTAATAACAAATACATACACTATAATTATACCATTACTGTGTCCATTTCTACACCATGGTGCAGTGAGTGTTACTACAGTAAATCCATGGTAAATGATGGTGATGTGTAGATTGACTGTCTCCTTGCACACAGCGTTTCTCCTGTTTGGCTATAAACTAGTTTAATTCACTGAATTTAAATCGCTGAATTCAAGTGCTTCACACTGGATCTCACAGCGCTGTTTAGTGCTTGCGTGACCGAGTAAACGCATCTGCTCTAGAGAGTTCACGCCGCGCAGCAGTTTGAACTTTGATCAAATGAGTCGCGCTGTTTCGTTCCGCTTTTGGCGCATAAACATTATATCGAACATTTATCGAAATCTTCATATCGTTTAATCGAGGAAAAGTATATTGCGATAATTATCGTTATCGAATTATCGCCCAGCCCTACAATATAATAAAAAAATCTAACAGAATTAAACACTTTTCAAATCACGATGAAGGACAAATGTTTCGAACTCTCAAACACATGCAGCCATTGTGAAGTTCATTCCAAAATAAAGAATAGAAATTAATACTGAACATATTTTCTTGTAAAACCACACAGAGCTTATAGCTGTGCAGATGAGCGGAGAGAGGGAAGGACGGAGGGGCCCCTGCTGCTCTGGCAGCTTTTCTATCATAGTGAATGGAACCAATTATAAATCTAAAGCAATTTCTCCACATTATTCAACAGGAACTCAGTGAGCTTAGACTGTCTGCGTGCTCGCCAGCAAGAGTCCAGTTCCAAAGATCGGAAAAAAACAAGCAGAACGGGGTGGGGAATAAAAATATATAATAAAAATAAAACGATTTATAACGCACTCATGCAATAATGCTCTGTTGCCTGAGTGAATGGCTATAAACAGCACTGATACAAAACAGTCGAAAAGCAAACAAAATAGGACATTTAAAGCTGAAAAGTGTCTAAAACGTCTTTTAAAAACAGGTTTAGTATGGTGAATGTCAAATAACTAGGTCTTTCAGAGCCAAAGGTCTGGCTTTGGCAGAGGAAGCCCTTGTCAACTGTAAACACCTGCAACATCCATGACCACACAGTTTGCAGACACATCAAAAGCAACACCAACCACATAATAAACAAACCCTAAACTGCAAAACAATACAGTAGCCTTTGGCTTTTGAACATACCATGGAGTCCAAAAGGCATAAAGACGAAGAAAACATCCTACCTATTTCATCACAAAACAAAACCTCTATGCTGAAGGACAGGTGTTTATACACAAATGTTTACAAGTTTGGGGTGAGTACGATTTTTGTTTTTGAAATAAATACTTTTATTTAGCAACTACATTAAATAGGTCAAAAGTGACAGTAGAGACATTTATCATGTTAAAAAGATTTGTATTTCATGTAAATGCTGTTATTTTAACTTTCTATTCAAAAATAATCCAAAGAGTTTCCACAAAAAATATTAAGCAGCACATCTGTTTTCTAGACTGATAATAATAAGAAATGTTTTTTGAGCAACAAATCAGCATTAGAATGATTTCTGACGGATTGTGTGACCACTGAAGACTGGAGCAATTGCTGCTGAAAAATCAGCTTTGAATCACAGGAATAAATTATACCTTCAAATATATTAAAATAGAAAAGTTTTTTTAAAATTGGAATACTATATCAATAATACTAATACCTCTTTTATTCTATTAATAGAATAAAACAAATGCAGCTTTGGTGAGCAAAAGAAACATTAAAAAAATCTTACAGATCCCAAACTTTTGAAAAGTAATGTATATTGCAAATCAAAAATCATATTTAAAAAGCTCTTTTAAAACCTCCTTATGTTTGAGAGAGAAAAAAAAAACTTCACATATTTTCAACAAGAGATGGAAATTTTTATATTATTTATAAAATTCCAATTATCAGAATATGAAAGTAGCATATAATCTACCCTGGACAGACAATGAAGATGTTTGCAGAACCGTTTCAGAGCATATGTGTGACTCTGACAGTGAGCTATAGGTCTCTAAAGACGAGTAATCAAGAGAGTGTAAATGGTCTTGTGAGAATGTCTCCATTACTCTGTGCTTGTCAAACGATCCTTAATCTTTGTACAAATATCAGCTTTACACACTGAGCTGTTTGTCTGCAAACAGTCGCTGCTTACTTAGCAGGGTCTGGAGTTTATCAATGATCTCACCGCCTTGCAACACACACACTGACACAAACAGCAACGTGCCGCTATGTTTGTGCGTTTCCCTGATGGTCAGAGACAACTCAGGTCAAACACACGCTTGACATAATACAGTCTTCACAACGACTAGTGAAGTGACAAGGTAACACATTACCGAGTATTTCACAAGTTTTAGAGTTAAAGTAAATGCACATATTGCTCGTAAAGGAATAGTTCATTAAAAAATACACTTCTTATCCTCAGGCCATCCAAGATGAGTTTGTTTCTTCATCAAAACAGATTCAGAGAAATTTTACATTACATCACTAGATCAACAATGGATCCTCTGCAGTGAATGGGTGCCGTCAGAATGAGAGTTCAAACAGGTGATAAAAACACCACAATAACCTACAAGTAATTCACACAAATCTAGTCCATTGAGTAATATCTTGTGAAGCAAAAAGCTGTATGTTTTGTAATGTAATAAATTTATCAGAAATATGCACAAGCGACATTTACAAGTAAAAAAAGAAGACAACAGGAGAAGCATTTTTATGGGTTGTATTGACTCATATTTTAACCAGTAATAGCTTTAATGTTTCTTACAAACATGAAGCTTTTCACTTCACAAGTCTTTAACTGATAGACTGGAGTTGTGTGGATTACTTGTGGATTATCTCAATGTTTTTATCAGCTGTTTGAATTTTCATTCTGATGGCATCCATTCACTGCAGAGGATCCACTGGTGATCAAGCAATGCAATGCTAAATTTCTCCAAAATCTGTTCCAACAAACTCATTCTGGACAGGCTGAGGGTGAGTAAACTTTCAGCAAATTTTCATATTTGGGTGAACTATCCCTTTAACAATTAGGGTTTTCCAAGAAAACAAGAGGAACCAAACATGAGAAAGTGAGAAAGTCAACCAGCCACCTGGACATCCAGGTGTTATCATGCGCCTAATGAAATGGAGAAAGCTCTGAAACTAAATTACCTCGACCAGGTGCGGCCCCAACAGCGACTTTATACTTCAGAGACGATTATTCTTCACTGCGGGCTAAAAATTGCCTCTTGACAACTGCCATATTTTTGAGCTTTGGATAATTCAGAGCACGTTTGGAAATAGCAGACTGACACGCCGTGCATTCCACTATGAGAAGATAATCCTGATTGGAGAGCATCTTTTACCCGCACGCACACACAAACCCGCAGTTTGTTGCCTCCAGGCTGTTATGACTGCATGAACATACCCGCTGAAACAGACATGAAAGCCAACCTAGAGGAGTTTTTTATTACACAACCTTCTTCTGCAAATTAACAGAAAAGTTACACCCTTTAAGAAAACAATAAGCTGGTCCAAAAACCTCTGGGGCAACAAAAAACCTTCACATCCAACAAGACTAATCAGCTCTCATTTGGTCACACACTAGAAAATAGTTCATAATGCTGACACCTACAGCCTCGTTGCCTATTTTTTTATGAAAACAAGAGCGTTTAAAGACATATGTCACATCTCTGACATCTCTACCACACTGATACCCGATCAGCCTCGTCCCTCCCATCTATACGCCTTTATCAACCTTTCCAAATCCCCAGACGGGCCTCTCTGGCTCAGCTATGGGATACCTGTTACACTGAAAGAATGTGGAGCAATGAGGGCATGTCATCTCAAATCTGTGCATCCATCTGTGCATAGCTAATAGGCCTTCCCAGCATTATAACCAAATAAGGTCAGAGCACTATGAAAGCCAACAAGATAATCAGACTGGAATCAATTATGGAACAACTTTGATCCACCCGACCACCAATCATCTTGAGCAAAAACCAGCTACCACAGTTTTTCCTCAAATTGAATTGTTGGCATTCGAGTAGAGCGATCTGGCTCGCAAGAATCTATCAACTAGTTTGAAACAAATGCAAGGTCAGCCAGCATTCCTCTCAGTTGGCCTGTTTTCTTTCTTTTTCGAGAACAATGCAGCACCTGGGTGCTAACATTTTGGGGTCCTGATAAACTACATTAGCAGCTTTGTAACAGTATTGTCCTGTTATAACTCTATAATAAGCATGCGGGACTGTATGAACATTTTGCAAATCAAATGTCAGAAATCAAATCTTTAGTAGTTCATCAGTTAGGTCTGGTTTTGTCTCAATGCAGCAGTTATTTCTGAGCAAATGACATCTTACAGATCAACAGTATAATTTTCATGACTTATATTGACTTTTTTTAATCATAATAACTAAATCATTAGACTACAACAATAAAACATAATATGCATTATGAGTATTTTGCGTATTATTATTAGTAGTATTGTTACATTAATTCATTGCCATATATTTATTATCCATTATATTATGTTGTTTTGCTATCTAAAAAGTCACAAATGTATTTTCTCCCTAACAGTTAGCTATGTCTAACAGACAAAATGATAACGGATTAAGAAGAAAATGTATCAATATCTATAAAAACTTCTATTTTAGACCAATGAAGTGAAAGAGATACCAATAAAGCAAATATTTTTATATAACTGCTACAACACTTCTTTGTAATCTTTAATATTTTCGGCACAATGTCCTAATGACCAACAATTATCAACATTTGACCAATTTGTTTTATCAAAATAAAAAACTCAAAAGTAAATAAATAAAAAGTCAGAAAGTTAATAGAATGACAAAATATATAAATCCAGTGTAAAATTGTGTTGAGCACAGTAATGTCAACTACTACAGATGAATGGGACCTGTGTAAAACTATGCAAAAGTTTTCATGTATTCTTCTTCGAGAATTCATAACACATTTATTGACACTCTGACAATGATACGTTAATACAAACATATTATAAATCTTATAAATGCAGACGTATTTTAATTGTGCCTATGATTAGCATTGGGGGACAAATGAACATCACAGCAGCAGCCAATGCGCATTTAGCCGCCTTTTATTGAAATAACTACTAAATCATTTTTAAAGAAGAAAAAACCTCGGAGATTCGGGACTCTATTACAGCAATCTGATAAGAGAACGTCGAAACATAATAGCTAACGTTAGTTAGCTAACACGCGCATCTTTTCATAAAAAAAATAAAAAGGCATCTTCCTGAGATTAACAACACGCGATCATTTCTATATGGTGAATATTCGCAAAAGTGCAGGAAATACTATGAAAAATGAATGAAAGTCGAGAAAGCTATTAGAATAGCATGGTGGGGTTCCTAAAAACAAGAGATGTTTTGGGGGGAGGAGAGAGACTTACCAAAAGCGTGCAGTAGTTTGGAGTTGAATCCACTAGTTTTTCGTTGGTCGACTTTTTCCAGTGTTCCTCGCTGTTTAATCCAAGAAATCTGCAATTCCTCTCCTTCTTTTCCCCGCAAACCGCTACTGCTTCAGTAATTCACTGCTGCAGCAGCACCGACATTTTCTTCGGCTCCCCAAGTTCTTGCATTGAAAGGACGTTTTTGGATGACTGAGTCCTGGAACAATTCTCCCTTTTGCGAGGAACTTCTCGGGTCCTCCCACTTCCCAAGAAGGAGGAGGGATCTGAACAATAAAGATTCCTTCCCAAATCTCAGCGCAGTTCACGCTTGTCTCGCCAAAAGAAATAGGCTTTTATAGCTTGAGTGGAACGTTCGTGACGAGAACTTTGCGTTATCTTCGCGCGAAACCTAAACGTTCGCAGAGTTACGTGCACTGGATACGGAGCCCCTCCCCCTCCCGCTGCCTCTCTGATTTGGTATGCGCTCGTCCCCGCAGGGCTTGTATTGACCCCCGTCTATTGAAGCGACAGTCCCGCAGGCGCAGCTGTGCCGTGTTGTGCGGGAAAACCTCACCGTGAGGACCCCCGCATGTGTCTCTCAGAGCCACCGGGTTCATTCATAACCGACCATTCTGGCAAACATCATACCATTACAGACACGGTCAGTAGTGAAAGGTACTACAAGACCTCCCACCAATAACCTGAACGGTTATTTTAGCATGGAAAACTATGGCAAAGTGTTTTAGTATATATATTTATTAAAACTAAAAAAGAAATTATTAATATATATGTATATATTAAATGCCTACTATTTTCATGACTATTTTTTTAATCTCACCTAATTCATTATATTAATAGTAAACTTATTTTAAGTTACTAGTAACTATTCCAATAGTACTTCTTACTATACTAATGCTACTTCCTATTGGTTTCCTGAACTACTTCCTATGTTTCCTACTGTAGCCTACTAATACCACTTCTCATTAGTTTCCTTTACTACTTCCTGCTACTGTATATAGCCTATAATGAAATGTAAGACACCATATATATATATAGTTAAAAACAATAGAAAGCTTCCTATTTGTTTATTTGTAAAGGAAACTAAAAAGGGAACAAAAATAATAGGAAGTATTACCATAATCAGAGAATCTAGTAGAATAAAATCACAATTCAATTGCTTAATAATATATATATTTTTTTATTTTTTTAATAGACTTTAATTGATTAGGTACTAGACACTATTGGAATAAGTGTCCAATGCAGACTTTTTTTTTAATAAAACAGATTATTGGAGTTCTGTTTAGAAGAAAATACTTTGGTTTTTTTTCAGTTTTTCCACTTCAAAATTTCATTTTTAATTCAGTGTTAGTACTTTGTGAGACATATTAGCACTTTCTGTGAGAAAATAGTTTCACTAGTATAGTATACACTAGTAACATAAAAATAGATACTAGTAAGTTAAAAATACTAAATACCTTGTGTTTGTGTGTCACCTGTTGCTCCTCAGGTGAAAGTAAACGTCTTTGAGTCTGTTATATGGCGATGTGTGTGGTTGGTCTTGCCTGGTTTTTGCATGCCATGTCAGAGCCACATGTTTTTCTTTTTGGTTTGCTTGGCATGAGAGCTGATGTTATAGCAGAGGATGAATTGGACTTCCATGCTTATTAGCTGTGCAGGCTCTCTGCCCATGTGGACACAGCTGCAGTTGACATACCAACAATCAGACCCTCTCCAATTTACACACACACTGCTGGCATGCACACATGCTGTAATTGCTCCAGTAATTAGAGGAACCTCAATACTGCTCATTGTTCTAATCATGTCATCAGTCTTAGTATGCAGGTGGGTCTAAGCTATTACCACTAATAAAAACAATATTATAAAAGACCTAGCTGTAACATACTCTACCATAACACCCAGGAAAGTGTTTGAGTTCAAATTGCTGTTCCAGTAAATTGTTCCAGTTTTAGCTTCAGTAATTTCTTCGTTAAACTTATGTTTCATGTACAGTTATGAGAAGTTGGATTTTGGACCAATGAGATGCCATGGTGGGCGGGGCTACACAGTGACTGCAAAAAACAAATCAAATAGTACAGTAGTAACTTCAAGATACTGGGTTTTATTTCAAGGGAATGTTCTGCCTGATAAAATACAAAAATATATATGTATAACTCACTTTGAATGAAGTATCTGGATTTTTTATTTATTTTTTGGTTGCAAAGCTTTAGTACAATTTGAAAACAGATGGCAATCAAAAGCTCAAATTATTAAGTATCATTACAATAAACAGTATTAATTTGGTGTGCAGTGATGAAACGTTTGACTAGTTCACGTTTGACTGTTCTTCTAATTAGATAAAAAGTAAAGTAAAAAGTAAAAGTAAAGTCGTGACGTATTGTCAAGTATGGTTACCCATACTCGAAATTGGTGCTCTGCGTTTAACCCATCCAAGTGCACACACACAGCAGTGAGTAGTGAACAAATGCACACACACACACACACACACCGTGAACACACACCCGGAGCAGTGGGCAGCCATGCTGCAGCGCCCGGGGAGCAGTTGGGGGTTCGGTGCCTTGCTCAAGGGCACCTCAGTCGTGGTATTGAGGGTGGAGAGAGCGCTGGATATTCCCTCCCCCCACCTACAATTCCTGCCAGCCGGGGGCTCGAACTCGCAACCTTTCGATTACGAGTCCGACTCTCTAACCATTAGGCCACGACTTCCCCTTGGTCTCAGGTAAATTGGTCTCAGGTAAATTTTAATAGGAGATATCTGATGTCATATGTAGCCTGTGATAATGTATAATTAGTTTGCTGTTTTTACACAAATAATTCCACAACTGAGAGGCAGCAATAATAGGGAATGGCTGTGGCTTGTCTTTTGTGGTTTTTGTGAAGTTTATAGGTGATGTATATGGTTTGGCTCTCTGACGATAGAGTTACGGATGTTTGGAAGTGTGTATGTTATGCTGCAATTTATGGTTCACGTTTGGCATGTGCAGCTTCATTTGGCACCATCGCAGTGCAAATAAATGTGGGTGCATCTGTGGTCTGAGGTTGCATATGCAAAGGATTACAGCATTTGTATATATGCTGCTGTATACACAAATCCTATGTATTTATTAGTAAAATGTAATGTATTTATTATTTTTTCTGTATTACCTATATAAATGATATTAGTACATGGCTTATTTTTTAAAGAAATAGTTCACCCAAAAATGAAAACTTGCTGAAATTGTCCTCTACCACATGCCATCCAAGATGTGGATGAGTTTGTTTCTTTATTGAAACAAAATTTGAAATTTACGTCACTTACTCACCAATGGATCCTCTGCAGTGAATGGGTGCCGTCCGAATGAGAGGCCAAACAGCTGATAAAAACACCACAATAATCCACACAGCTCTAGTCTATTAGTTAACGTCTTGTGAAGTGAATATCTGTGTATTTGTAAGAAACAAATCCATCATTAAGGCAATTTAAATTTAAAGAGGACCTATTATGCCCCTTTTTACAAGATGTAAAATAAGTCTCTGATGTCCTCAGAGTGTATATGTGAAATTTTAGCTCAACATTCCCCACAGATACATTTTTATAGCTTGTTCAAATTGACACTTTTAGGGTATGAGCCAAAATGCGCTGATTTGAGTATGTTGCTTTAAATGCGAGTGAGCTTTCCCGGAGAAAAGGGCGGAGCTTCAAAAGCTTCAGCTCCAGCATTAGCAGTGCTAGCCTTTGCAATTAAACATTCCACTATCAATACAAGCCTGTTATCTTTACAGAAAACTACTCGGTTTCAAAGTCTGTCATCTGATTATACTGTGCATAATAAATTTGGGTTTATGAATTACACAGACGGGGAGCACGGCGGGATAAAATTAACAACATAGCTGGTCTTATGCTATCACAAACTTTATAAGTCCCACTTCTGATTATGAGCTCGACAACTTCAAGCAATCGACTCACATTGCTTTCATATGCAACTTAACTACCACATTCCTATTCACCATCATTCTGATTGCACTTGAAGGCAGCATCAGTGAAAACAGGTAGCAACAATGATAGCTTTAGCAATTAGCCTTATAGAGTGCCAATAAAAAAAAGCCTCTTTGGCACTGACATTGTATCTATCTCCAGTAATGGCAGACGTGACATCTTAATGATGCATTTGTTTATTACAAACACACAGCTTTTAGCTTCACAGGAGTTGTGTGGTTTACTTGTGGATTGTTTGCGGTGTTTTTATCAGCTGTTTGGCACCCATTCACTGCAGAGGATTCACTGTGATGTAATGATACATTTCTCTGAATCTGTTCCAATGAAGAAACTAATTAATCTAAACCTTGGATGGCCTGAAGATGAGGAAATTTTCAGTAAATCATTTTTTTTGGGTGGTGAACTATTCCTTTACCTTGGCTGTAATATTAAAGTTTTTTAAAGACCTGTAAAAGGTCTGTCATTCCAGAGAGAGAGAGAGGTACAGGGAGGATTTCAGCCCCTGGGTGCCATTTTCCCTCCTTGCCCTGTGGACCATAGGCTGAATTAGGCACAGACAAAAGCCTTTGTGGCCCAGCCATGAAAGGGCCATTAACCATGCTGCTATTTCAGAGGCCAAGCCTGCAGGGGAGCTGCCTCCCAGAATGCCTCTGGCCCAGCATGCATTACTCCCAGCATGCATTGCTCTCTCTCTCTCACCAATACCTCCATCAACTTCACAGCTTCATAATAAAGACCAACAGATTTATATGTAGATGATTGCAGTGATTATAGAGGATACATTTAAAATAGCAGGGCTCTTGTGGCCTAAGGCTTTTCACACTCGTTGCTTAAAGCACTGCTATGTAAGGAAGTTTTGTCTAATAAATGTGTCGGTATGTGTGTGTGTGTGTCTTGTATTTGTGTAGTTGTGGAACAGTACTTGTAGTTTGGCAAGTCTGAAAGTGTTCAGCACTATTAAATTTGTGAAGTGTGCATGTGTGTACACGTGTGCCTTTGGAGGAATGCTAAGAGTCTCTGGATCTAACCTTATTACTTGACACGGGCGCCATGACAACGACCCCTAGGCCCCGGGTCTACCGCTGACCTTAGCAGCTGTGTCACTTCCTCAGTCTGACAAAACTAAGAATGAGTTGCTCTCAATGCCTCACACTAGTACACTTAGTGCTTAAACAACACTGTTTACTGGTACATTTAAACTCTTGCCCTAAACATTTACACACTTAAGGGCCGATAACTATAAAGTTTTATTAACTGTTATAATTCTATGAGAATAGGGAAGTCCACATCACAACTATAGAATCACTTTCAGATTTAATTTTTTTTTCAGAATGAAAAAAAATTGAAAGCCTTATAATAAACAGAATGTTATTGTGCATTGGTGTGGACACTAATGTAGTTATTGTTATATTTATGTTATATATCTTTATATTTATCGTTCCTGGTGATATTAAAATGTGTATATTATTAAAACGTTACAGTTATAGTTATCATCCTTAGTGTGAATGTCTCTTTATAACAATTATTTAAACTTTATAGTTATCATTATATTTATCATCCTTGGTCTGAACTGTCCCTTTACAACAATTATGATTATTTAAAATTTATAGTTATAGTTATAATTATAGTTAGCATCCTTGGTGGGAACGTATCGTGACAACAGTTATTTAAACTGTTTAGTTATAGTTATCTTTATAGTTATCGTTCTAGGTGGGAACATTTAGAACAATTATTAAAACTTTATACAATATAGTTATCTTTATAGTTATAGTCCTTGGTGTAAACGTACCTTTACAACAATTATTAAAACTTTACAGTTATACTTATTATCCTTAGTATGAAAGTCACTTTAAAATCATTATCAATGCTGTATCTTTTAATTATCATTCTTGGTGTGAACATTCCTTTAGAAAGATTATTAAAACATTATAGCTATAATTATCATCCTTGGTGAGAATGTCCCTTTAATTGGACTTTTAAAATATAATGATTATGAAAATATCAATATAATACCCTGATTCATGGATAAGTTTTGTACAATTCTAAATCTACGAAAAACATTTAGGAACTGAAACCACAAAAATCACATACTCTGGATAGCATTATAAATGTTATCTTTTATCTTTATGCTTTTTATTTCATTATATACAGTAAAAGAGTAAGAAAAGAAACGTTATAGCTTGAGCTGGGTGGTTCTTAACCAGAATGACCTACAATGGGGGCTAGACTTTATGCCGTCTTCATGTACAGAACTAAACCCAACTATTAGTAAAAAATAGCTGAAATATATTGTATTTGCATTATTGCAGCTTAGAAAGGTCACGTAAACAAACAAAATTGTACAAATGTTCATGTATGCACACTACTAAAACATATAAATCACAATCCTCTCAGCAAAACATTTCACGAAGCCCCATTTCATGCTGATACATACACAGTACGGCCTGCGCAAAGCTCTGTGATCCTGTGCCCTGGCCTCTGTGACTCTTCATTTCCTGCTGTATTATTGCTGTTATTATTTTTCTGGATGGGAGAGTTTATGTGTGTGTGTGTGCACAATATGCTTTTATTGTTATTATTCCTTGTGTCGTCAAAACTGGGGCGTGTGTTGCCGTGGCGCGGTTGGATTGGATCGGCCTGTTAACTTGCTCCAGATGCGGCTGACTGCAGTAATTGGACCTGGAGCCGTTCAAATCCCAGTGTCGCTCCACTAGACTCGGAGCAGAGGAATGGGGGGAGCATTTCAGAATAACCCTGACCTGGTCTAGCCTGGCCTGGACTTAACCTGGTTTAATCACCTCTGGATTTTTCACGGAAAGGTGTTGTTTTCATTTGCAGCCTGGTTGCAAAAAATAATGATGTGGTTTTAGTTTTTTTATGTTGTGTTCATCAAGTGCTACGCATTTGTTATTGTGTTTCCTACTGTGTTTTTATTGGTTATTTTTTATAATGAGCAATAAGGGACAAAGAATCATTATAAATAACACTTTGAAACTTCAAAAACGTTGTCTTGGCAAGTAACAGAAATAAGTTTTAAGTTGAAGTAAAATTACTCAGGCTAAAACTGAAATAAAAATAACGCTAAACAGACATTTAAAAATAACTAATAAAAATAACAAATAACTAATAACAAAAGCACATAACAAAACTTAAACTAAAATTTAAGTGAAAACATAAAAGCTAACTGAAATTTTTTATTAATACTTAAACATTATATAGATTATTCTAAAATAACACTTGCTCTAAAAATACATACATTAACAACAAACAAACAGGATTAACAACACAAGATCATTTTAATTTAATTTAATGTTTCATTATTTTAATAAAAAATTTTGTTTTGGACCATGTTGACTTTCATTATATAGACAAAACCAGAAACATTCTTCAAAATATCTTCTGTTGTGTTCCACAGAAGATCATACCATTTTTTAACAACATGAGGGTGAGCAAATGATGGCTACATTTTCATGTTTAGGTGAACTATCCCTCATTCAGCATTATATTCAATATTGCTGGTCAATTAAAAAATAAATAACCTATCTTTGACCATCTTTGAACAATAAAGGATGGTGTTCACCATGAAGGGGCTGTGATAGGAGAATAATATTTATCCTGTGATGGAAGAAGTCTGGTTTCCAGGTTGGATGTCTGGGGAGGTTGCAGTCTAGAAGATTTAAGGTGGACTGCAGAAGGCATTAGAGGGGAGTAAAGACGACATATGCTGGAGATTTAAGGTGTCTTCTACCCTTTTCCATGGACACACCTGGTTTTATCGTCCACATTCCCTGCCCTCCTACACAGAGCTCTCTATCTTGATTCCTGTCTCTCCTGTGCCGCCCCTCCTTGTCTTACCCTCACTCTTTCTCCATTCCTCCCCCCTTCAAACTTCCTGGACCCTGGGCTTGCCAGACGGTCATAATTAACGAGGAAAACGATAGTCCCCATGGTCTTCTGGTTCTCCACTACACTGAAGGTCCACTCCCAGTATGTGTGTCCTCCTCTGTGAATAAATGTAGCCTTGTGTCTGTGTGTATGGTTGTGTACCTGAGCAAGTGTGTGCGCAGACCTCTGTAAATCTACCTCTCTTCGTACGTGTGTGTGTACCTCTACTCTTGGACTAGGTTTCTTTTTTACTCAATGCCTCTTTATGTTCAGTGTCAGCAATGGAGCATGATCTCACCCGCTACAAATAACAGGCTCGGAAAATGACTTCTCACAGAGCCTCACACACAACCTGGGAGCAACGGCTCACACGCAAGCAAAATTACCTTCTTGACAAAGCATTCAATCTAAGTGCCGGACATATGCACCCAGGGAGCTTGCAGACTGTTTATTTTACAAATGTATGCGCGATGCTTTGGCTTGTAATGGAATTGAGTGTTTCAATGTTGTTTTTCAGGTGTGGAGTTACAGTTTGTAGGTAATCTGCATATTTAGAGTCTGTTTTGAATATGTATGAATTGTGAATGTTCCTTTGTGTTGAGATATTTAAGTCTTGGCACGGAACTCAGTGAAATGCCATCATAATAACATCTCGGCACGACTTCCCGAGGCCCTGCATTGTAGAACAGTCTGACCATTCCAGAGCAACTTGACTGATAAGAGCCCCTCTGATCTGTATCTGTCACTCATAGCCAGAGGCAGGGTTACACAGACCAGCACAAAGTCACCATCATAAATAAACACATGGAAACTAATTCCCATTTCTCTTACATTCCCTCTTTATGACTTTCACTCTTTTTTTGCCTTGCACACACACACGCTAAAAGTGTTAAATGAACATACATAGACTATTAGAGACTGGCAGAATAGCCTGAAACACTTCCTAGACAAACATTTTGCCTGATTACATTGTCACTGGAATTATTTATTTCTCATGAATTCTCTTAACTTGTGGGGTCCCACAGGGCTCAATCTTAGTACCAATTTTGTTTTGCTATCCACACAGCCCTTTTAGATAATATCATAGATAATGACAATATCTTTGTTTGCTATCATTCTCACTGATTATGTTTACATTTACAATGGTAATTTTGGTGATTTTCCTTAGTGAAGCTCTTAAAACATATTTTTTATACTGCCAGTTACCACACTGTGTAGTGTCAAATAGCAGCATTAGCAGCGAGATCTGAACAAATCTGTTAGTCTTTTTTAATACCTAGTATTACACAAAAAATGCTGGGTTAAATACAACCAAGTGCTGGGTAAATATTGTTTTCAACCAACAACTGGGTTAAATGTTTAACCCAACCTTCTGGGCAGTAACCCAACCACTGGGTCTAAACAACCCAATCGCTGGGTTCGTCCATATTTTACCCACCACTGTGTTGTATTTAACCCAGAATTTTTTAGAGCGTAGTAATGGTAATTTAATATTTTTAGTTTCTTAACGGTTTCATTAATGATTAGTTTTGTATTTTAATGGAATAAATATTTGGAAAAATTAGATTTTCTATTGCAATTCTATTGCCAAATTATGAGATAGATAATCAGTAATAAACACTTTAGAATAATTCTTGCAAAAGCTGTGTATACACAGAAGAGGGGGCATAAATACAATCCTAAAACTATGCTACAATTCTAAACAAACAAACTGTTTGATTCACTAAATAGAACTGACTCATATGCGTCATTCATTAATGAATCGGACTACCCAGCATGGGCTGCACAAACAGAAGTTAAATTCAATAAGAAACAGCATTTGCAGCACATCTTGTTGACTTGATGTTGACTTTACAAAAGGCCACAGTCAGATAATACAGTTCTTCTTCATTCTGGCCACAGTTAGAGACAGAAAACAGAAAGAGAGTGAAAGAGAGAGAGAGATCAGAGGGACAGAAAGGAAGTGAGAGAAAGAGAGAGGGGGGTGTAATATGATGTAAACAGTGATGTAAATATTGTGTTGTGCTCTAGTAACAGCTCCTTTCTGAAGGCTGAGCAACAGACCGCTCAACTGTTTATTTTCCTTCCAGACGGAAGAGTTCTTATCAAATAAGCAGACAGAGTTACAATGCGCTGTCCAACAACAGGCTTCACACACGCTCTGGTTCTGCCCCTGACTCCAACTCAGTGTCACAAATCAATGCTGCTTCCCAAAACCACACAGAAGCCCATACAGACAAACAAACACACACACACACACACACTCACACGCTACCTATTCTAGTACAACAGAGCCAAATGCACACAAGCATACAAGTGTCAAGCATAAAGTCACTTACATGAATTTAATCAAGTTACTTAAATGAAAATAACA
Organism: Barbus barbus; assembly: GCF_936440315.1. NCBI lineage: Eukaryota > Metazoa > Chordata > Actinopteri > Cypriniformes > Cyprinidae > Barbus > Barbus barbus. The sequence goes on from NC_136722.1 coordinate 15,179,609, forward strand.
TTTTTAATATACAAATGTATACATTCATTCTACATCATTACACTCAACCCTGCTATACACAGAAATTAAATTTAATGAAATCAGCTGTCACACTTACATGATAAGTGGCTTAAATGAAAATAACATTTTAGTATACAAAATTAGGCTACTTAAATGTGCAAAATTTTACTTTAATTGAGGGTAACATAGCTGGAAAATAAGGTGTTGTTTCACCATAGCCAATAAAATGAAAGGTATTTTATTATATAAATGTATAATAAATAAATGTATAATGTTTCTGGTAGAACCTCATACAGAGTCCTCCAAAAGTATTGGAACAGTAAAGACAAAATTGCTCTGTTGGCTGTGGAGTCAAGACATTTACAAATATGATTAAAAGATGAATATGAAACAAAACTACAGAATGTCACATTTTATTATTGGGTGATTCAACACATAGATGTTTTACCAGCTAAGAAGTTTAGCACATTTAGAGTTTCATCCCTCTATCTGATGTGAGCATAAGTATTGGAACAGTTGCCTCACAGGTCTTTCTAAGTGATCAGCTGTGTCCTGTTGCATTAATTCTTCAGATATTAAAAGCAGGGAATGTGTCGTATCAGTTATATCCATTACTTCTACATTCTGAATCATGCATTCGATGATGACACACACAAACCAGGATGAAGATGAGGGAGCTGACTTTGAGAGAAAAGCAAGCAATTTGGATGCTAAAAGAAAAGAGGAAGTCAGTTAGAGCTCTAGCAAAAACAATGGGCATGGAGAAATCAAGAGTTTGGAAACCACCAGCGACACCAGCAACCAACGACCTGATCAGCTGAGAAAACAACAGTAGTTGATGACAGACAAATCATAAAAGCTGTGAAAATGAACCCTAAAAGACGTGTCTGTAAAATCACCAACAACTTCCAGAAAGCTGGGGTGATGCTCTGACAATCTACTGTCCTCAGGAGACTTTGACACAGAATTACAGATGCTACACAGCAAGATGCAAACCTCTGACCAGCACCAAAAATAGAAAGGCAACATTAGAGTTTGCAAAAAGCACAAAGGTGAGCCAGAAGAGTTTTGGAACTGTGTTTATGGACCGATGAGACAAAGATGAACCTTTATCTAAGTGATGGGAAAGCAAAAATGTGGAGAAAAAAAGGGAACTGCAATGATACCAAGCATACAGCCTCATCTGTAAAGCATGGTGGAGGTGGTGTCGTGGCATGGGCATTCATGACTGTCTCTGGAACAGGCCCTCTCATCTTTACTGATGACTTAATCTATGATGACAGTAGCAGAATGAATTTGGAAGGGTACAAAACCATCTTGCCTACCAATATTTCAAGAAAATGCCACCAGATTCATTGGGAAGTGCTTCATATTGCATCAGAACAATGACCTTTTTATTTGGTAAAACACGTGTTGAAACAGCTAATAATAAAATGTGACATTCTGTAGTTTTGTCTCATATTCATCTTTTAATCATATTTGCAAATGTCTTGACACCACAGCCTACAGAGCAATTTTGTCTTTACCGTTACAATACTTATGGAGGGCTCGGTATATTATCCACACAAAAAAAGTCTATAAAATTGGGTCCAATGAACTGTGTTAACATGAAGGAATATTATGTATTGGTTTTTCACAGGTTTTTCTCCCATATTTTGAATTATGTTTTATGTTGTGTTGGTTAAAGGAAATGTCTGTAAACTCAACAGAAAATGTCACGGCAGAAAATTAACAGTAACTTTTCTGTTTTTCTACAGACTCTTTTTCTTAGTGTTCTTGGTAATTATTTTCTAAACAATTACACAGTTTATCTGTATTTGAATTCAATTCAAATGAAATGTTTTATTTCAATTCAAATACAGTTCAGTTGGTGCACAATGCTTACACACATAAATTAAACAAACTCAGATGCCACACATATTTAATAGTGAGCAATTTGTCATTTTTTATATGTCCCAGTCCATATTTGTCTCCTAATTAAGATACAAGGATTACCGAACAGAACGTTTAAAAAATTACACAAATGACCCAGAACTCTGTAACTCAACCATCATGTTCCTCACACACACTGTGGTTCATCAAATCCTTTCCCAAACACACACACACTCTGTTGAGGATATGCGTCAGCGCTGTCACAGTGTGACACATATCAGGCCTTTTCCATGTAACCACTGCAATCAGTGTAGAAATAACAGTATGATAAGGGATGAGAGTTTGGAGGAGGTATTTATGAGCCTATCAGGGGAGCCGGCTGGAGTTTGATCTATGGGCTACAGAGTTAAAAGGGAGAGTTTTGGACTCCTTTGCATCATTACTCCCCCTCCTCTGGCTTTTTCTGATAGGGGTCCTAATCAGAAACACCTGGCACACAGTTTTCCTCCTTACAGGCTTGTAAAGGCACACACACACATCGTAATAGCTTTTTTCAGTCGCAGTAAAGCAATAACTTCTCTATTTTAAATATCATGAAATGCTTCAGTCCAACTAAAATCTTACCAGTAAGTTTTTTGCTTAGCCTGTCATAAATAGACTGCAGCTTGGATGTAAGTTAATCAGACAATATGTAGTTTGATTATAACTATATAGTTGTAAAAATGCTTAATAACAAACATTTTTATGGGGTTGTGTTACTGTTCTCATGTTTTTGTGCATTTCAATTATTACGCAATTGGAATACTTGACTCTGATTGATCAGTTCCAGCATTCAGCACTATAGTGCCCATCCACTTTTTCAATGTCTTGTTTTTTTTTTCACGTGTTTTCTGATTTATTTTTCACATAGGGATTTTTTTAAAGTTTTCATAATAGACTTCTAAGCAATTAACTAAACTAACCAGATACAAGGTAAATCACAACATCACAAACTTTCACTTAAAGCCAAAAAGAAATCTAAAATTTAAGTGTGTTGATTATACACACAAAAAAATTGGTGCATTATTTTATTTTCACTCATAAATTATTAGTAAATTTCACAAATAATTACAAAGAAATGACAAGCAAAGAAATGTTCTTAATTTTTTTCTTAATTTTCTTAGCAAAATGATGGGTAATGCAGTTTTTAAATTCCACTGTTAAACATGAGTATTTAAAAATAAGTTGAAATATATATAGCTATATAAGTTTATCTATGAAGAAAATGAAAATGTTTTTGTACTCTATGCACTATAAATATATACTCTGTTCTAGGCAAATAATTTCAATTAAATCAATATTTTATGCCCATGTATTTATTTATTTGGTAACTAGCCATTATACGCAGTTAATGTACAAGCTTTATTATAAAATATAACCCTACTCCTTTATTTTCTGATAATAGCAATTTGACTGTTAGCCCTACTTAATATATATTTATAAATGTATAAGTGTGATTGCAAAGCAACAGGACATTTTAATCAAGGTTAAAGAGTGTACATGTTAGTAAAAAAAGGGCCATTACACGACATGCATGTGTTTGTATAATCATGTGTTCAGTGTGTGTTTGTGTATTAACATACACACACTAAGTTGTGAGAATAAATAAACATGCCACAGCCATGGCTCACGTGAGCATATTATCTCAGAAAAGACCGTTTTTTCCACTGGATTGATTCATACTACAACTCACTACGACCCACCACAGCAACATCCCCCCCATCAAATCCACACATGGCTCCAATAAGAAAAGTTATTTTTAGCAGTTTGCAATTTATTCCAGAATCTGATTACGGGTTTTGCATCTGATAGGCGCTCTGGATTTATTTGGATGGAACGTGTATCCATAAACACAAAGCAACAACTTTATGGACTAACAGTCTTTACTCAAACACCTCATCTTCCAAACTGGCCTTCTGTGAGCGTGTGTTGGTTTATGTGTGTACGCATGAGTATGCGTGTCGGTCGTGTTGTTTTTTTACTGTGGAAGCAAGATTGCCGTCATGTCCACAACAGCCCTGTGATTGCGAATGTTTCAAAATGGCGAGCGAGCAAGGCAAACACAGGCACTTTGTGGATACAGTGACTTTGAAGATAAAAAACCCTTACAAAAATAATGTGCGGTCCCTGGAAAGCCAAAAGAGAACCACACACTCACACACACACACACACACACACACACACACAGACTCAAACTCTCTCTCATTCTCTCCCACTCTTTTTTTCATGCACCCTTAAGTGCACACACACACACACACACACACTCATTAATCTAGGCAGACTCAGGAAACCGCTCCACTGAGCTCAGTAGAGGCCCACAAATGGGGGGTGGGGGGGATCAAAGCCAAGACAAGAGCTGTAGACTCGCTGAAAAGAAACAGCACAAGGAGAAAATGAGAAGAAAAGAGAAAAGAAAATTTTCCTTTGCTCCTCGACTCCGAGAACACAAGGAGAGAGGATCTTGACCATCAAAACCTAATGAACTAACAGTATGTGCATGTGTAACGGGGGAGAGAGTGTGTTTTTACGTCCAAAGAATGAATGAGATGGAGGAGAGTGTGTGTGTGTCATCCTCCTGAAAGTATGACTAAGCTCCATGTGTCCTCAGTTTGGAGTTGTACAAGATTAACTTTAGTTAAAAGCATGCTGCAAAACACATTACATGCTTAAAACAAGCATACAATATTTATTATTATAAAAAATAGATATCATTTTTTATATATAAATATAGATATGTACAATATGTGTATGTATATTTTATACACACACATATACATATGAATAGATAGATAGATAGAAATGTATCTGCAAATAAATTAATAAATACTTTTTTGAAAAAATAAAAATATATAAAATGTTGAGTGTGTGTGTGTGTGTTAAAAATTATGTGTAGGCATGTATCTGATAAAATTTTTTTTAAATATTGTACATATATATATATATATATATATACAGTATATATCTATCTGTCTATCTATCTATCAATATATATATATGAAAAAGTATATCTAATCTAATGTGCAATATTAATATGTAATATGTAATTATTAGAAAAAAATATATTATGTTTTATACACATGCAATCACACAAGTACACATTTGCAAGAACATATTCATACACACTTCACCTCTTTTTCCCCTTTCCTTCCACCAGACACACACACACACACACACACACACACACACTCACAGACACACACTCCCTCTCCTGGGAGCCCTTCAGGGAGGGTCGACAGTCCTTAAGAAAATATTCCCCAAAGCTCTAATTAGAAAAACGATGGTGCTTGTTAATAGCGGCCCCCCATCTCCCGTTTCCCCCCTCCAACCTGAAAAAAAAAACACAAAACAAAACCCAGAGAAAATCCCGTGGAGCAGAAGGCCTGCTGTTCCAATGACTGGGCTTGGGTCAGAACTGTATTTACCTACCGCAGAACTACCCGCCCGTTTTCCCGCTCCCTCTCTGCTGATTTCTCTCTCTCTC